>NW_023998440.1:1977997-2398153 GCF_014805625.2 Glossina fuscipes
GCATGATATCAATATAAATATTTGCCTTTATTAAAGCGACTGGAGTTAACTTCTTGTCCACCGTTAAGAAAAAAAAACCCCTATAGTCTTCGTTGTTAGTGTTCACCCCTAAAATTCTGTGTTCAGTTCTAAAATTCTCTTCTAATCCTCGATCTGAAGAAATTATAATAATGATAATAATAGGTCAATATTTCTTCTTGAACATTATGACTCCCAAAGAAATGTACCCTGTTCGTGTGCCACGTTGACTGCCGGAAAAAAACGAGGAGGGAGAAAGAAATAAGGAGGTGATGTCCGCAGCCTAGTGAGCGCTTGGCTAATCGATAAGCTTTATGCCTTAAACGACTAAGCACTCGCTGTAGCTACAACCAAAGAAAACTCTACCACAGTTGACATTTGGACCCGTGAACAGGCGTCCTCCGTTTAATACGCTACAATTACAGCATGGTCTCGACATAACACAATTTTGAAAAAACGAAGATCTTTTTTATACCCACCGCTGAAGGTTGGTGCGTGTACTCATTTTGTCGTAACAGCCAAAAGGAAGCTTTAGAGACTCTATAGAGTACATATATTGTTGATCGGCCGTGTCTGTCCGCCTAGGTCTCGGTGTGGTGTGTGTTGTTGACACGACATCGACTTGAAATTTGGTAGAAACAGAAAAAGATTATCCATAAAACCATTTTCGAAATACGTACGAATACATACATATGTAGATTTAGGTGTTAGATCTTGATCTGAAGCCAATTAAGATTCGATGTCCTTTTTACACCCACAAAGAGGGTCTACCATAGGTTCGTAAAGCTTGTACGCATTTGTAGGATCTTTCAGCAAGGCGCATCATCTCAAATGAGTTATAGAATAGAGGAATTCTTGGACAAGTTCTCTTTGACGTTTGCGAATGCATTGTAATTATTACTGGAAAGTTATCTAAATTCTTTATCGCAAAAAGTAATTTTCAAGTTTTCGTGCATCTTTTTAAGAAAATCACCCTTTCAGCTAATCTCATATCTATTTTACTCAAAAGCGCTGCTTTTGGTTCGAAACAAATCCATTAGTTTTTGCACGTCCATAAATAACATTTGATTCAGAACTCCATATATAGGTACACATACATTCACATATATTCGTGATCACAATCATATCTGCGATCTGTCCGTCTAATGTCTATGGTAAGTATATTTTTGTTCAACATTTATATCGCAATTTTCGATGTGCTCTAAACAAATTCCTTATAGTGACATGTTTCGGCTCAAGAGAACCTATTTCTATTGGATATGGTTTCAGATGAGACTAACATCACATTTTGAGAAAGTCAATGTATGTGAAACAAGAGTTCAACAATTATATTTTACAAATTTAGATGGAAAGGATCTGTTTTTTTTTTTTTTTTTTTTTTTTGAAATCCTTTTAACAAAATAAGATTTCCAAACAACAACAAGTTTTTATACCGTTTGTTTTTCTTCTTTTGCTTCCTTTTTTCTATACACAATTTCACATAAAATTATATATGTAAATGTACAACTCATATATAATAATATATGCATTGTTTTTGGTGGACTTGATGTGTTCAAGTGCTCTTAATACTACTTGTTTATGCGCATGCGTGGACACCTAATCTATTTAAAGCGAGACGAGAGAAAATTTTGCTTCCATATAACATTGATTAATATTTATAAAATTAAGTACATAATATATGTACACATATATCTAAATATGTAATAATTAATACA
Organism: Glossina fuscipes; assembly: GCF_014805625.2. Taxonomy (NCBI): domain Eukaryota; kingdom Metazoa; phylum Arthropoda; class Insecta; order Diptera; family Glossinidae; genus Glossina; species Glossina fuscipes. Next base: position 1,979,731 of record NW_023998440.1, read on the forward strand.
GAAAAATTTGTAAAAAAAATAAAAATATTAAAGTTACTAAGCTATCCACGCAAGTGCGTAAACAAGTAATGTCAAGAGCACTGTTCGTGGCAACAAATGGTTTGGTTATTTGCTAATTTTCACTTCTCTTACGTATGCAAATATTAATAAGAAATTTTGTCTCTTCTTATCTGTTCATCTGGCTAATTGATGGTGCCAGAAAGGCCAGAGGTATGAGTGAGGATTGTAATTGCATTCGAAACATCTAATCAATCAATAACTCATTGTATGACGCAGCAGCCCTTCTTTTTGCCTATGATCACCTGACTAGCAGATATTTGTTCAGGTACCAAATGATTTAAAACCTGAGCTAAAGAGGTCATATCATTATTATCTACTGGTTTGATGACTTCGTCCCATACAACTGTTTGTGTGGTATATGTAGTATCATTTTGTGCCGATTGATTTTGTGGTACGTTTGATGTGGCGACATTTTCTAGGTCCACTTTATCAGCGTTAGTGTAATTTTCTCGCGCCTTTACAATGCCTTTCGACTGATCTTTTGCAGGTGTGATAGGCTTTCCATTACTGACCGTTTTAACAATCTCGTCAGCCTCTCGAGATAAATCGCCGCCGGGTCGAAAAGGATTATCCCAGCCATAGTCAGTGCTTTGCTGCCGATCGTAGTTTAATATAGGCTTCGTTACACTACCCTTACAATTACGGTTAAAATTCCTTGACGTATTATGTACAGTACATCCGTGTTTTTTAAAATATTTTGGAGCAAGGATATGTTGCGGTCTCCTGCATTGATAGGTTGACACACGCACAATTGAACGTGCTGAGTCCTTTTGAACTTCGATACCAACCTTGTCCGTATTAAATTTAGTGTACCTATTGTAGGTAGGTGTCGTATGATCGCCGTCGCAACCACATTCCAAATTTAGTTCCAGATGCTCTGATAAAGGAGAGAAGGAGAGTTTTTCAAAAACCAACGTTTTGACCATGGAATCTTTAGAGGAACCGAAGGACACCCTTTTTAGGCCGGCTGCTTCTGATCTCACTTTAGTAAGTTTTGGTATCTTTGCTATCGTTTGACGAGAATTACGAATGTTAGCGTTCACGTTATCATTAATATTGTCGACGCCGCCGTAAGCATCACCGCCACCTAAAGTCCTATAATTGTGACTGTTGACATTTGTTATATTGTTGATGTTCTTACTAACAGAGTCACTACGAGGTTTGGCGCATGTCGGACAAACGTTTTTAGACCATATCAACTCTGCGAGCGCATCAGAAGACTCGCTTGCTGTGGATGTCATATTCGTCGGTAGTGCTTCCCCATGTATCGCTTTTGTGCGCAAATATCGAGAAGCTAAGTTAACACTTAAGCTGCGTGGAGATATCATATTCTACGATACACAATCCAAAAAAACGAAAGACACTCTGTTTTTATAATTGGTGTATCAGATGGCAATTCTCGATATCCTTGCAAAAATGTAATATCCGCCTGTCGACCATACTATGAAACACACCATTGTGCGTTTAAGCGCAATAAAAAACCATTTAGTTCTGAAAAGAAAAGATTCGAAACTAGTATGACAATAAAGTCTGACTATAGTAGAAGAAGATTAAGTGTTCATATGGTATTTTGTAAAGGAAAATTATGGAGTGGGCGGCATTCTGCAACTTTAATATTTTCACTTGTTTTATAACCACCACTGAGAGATGTGGGTTATACTTATTTAGTCACAACATTTGTAACATCCCACAGAAGGCTTTAGAGACCCTACAGGATATATGTATTATTGATCAATATAAAATTCCGAATTGATCAAACCATATCTGTACGTCTCTGTGCCTATGTGTCTTTATGGTGTATGTTGTTGGCACACTTCTGGTCGCAAATATGCATATGTCGACTACAAATTTGGTAGAAACATTGGAAGTTTTCGCACACAAGTTGGTATTAAGCGTTGGTCAGAGCACAAGCTCGCAGTGAAGCGTAAACTGGAATCATCTCCGTTTTTGTACGCAAAAATTGATGGGTTTTTGCTCGTTACTCACAAATTATAAAAAAATGAAAATTTACTTTACAAAAAACCCTGCTATTTATGTGCAAAATGGAAAAAATAGGTCATGCCCACACAAAGTTACAAGAGATTAAATTTTCTTTTGGTGAAACTTTTTCGAAGTCTTATGCTTGTCATTCATAAGATGGAGAAGACAGAATTTTTAAAACTATTTTCCTCAATATTTCCTCGACTGAAGATATATTATCCGCCTAAAAGTACCTTACCTCTAAAATAAAGACGGTTGACACCACGACCTAGTCGATTGATTTTTTCTTAATAATGCCAGCGACATGGGTATCAAATAGATTGGACTTGGAGAATACCAGGCCACAAGATAAGTGTGTTAGGTCTAAGGTAATTATGGTGGACGACACGACGTGGTATACTAATGTGGCGTCAACGATTATCACTACCGACTAATATCACTATCCGACTTTTTTTTCATGAAAACTTGAACTTAACTTGCTTTTTCACTTATATATTCATTTGGAACGAGATTTCCAAAAATTTTCATTTCAAAATTTGACTTTGTTTCGGTGCACATCGTATTAGGGGTTTGTTTCTTCACCGAATTTGGGCCAAATTTTCGTCACCAATCTTCTTGCAACAATTTGCAATGACAACTCTCGTTAGTCCCAAGTAGCTACGGCTTCTTACGATATTGAATGTTACAGCACTGATTGTCAAACTCTTGTGCCTTTGTATTTGTGTTTCATTCTCTTATAAGTGGAGTACAACGCTTATGTGTTTGTTACGTCGTACTTTTCCGCGAACATCCTCGATGAGTAACATTGATTTACCCAATTATATTTAATCCCAACTTTATTGTTGTCATTGCTGCCTCCATGATTATAATCACAATTGTGTTATCTTTGGATTTGTGCGACGGCTAAGAATATTATATTTAAACTACAACAAGTGAATAGGAAATAAATAAAAACGTTGATGCCAGGAAAATGTTTAACACATGCAGACGGACAGACTGGCACAGCTTTGTGTGCATAATGTTTGCACGTTTGTGTTCATATGTTTGCAAGCCGCAATTTACTGTTTTTTCAATTAAATCTAAAATGAGTTTAGCGCAAAAATTTTTGAATTAAGTTGACTACGCCGAAATTTTTCGATTGCAGCTATGCTTCAATAGCCAAATGGTAATAAAGAGAAATATTTTGAAAAATTCACTATAAAATATGGTTATGATAGAAACAAGAAAATTAGAAAATTATATTCGTCTTTGACCGAATCTTTTATAGCCGTCACCGGTAATCTCCTTTTTACGAGCGGGAAAATCTTTACCAGATATACTAAACCGTTGGGCCAGCGGATAGAGGGACATGTGAGCATGTTAAGGTGCGCCAGCACTCGTCACCAGTCAAAACTGTTTGAACTTTATGTGGATGTTTGAGAGTTTCTTCTAGACGCTATAATCTTTTTGACCAAAAAATGGAATTTTGCCGCCGAAGATCTATGTTATCCGTTCTTGTTGTTTTGCCCTGAGCAGAAAACCAGTTCTTTTCTTTTTAGAGAACGGAGTGTCCGTAAGCGCGCCTTTCGGCCGATTTGGGATGTGTGCAGGAACTTATAATCTTTTTGTCGAATTTGAAGTCGACAGCTTCTTTTTCTTCGACAAAGTGAATGTTTACTGCAGACATTACTCAGATGGTCAGAAGGACGGACATGGTTACATCGATTCGGAGTTTGGTGCTGATCGAGGGTATATCCACATTACGGGGTCTATGAACCCTCATTTTTGGGTTGATGTAGCATTCGCTGGTGGGTATAAAATGTTCTTCTCAACTTTGATTATATGATGTTTCTCTCGTACTTCATGAAATCCGCCGTGAACTTCTACCAAAACAATTTTGATCCCTAAGTAAACTATATTTTACTTAATTTAAATCAAATATACTTTAAATACATAAATGTAAAATATTTGAAAATATTGAAAACCTATTGAATACATTTTAGTTATATATGTGAAGAAAAATGAGTAAGGGATATGTACTTTTAGAAGAATTAATATGGTACTACAATGATTTTGACATGCTCAAATTTAGATGCCAGCATCTCTTAGTTGTTTAGGACCTTTCCGAAGTTGCGAAGTTGCTTCTCGAACCATTGGGCTATTTGTTTAAGTTAACTTAGCGCTCTGGAAGCGATTTTAAAACCGTCCCGGCAGGACGAGGAAGAGACATTTTTCTTCTGATAACATGCAAACGGGTCCACTAACCACGTGCAGTCGCAATTAAGTAGCTAAATCGATTTCGCTGTTTGCCCCGATAAAGAATAAGTATGTGTTTTGAGACCTTTTTACGATGTTTCCATCCTTCAAACACCTTTGGCGGATTATATATGTTGTGAGCAATGAATTGTAGCGCTTTATTGCGTTCGGCTTAAAGTAAACATAATATCTTCTTCGCTACTTTGTTGCGAAAAAAAAAGAAAACATTAATTATTTTGGCCGGAAAAAAAGCTACAAAATATTCCGTTGTGTTTTTGTTTTCTATAATTTTGGCTACGCAATATTTTTATAATAAAGAAAAAATACAATAATGTCTAAAAATTACACATAATTATAAAATATTGTTAAGTTATTCAATAAAAATTTGTCAAAGCGAGTGTTAAATGAGCTGTAAAGTATATAATTATAATTAATTTCATTTACTTCTTCATTATAAATCAATGTACAACAAGAACAAAAAAAAAAAAACGAAATAAACACTAACACGAACTCTAATGAGACATACATGCATTGACGCACATGCATACACTGAGCTTTAATAATCAACATTAAAAAACAAAAAAAAAAAACTAGAGTAAAAATATATCAAAACCAACAGCGTAAAAATATCATTCATTTATATATAAATATATATTACGGTAGAGCAGAAAACGCGCATATATATTCATTACACATACATAAATATTTATAATTTCAATAATTTAATTACACTTAGCAATATATCTAAATATGCATAAACAAACAAGATTGTGATTATATTGAAGTTAAGTCGAATCTCTTGACGACCTAATCAACGGTCGACCTTTATAGTGGAGACTTATCATAGTTTGGTGTGGAAACAAAGTGCCTTTCAAAGCAAATTATATTGTCGGCGTTTTTTCCGGAAAAGCAGGAAATACAGGGAAACAGCGATTTAAAAAAGACGCCTATTTTTCTTTCCCGGAAATCTGCAGAGAGAAAGAAACTTCTGTCGTCCAGCCGTTCTCTCACTTCTCGGTTTTATCGTCTTGCCATTCGAAAAACAGAGAATGTTTTTTGAAGCCTTTTCTACCGTAAGCTATTTCAACACTCAATAACACCAATGACAAAACTTGGGACACCTCTTGCGCTTTCAATACATTTTTGTTCTATCAATAAATTCAGTTTAATACTTAAATATTGAATGCTTGCATGTATTTTGATCTTTTTTTTATTTGAAAAAGGCATTTATTGTGAAAAATTGTATGTTTATCAAAATATTTTCCATTATTTTCTACAAGTTCTGCCCCATCTTCTCGTCAACATGGCGATACCGTTTCGAGAGGACAATATTGGTTTGGCGGGAATCCAATCGTCGACCCGTCTTCGCACATCTTCAGCATGTAGAAGCCACGTGTCAGCCCAGCCATTCTGCGCCCATTTGTACAAGTGGCAATCAGAAGTCGTTAAGTTAAGGCAAGCAATGAACCCGCGTTGCTGCAACGGTTCTTTGGGAGTGTGTCACCATAAACTTCTAAAAGGCTTCGGTAGTAGATTCCTTCAAATCAAATAACAAAGGCAATGAATGTCGAAAATGCGATTTCGAGCGTTCCGTGATTAGACTGATGAATCTGTATGCACTGAATAAATCAATAATATTGAATGGAAAATTGTTATTTTATCCAGAGAACGGTCAAAATTATGGAGTTTAACCATTATGTGCATTGACACTTCGCATTTCATCTATATTCATTCGCTGATCAGAATACATGCTAGTAGCTACTATTTAGTTTTATTCACACGAAGGGAGCACAAACTGCAAGAGCTACGGATGCCGAAGGAAATGCCTTAAACTATTATTATGATTTATGCTTTCCGGACGACGCCCATAAATAATATTATAATTGACACTGGTCGCCCAACTTTAGAAATTAGACTTTATGAGTTAAAAGATGAAGTAGTCTCCAAGCTTCTTAATTCAAAATGTATTCTCGGTGAAGACGTGCGAAGAAAGTTCCAAAGTCACCATCTGCAATTAACTATTGTTTGTACGGAGCAAAGGAATTGAACATTCCCATAAAGTTTTCCGGTATTTTGGTGTTAAACCTCCATGAATTTTGAAATACTGGTTTTTTTACTTTTCTCTGTCTACGCACAAGAAGCAAGCTACTCCTCCAAATTACGTCTTCAGGAATCTAATAGCTAAAAAATCCCCAGCTATAGAGAGTAACGATTGGAATCTTTTATAAGTAGACGACTCAAAATCTTCTGGTATGCCATCTACTTCTGCTGCGGTAGATACTTCAGGACAGGTTCTTCTCAATCACATATTTCACGAAAGTACTCTAACTTTCACAACCGAAGCCAGGGCTATTCTTCACGCTGCGAACCTTTTTCATAAAAATAAACTCAAAACCGTCTTTGTTACAGACGGTTTGTCTGTATTACAAGCTATTCGGCATTCTTCGACTTGGAGATGGAGCACCATCAACAAATTAAGGAATATAATTACAAAACCCGAACGGCAAAGTACGCTGCTTCTGCTCCTGTAATTATGGATGATGTCATGGAAAAGTTGGATCTTCAAAGATAGATTGGAAGAAAAGTTAAAGAGAAAATTGCAGAAGGAAATTTACAATACCATCATCAACACTACTCTTGCATTAACCCTCAATTAACTCCACCTTTATATCCAACAAATGTTGAGAAAACCAAGATCCAAACATTTTCGAGAATTCGCCTTGGTCATACAATTGCAACTCACCAATGGATCCTGAAGAAGTCTTCTTCCCCTATCTGCTGTTGTGGACAAACTCTTACTATAAAGCACATACTCTGCGACTGCCCCCACTTTGCCTTGGCTAGAAGTATTGCATTTGGAGATTTCGTCTTGGTTATATAATTGCAACTCATCAACGGATCTTGAAGAAGTCATTGATTTACTTATGGGATTTCCGCTATTCGTGTAAGACGGTGACGGTCAGAAAGAAGAGAGGAAAGGGAGCCAAGTAGGCTAGTGGCGGCCACAATGTAGTGGGTGTGTTATACCTTTACCGACTGAGCTGTCAGTTCACCAGCGGTCAAAGGAAGTTCTACTACACTCAGCTGCTCATACGGATGTTCCGCGCCATGCTCGGTGCTAATGGTGCGTCTACCCTACGTAAGTTTTGGATATCAGGACGCATGCACTACACATAACTCGTAAGCGTTTAGCAGCGCCATCCTTCTGATTAAACAGGAAAGCTAAAGTTTTCCGCTAATGATGCAGAACTACACGTAAACAAACCTCCGAGAGACTACGTTTCATACACTTTGGTCCGATATCTTATACATTTACGAATAGCTTAAAAACGGTGCTTTCAAATGACAAAGCCGCAGTTTCATTCATCGTACAACATTACTTACACTCTTTCTTAGAAAGCGGACCGAAGTAAGTTGTATTTCAAATAGTTGGTAAATTCTACTTTGTGTCATGTTCTTCCTTAGTAGATTACACAAGGAATTCCTTGACGAGTCTTTACTTTTTCGCTACACTTCCTTACAGGTAGCTTAAGTCATTAACGCATTATATCAATTCTCTACATATTCTCTAACCTCCTTAGGAGTCAGCTTATGTTATTTATAGTTTGCAAGTACCAATATTTACCGATTCTCTACTTATTTTGTACACTGCTTAGTACTACCGAGGTACTCGTACATTTGCAATTCTCATTGTCTGCTTATTGTCTAGCATATTTAACGGGATTTCTATACTACACAGATGGCAACAGCAGTTGCTTACGTATTCCTCGCTCATTCTCTACCCTTCTTACGAAGTAAGTCAACCTATTTATAGATTGCAAGCAGAAAACTATTCACCGATTCCCTATTTCTTCCTTATCAGTTTAGCCAAAGCTGTTTATAGACTGCAACCACAATTGCTTGTCCCCTTAAACGGACATACGAAGGTAGATTACTCGGACCTTCCTAGTGTGAAAAATGAGAAATTGCAAATATCGAGTCCCCCGAGTCTCCACTACGAAAATATTTCATTTCACCGTTAACTAACCAATTTTACAAAGTTGCATTTCGAGAGTATAATGTTTTAGTCTGCAGAGTTTGCGAGCTTAGTTGTATAAAATGCAAAAAAAAATTTGTAGACAATTGGAAGCCGGATAAAACGAATGACGTAGTAGAAACGTATTGTGCGAATTTCCGAATTTAAGACATGATAGCTCAGCATATGAAGCGATTTTAATATCTGCGGAGATATTCCTTCTGTTATTCAACCATCATACCTGAGCATGTCTAACCTGCTCTCGAATACATATGCACTAAGCCTTAAGTTTTTTATCAAGGTTTTGCAACACTAAATTATGCGATAATAGCTGGCCCAAGGGGCGTACTTAAAGGGTCTGGGGTACTTAGTTAATGCTTTTATCCTTGCCTCCCTTTGTCACAAGTAGAATTGTAAACTTAGTTTACCTTATGCCCGCCATACGGTCGCGTTGTTGGATAAACATAAAGAGATGTGGTACATAAACCACATAATATTATTAACAATAATAATTTACGCGTATTAAAAAATAAAAATTAAATATAATATAAATTCAACTTAATAATCAATTGGTATAACAAATATACTATTATTTATGCTTATTTGTATATTCGAAAGTGTGTGCATACGCATAAATTTTATTTACGAGTATACGTATGTACACACGTACATCCATATTTGAATGAAAACTCGTTTAAATGTATCTGATAATTGCATTTAATAAAATTTCATTCAACTCAGACAATGATTAGTGTATGAAAATTAAAGCAAACAGCCATGCATACGCATACATGCGCTCACAGGAATACAGACATAGAGAGGCTCACAGTCATTGAATTAAATAAAAACCAAAAATAAATTGTTTTAATTAAAGAAAAAAAAAAAATTAAAAATTAAAAATGAAAAAAAAATAAAAGCACAAATAAATTAGTTTAAATGCATTCCTCTATAAAAGCTTTATAGTAACTGAACCCAACTCACAGTTAGTCTTGGGAAAGTGAGGTGAAAAGCACGCTGGGAAAATAACAAACATGAAATTTATTTACATCATTTGTCTATCGTTAGCCTGTTATGTCGCTTTAGTTTTCGTACGATTTATAAAACAAAATGAAGACTTGAATTAAGTTTTCCTGTTTGTGTTTCTTTTTAGTCTTCCACTAAAGACGATTTCGAAAAGATTTTACAATCTTGCCGTGAAGACGTGCAGATCAACGAGAATGATCTTCGGACCCTTAGCGCATCACCTAATGATGTTAGTGACGGTGTTAAATGTTATATGAAGTGCGTTATGGAGAAACAGGGCCATTTCAGGAACGGTGCTCTCTTGGAAGAAGCAGTAATCAGAAGCGTGAAATCTTCTCCCGCCGATCAGAACGATCAAAATCAATTGTCTGCAATAGTTAAAGAATGCCAAAAAGAGATCGGTTCCAATGAATGTGAAACTGCTTTCAAGATATCCATGTGCTTGCGCGAGAATAAGGTTGACTTTGAAATATAATTGAATTGAAATCATGGATCTATACGTTACGAACATAGAGCAACTTTTTGTTTTTTAATTAGTGAAAAAGTAATAAAAAGGATTAAATAGCAATATCTCATAAATTAAATGTTCGTTTTTAATTCAAGCAAAATTGCGTTATCGCTGACGGCGTCAACTTTTGGTACCCTGCAGACTTTGTCTCGGTTTTTGGTACTCAAACGTAAAAAGATATTATCTATGGCGTAGCTATAATAAAATGAATAATGGGAAAAGATAGGTAACGAAATCAATTATCACGCCTAACATGCGATGAGTTCTTTTCCCCTTAGCCATGCTTGCCTCATGAGGCAAATCATACTAAATTGGTTAAGTATGGATATATGTAAAAAGTTACTTTTTTAAGACGAAGAGAGGAAAGTGCTTTTATTCCTCTATATACAGTAGGTGGCTTGCATGGTGTAGTATGTAGGAAGTTGGAGCGTTTAACTTTCAAGATGTATCTCAGTAACAAAGGCGTGAGGAGAAAGGCCCTGCTAATTTACTTTCACAAGCCGTCTTAAGGAATGTTTCTAATAGCTTATGATTTAAGTATAGTTACGTTATGATTTATGTCTTTTTAGGACTCAATATGAATTTAGCTAGGATTAATTCTTGACATAGGAAATTAACGGAAGCCCAGATGATTTCAGATGAATGGAATTAAAGGGAAGGACTGAAGGGAGAATTGGACAGAGTCATCAACAAAAGAGCTCTTTTTAATTTGGACAGTCGAAGCGTAAAGATCGCTCGGCTCTCTTTTCTGTCTGAACTGTCGAAGCGTAAAGATTGCTTGAACCTTTTTCTTTGCCGTTTAAGGATAAGGAAGGGTGAAGAACGTTCGGTTGATAAGATACTAATGGAAACGTTTTTTCTCTGTTACAAAACGGAGTGTTAAAAGCGTTGCGTGCTGCAAGGCAGGACAGTTAATAATCTGGGAAAGAAGAATACGTTCGACAGTTTATGTAAGTAAGCATATCAACGCTGGCGCTGATGAATGTAAGAGGAGACGAAGAATTGAATAAAATACATGGAATTATGAAATCCCTTGGTTCGAGAAGAGTTTCTGCACATTAATCGCCGTATTTAATCTAGGCAAAGTAATAAAGGCGGTAAGTATAAGGTTATCTGTAGCGATTGCCAGTGCAAGAGTGCAGATCTCAATTGTGCTCCAAAGAAAACAAATTTTCTTGTAAGAAGAACTTGCTGCGTCCTGGAGAAAATTTGTTTTTTACAACGTTCCAAAATTTTTACTAAGTGAGCTCGGAAAAGTTGAAACTTGGTATCATCGCGTAGCATAATTGAATTAATACTCCTTGTAAAAATGGTTAGCACATTTCCTTCCAGCTGTTTACTTACGTACATCTGATTTAGTTAAGAATCATTAGAAGCTCGATTCCAAAAGAAAATAATTTTGTTACTTCTTCGTTTTAATTAGTTTTTAGAAAGAAATATGAAGGCAAGTTTAGGTTAAATTAAGTTAAGTTAGATTAACATGTTTATGCGTTACGATACGCCATGTTAGCAATCGACTCAGTAGGCTGTTAGACTAAGTTGGAAGTAGTGTCGATGAAGCTGGGGATTCAAGTGCTTCCCTAACATCTTTCATAAATTTCCTTACGTACAAATTTATTGCTTAAGTATTTGCTTGTATATAATGAAGGAAGAAGGGTCAATGATTCTCCATTGTAGGTCAAGATAGAGTAAAGGGGGGAACTATAGACTCGATAAATTCAATTCCATCCAAGCTCTGATAATTTTTACCTGCAGCACGTGGTGTCCTGGTCAATGTGCGTGTGAAATAACTCTGTCTCGAAACCTGATGTGGCTGTTGGTAACCCTTCTCTCGTTTTTAGCTGATAGAAAAATGAAAAAAGGCAGATTTAGTGTTCAGTTTACGGAGATGCCTTTCCCGTATTTGGAAACTAATAAGCGTAATATATTCCTCGCTTAGTTGTCTATTGATGCTTATCAAGTCATCGGAGCAGGCGTAGTATTGACATTTATGCGAAGCAAGGCAGATTTCTTTCAGGAAGTAAAAATATATAGGACTAGCTGCAAACAAGTGATAGCATCACGAACAGCGCGTGAATAAGAAGGCGACGGTTGAGTATGAAAAAGTCAGGTTAAAGCCTTAACAAATATATTCGTATTGTACTCTTTAACTTATTCTGCATAAATTATTAATTATCCCGCTTTTAAACTTCTCTTGAAAATGGGAAAATAAAGTTTCTTAAAATCAATTTTTGCTTCAATTTGTTAATTAACTGCTTTATAAAGTTTTTCCGGATATATTTGGTTTTTTTTCTTCTCTTTTCTTGACCTATCTAGCGGTTTATTCATCAGGAAAGGTAAACCGTCGTCTTTGATGACGTGGTGATAGTGACACAATTTTCTCACTGTCATCTTTTCATATTTCCAATATTTCTCTCTCTCGCTCTCTCTCTTTCTCTCTCTTGTCTTTCCCTGTCTTTCCCTAGAAGTAAAACTTAACGAACAGGTTTACCTGTTTTTTTTTTTTTTTGCCTCATTAACGTTGCGCTTTTGTTTCAAGAGTGTCCTTTTGCAATACATATCTACAAGAGAATAAAAATATGCCAGATTGACAGTAACGTACATATGCACACAAGCAGAAAGAGGCGACGTGTCATCTCAATACCACCAATTCAACGCAACAATAGGAACAATCAGTCAAGCGGGCATGTGTGGGAGTAAAGTACTGACGATGATGTAAGAAATTACAGGTGAAAACTTTGATTGTGTAAGTGAACCAAGGGCAAACTGACAAACGGAATTATGGAAAAGACAAAAAACGAAGTGAACAAAATAAAAAGCATTAAAAGAACACAACAGACTCATAAGCACTCATGTAAATCAGGTCAAAGTAATGCAAATGACAGTAAATTATATGCTGAATGAAGTGGAAAGAGAACTCAGAAAAGGCGAACAGGCAGATAAGTAGTAAAAAATAGCTTGATGATAGTGTTCATAAAGCGAGACATCGAATTCTAGGTTCATAAAACGGCTACACAAGTATTTATCAAGTCACATCATTTCCGTTATATAAGATTAGTTCGCTGTAGCCAATCATTTTTTGCAGCCTGTTATCACAAGCCCATATCGATTGGAAAATATCTTTAAATGGTTTTGTGGGCCTGTGTGCTAATTTCCTATTTTCCTCTCTATTTACCTTTGATAGTGGTAGTGCCTTCACTCACAGAGCACAATTGAACTCAACAATTGTAATGATTGTCCTTTTTGTTCATTATTTTTTATTTTCATTTCTTTTGCCTTTTTGCCGCTTCTCAACTACTCATAGCGTTTCTTTTACTTCTCCAATGCTTCTAATGACAAAAACACACACTGCTTGAGAGTTTTATTTCTTTTTTTCATTTTTTCTTTAGGTCTTTGGGTTATTTTCTGGTTTTGGCTTCTGCTTTCAATGCCTATCTAAACACTGTACACACTTTTCAATTTTTGCTATTGTTACGGACTTACATTATATTTGTTTGTGTCATAGTTCTCAAGGGAATATCTGTTGACATTCATTGCATTACAAAAGACATAAATTATCCTTTCTATTTATTAAATATCCTTCTTGCATAAATATTTTGATAGTCAAGACAATGGTTGACTTAGAAAAGAAAAAAGGAAAAAAAAAAGGTAAACCAATAATAACAAGCAAACCTGAAAGAAAACAGATAAAACTTCAAAAAGGTATTGTGTGGGTGGGCAGATCTCACATCGTTCGACGCTCAAACAAACTGATTGTGTATCTATTAATGCGAATAATCTGCTTTTGGATTTTGTGCCTCATAAAAGGCGAAATTCAATAGAGCAAATAACAGCTGAAATTATATTTTATGGATTTTTCTCCATTATTATTAAAAGGATTAAGTATTTAAGAGAATTTAATTAATCAAATTTATAGTCAGCATGAAGCATGAAGCACATATGTTTTGAACAACAAAAATTTATCTTAATTCTTTTTGCTTTTGCTTCACCTATGGCCTTTCAAATCGGACTTGATTAGTAAGTTAGGCAAACTGTTAAGTGAAGCACTTAGATCTTAGTACATCCTACCTCCGGCATACGATAACTGTAGCTAAACCCATTAGATATCGAAAAAGGGCAACATTATCTCGGAGTAAGAATTCTTATACGCATTTCATTCGGATTGCGGTAGAAGCGTGCTAACGGCTTAATATATTAGTGTCTACTTTATGTAAGTATTTTACATAATGATAACCTTAATGGGATATTTTATAAAGACTTGCGACACTAGATCGATGGGATATGGATATCGTTCTATTATTGTTCTATAACGATACTGTTCAAGCTATTTTCAAACAAAATTCGCTATATTTACACACAGGACTAACTAACGCTAACTATTAGTAAGCGCAATTTTGCTATCGGTTGCCTCTCTCCCTCCGTATGAAAATAGGTTGCTTCTGCTGTCCCTACCGTCTCTTGAGAAACGTAGGTTTGTTCTTGGCGTTTCGTTTCTAATTAAAATAATAAATGGTGCCATTGACTCGCCTTCCTTACTTGGTGAAATAAGCTTTAATGTCCCTTACCGCTTCTCTAGGCACTTTCTCTTGGTTAAGCTTAGTCAGTGTAAGCTTAATTATGAGGTGTTCAATCCGCTCAGAGTTGTTTGCAAGAACCTAAATGACGTCTACCACTTATTCTCGTTATCGGACTCTTTAAAGTCCATTAAAGCAACATTGCTTAATACGCGCGATTTACCTATGTCGTATGTAAACTAGCTTTTATCCTTAAAAAGTCGTTACGTTTCGAAAATGAATTATTGACAATTTGTTATCGGTTGCCAGGCTTATGCATGTTTGCGATGGTTTAGGGGTTCATTTGCAATTTGGTCCTGTACCGGTTGTAAGTGTGGCCCTATGTTGATAGTGTACATGCTTTTTTTTTCTTTTTTCTTTTTCTTTTCTTTTCTTCTTATTTGTTTTATTGCGCTTATCCCAAGTTTTATTATTAATTAATATAAGTTTTGCATTAAGAGCCAATTGAACTCGACTGTTATTCGTTTAGTTGAGCTTCTATTATAAGTAGAATAAATAAATAAATAATGGAACTGTGTCTCCTTCAATTCAACGACGTATTCCCTCATAGTTGTACGCAAAATTGCTCATAAAGTCTGTATGCAAGTAGCCTATTGTTCGCTGTTTTCCAAATGCATTATAGATACGGGGAACAAATCAAAACGAGTTCAATAAATTTATTTTTTTCTATACCCATCACCGAAAGTTGGGGATATATACATATGTTTTCACAGTATTCGCAACTTCCGAAAGCAAGCTTCATAGACCTCATATATGTATGCCTGATCAGTGCCCGTCTATCCGTCCGTCTACCTTTCCATCTTCCCGTGGTTTTGGGAAAATAAAAAATTTTTAACTGAAGCCGAGGCTATCTTTCATAAATCCGCTTGGGGTAGGGAAGGGATGTCGACTAACGGCTCAATGGTCGTTGATTCAAATCGCAAGGGCGGCACAGCCAAAATTATTTAGAGCAGACCACTTTTTCGACCACTTCCCCCACATAACGCATTACTTTGAGAATCCTTATATGAATTACTGTTTTAAGCGAAGTGGTGTAAGGTGGGGAATGGTGTGGCGTGGTCCGATATAATACTTTTACTTGTTTTTAAATAGTTTCTTCAATCCGCCTGAGTAGCCGAAGGCGAGGAATCTCGACTAGCAAGTCAATGGTCGTGGGTTCGAATATCAAGTGTGGTAGCGTTTTTAATAAAAGCCGATAGCCTTAGATATGCTAGCGCTTTTAAGAGTTTAGTCTTAGAATTTATTTCTCTGGCGAAATTAATAATAATTATAATAATAATAAATAATTTCTTAAAACTTTTTTAAATATTCCAAGATTTGTGAGAGACAGGTGTGAAAATTTCTTCCGTAAATAAATTGAAGAAAATTGCAATCACCTTTATATTCATACGGTAATGCTACCCTTAAGCGATGCTGATATTCATTTAACATCAAAGCAATACAAGGCTATAATAAGATATCAAATTTTATTTTTTATAAACGAAGTCCAGAGATGGTAAAGATGATTTTGAAAGAGGGACGAATGGATTTTATGGTTAAGAAGATATTCTCATTGCATATGTCTGTCACACAAAACCCTGATAAGGCGATAACTGATTTCTTTGCAATAAATTTGAATTCACAGACATCTTTAGTAGATTGAGTTTAATCAAAGTAAATAATTCTAATAAGCGATTTTTATTAAAATTGACAATGTTCTCAAAAGATTTGATTAATAAAATTAAATATATATTTTATCTAAAATTTATATATTTTACCTAAAATTGATATATTTGCCGAAAATATATTGAATTATACACAAGGGTGGTGAAAATTATTTATACACATCATTAATCTTAATATTGTTAACGCATCAAAGTTTGTCTGTGTTGGTGAGTGTACGCATACAACACATATGCACACACATTGAAATTATAGTTGAAGCACTAACAAATCCTTAATGATAATAACAACAATATTGTAACCACAAAGTTATGTAAATTGCATTAAGCATCGATACGTATGCATATATGTATATATGTTTATAAATATAGATATCTATGCATATATGCATATATATGTGCGTATGTATGTGTGTACATGGAAATGTAAAATTGCAATGACAACATGTTCACATAATGAATTTCTTACGTATTGCACGCATACATATATATATATATATATATATATATATATATAAAAGTTTGTATTTGATGTTTAGTTTATATGTATAGTGCTTGTCTCTAATGCTTTTACACAGCCGTTGCATGTAGTTGTAGGAAATACTCTCTAACGTTTTTGACCTTTCAATAGTAAATTAAAGGCAATAATTCACTTTTAAATAAAATCAACAACCCTCAGTAGTAATAAGATGAAAATGAAATTCTAAAATAAATGAAAGAAAAGCCATATACCATACAAGTGTGCATGTGTGAAATGCATAAAAGACACTGTGGTCGTTATGAAAACTCCATATGCATGCGCATATATTCATGCTTGAGGTGGCAGTAAAGGGATGTTGCAACTTTTAACTATAGAGTCCTTTACATTACACAACATATGATTAAAATTGTTGTTTAACTTTTGTTTATCAGACATTCATACCAGTACCAGATGTAAATGTAGACATGCATGCATACAGAGATGTCTGTGCATATAAACAGCATGTGTGGCTGTTGTTATGCTTTTATGCATTAACGCAAAAGAATCTTGATTTAACCATTCAAGTGTTGTTTCTTTCTGACTGCTTTTCGTGTTTCATGGCGGAGTTTAAAGAAGTATTGACCCATGTATTTAGTCGTTTAAAAGTGCTTAAAAAGTCAATCAGCAAAATTACAAAATTTCGATAACGAATCGAAATCTAACATGATTCTGCTTAAAGGCAAGCAACAGCAGCCATGATGCTATCACCCTTGTACATCCTATATATCTACCAACCTGGTTCATACCTCAAAAGCGATAGAGTTTCGTTGGGCGGATAAGTGTTTAGCTCGTTAAAGCCATAACACCCACCGATCCCTCATTTGTTTTTGATCACTACTGTGTTATAGGACTAGGGGGCATTCCCTGAGTGATTGGACATACTAAAAAAAAGGTCAACAAACTGTTTTAAACCATATGAAGCAAATTTGATTTTAAAAGAAACCTGAAAATTTTGCGGCCTAGGGTTCGATTCGGAAATATGTGCTCGATCGTTTATTAAGAAAAAATTGACAATAGATGCGACGCAAAACTGCGCAACATTGAGCAAAATCAATACTGCGCGACATTCGTTCGTGTGCTGTTGTGGAAAGGGCATTGCGAGCTAGATCTTCCGACTGGCGGCAAAAAGGGCGATACAAAAATGCAAGCTTTTTCTATGAAAATTACAAAAAATATCTTGTTATGAGTATTGTCCGACAGTCTGCGGATGCCACAGCCAAAAAGCTTATGCTCTTTTGAGGCAAAACCCTGCTCAGCAAGTGCTTGTGCCATCGAAGCAAATTAGTGGTAATCCTAAGGACTCGACTTCGGTGAACAAGTCGCATGGGGTGTCAGACGCATGGGGTGACGTGGATAGTGCCCCATTTTTACGCCAGGCATTGTCCCAATGGATCCAATTTTTATCCCCAGTTACGGTGCGGCAGAAAAAAGGTTTTGGTGCAATGGAAGGACGCTTTCAGCGAATACTCTTTATTTGGCGCAAGCGCGGCATTTTCATTTCTATGAAAAGCAATTATGCGTTTCGACATGCGTTCGCGCCACCTGACAACTTTTCTCTTGTTTTTAAATGTCCCAGTGATAAAAAGAAAGAGTGCTTCAAATATTTTCTTCTTTACACGTCGTCTTCGACTATTTATGGGCAAATTCCGATTTCGTGTTCGCATGTCTGGTATCTAAGAATTTAATAGAGCCGAGAGGAATTTATCGAAACGCACTGGAGACAATGGCAGACTGACCAAGAGCCAGTTTATTATTTGCTTAGCCCTTATGATGATCGTAATTTCAGACTAGAAACTTGTTGGCGAAATTGGAAAAGTGACATGCGTTACGGGGCGCTGCAGCGATATACGTAACGAGGTCGTCTGAAACATTTCGGAATGTCACTCACCATGTGTATTTTACATCCATCCTCCAGTAGAAAAAGAGGCCTTTTCCACTTTGGAGATAAAAAAGGCTCAATACTTTTATTTTTGACCGCGTATTGCATAGTTTTTTGATCTCCTTTCATCATATTTGTTTGCCTCTTTGCGTAATTCTTGTTGCTTACGAGTCCAAAGAATTTAGAATTCAACGAGGTGGACAATTGCATTTGTTAAGCAATAATTTTGAATTTAATTACAGTAATTCTCCTTTGAATTGTCCTCTTGTACTCGTAGACAAATGTACACGATGCATGAACACGTGAGGAGATCAAAAATAAAAGATATTTTGTGGTATATTCATTGTTGTTGTTCTTCTTCTTCTTTCTTTTTTTTTCTGCCTTTCAATTTTGTTAGCAATCATTTACAGGTTTTGTTAATTCAACATTTGTGTGGAATTCATTAACACATTTGGGACTTGAAGATTTAACACTTTTCTCATTAAATTACATAACAGAAACAGCAACAACTGCAACATAGTGGTAATATTTCAGTCATCATTGCTAAAACTAATTCTGCAAACGTTTGTGTGTTTCTGCATGCATATACATATATACATATATGTAAGAGCAGTAGCCATGTTTATGGGACATTACCTAAGTGCGTATGGATATGCTTGCATAAATTATGACGGGGTGTAGACCAATAATGAAAATCAATAAAACTCAAGCTATGTTCGCGCTAATTTATTAGTTTTTCTGAGGTGCAAATAAATTAAAGGTCGTAAATTACATTGAAACGTAAAAACTCTTCCCCCTAAATCAACCGAATGATAAAGTATAGAAGAACTACTACTACTACTACTAATAATAATAATAAGATTTACAAACTTATTATTGTACAAATACGTTCGTAATGTTAACAACATATAAAGGGCTCGTGCATTGCATTGCACTGCCGTTCACCGATTCAATGTTACATGAAAAACAGTTTAATTACTTACTAAATTTGTTGCAAGTTGAACATATCGGCCAACTGCAGGACTCGTTTAGTAGTTCCTGTTCAATGATCATTTTTCAATCGTCAACGGACAATGCGCATCTCGCTATCTTCATGGAGTTGATAATTTTCAAACCTTCCTACTTGAATAAGGCTTTAAGAGGAAGAGGCTTACAGAGAGATATATGGCTAAAGCAATTCAGATTCGTACGCGGATTAAGGCTTATATGCCTGACTAGAATTTGTGAATATTCCCGTTATACTAAGAAAACGAGCTTCGATTTATTTCCCTGCCAGGTCCTTATGGGAGCTAGGCAGACTATATATTTAAAATCTATTCTCTTCATTTGGACGTGCTTATATAATAATACTCGTATAAATGTACAGATCTGTGCGAAAACGGAGATAGTTTTACTTTACGTTTGCTAAGCCAATTTTATGGTTATTATTAACACCTTACAAATGAGCACAATATACTTGACAAAGTTTTTCAACCATTACTGGCCGAAACTGTTACGATTTCCGCTGGTCGCCTGCGATTGTGTATCCTTGAAGTAAGCAAGCTTTTAAACCGACATTAGTTAGCACAAAGAACTTATTGTCTTAAATGCAATAGTCCGCCCCTAGCTGTTGAAAAATTTGCACTCGCTCTTAACCATGGCATGGAATGAATTGATAATATTCGATATATATGTAATATGTAATATTTGTTATCTTCTTAAAATTATCTTTTCTTAATCTTTACACTTTTTCAACTTTGTATTTATTTTGTGTTACTCGTTTAGAGTTGTGTCAGTAATATCGATAATAGCGTGCTTGTAAGCGTGAATTATTTATTTATTATCTGTTATAGTAAACAAATCAGTAAGTAAATCGACTAACAAATAATACATACTGTAAACAAATATATTTAGTTGACTAATATCACATCAGTATTTCAAAGACTTTATAAGTTCGACTTTATTAGTTACAGCAGCCATGCCAAGCGTGTTACCTACCAATCGACTCGGTTGCGAAAAAGTGGAAAAGAAGGAAAACTAAATGTTGAACAGGCTTGAGAAGAAGGCAATTTTCAGGAAGCTTTCTCTTAAGCTACCCTTTTCCTGGACTCTGTCGTTTCAACTTGCATGCAGACATGTCTTGAAAAATAAACAATGATGCGGACTGGACGACACAGTGTTCGTCTATTGTAATTGGGGATCTTGGATAAGTGTTAAGTCATTTTCCAGATATCGAAATTATGCCGGTTATGTAATTGCTCATCGTGTAAGGTAAGGCAAACGAGAGGCTGTGGTCCATTTTATTAAATAGCGTACTTCTGGATAAAGCCAAAAAAAATTGCAAAGTCCGGGAACTTAATCTCATTCGAGGACAACGGATGGAGGATTAAAAAACGACGAACAATGATCTGCAAAAGCGCATCCCAAGGTAATGCAAAAGCGGTTTGAGGATAGCTCAATTCAAAGTCGGAAGCGCACGGGTTAGTATTGCGCCCCAACTACCCCACTCACAGGGCAGACATATGTAATTAGATAAATAAATCAATAGTAGATAAGCAGATAAATGAACGGACAAATGCTAATCATTGCTTCACCTCTGCCTGTCTTGTATTCAAATCTGCAGAGTCAAAAGGCTTACATATAATACAGTCATAGTGTCTAGTGTTATATATAAATCAAATCTTAGCTGGCTTTCGAATACGGGTTTTATAGTCGAAATCTTGAGTTTAAAGTTCTGGTTTGCTGACGGGTCCACAAACATTCTTGTATTCATTTTGATCATAAGCACATACGCTTTATGACGTCTGCGACTTTTATGTTTGCGTGTTCACTACTACTTCGTAAATCTATGTTAAGAAGGTTTGACTCGCTTAAAGGTCTATTCTGATATATCTCTTAAGAAATTTTGATATATTTGAAGACAAATGTAGATTAATCCACCAAGAGACCATTTCCGATTTGTACACCAAGTTAGCTTTGGTAAATTTAAAAGTTCGATTTGCCAGATAAGGCCTTGATCTTCTGATGCAGACAGAACGCCGAGAATATGTCTGAATTGACTTTGCCGTTAGCGTTAGAAAGTATTTGAAAAATACATTAATCCTTTTGCAATATGAATGAAAGGACTCTAAAAAATTGCGTTTCCAATAGAAATATTTTACGTCTGTAACAAAGATTAAAGCATAAATTTTCCACGTCGCTATGCTATTCTTAATAAAAATGTTGTGTATATTTTAAGCAAGTAGTAAGCAATTCTATGAAGACAAAGTACTTCAATCAACAAAATCCTACCTTGAATTTAAATGCAGATATGTATGTTTATGCATATATATATATATATTAGTTATATGTAAGATACAGAATACATTGTGCTTTTTTTTTAGTAACCATTGTACCATACAGTAACATATGTATTTAGTATTTTATATAAACAAAAATTTTCGAAATTTGTTGACCTTTTCTTGTTATAAATTTCCTCATGTACCTTAACAAAGTACCATAATTTAAACTACGAAGCTATAGATCACATATGCACATATGTGGAAAACAAAAACTTATAAACCCTGCGAACGTTATAAGAAATGAAAAAAAGAAAAAAACAAGATTCAGACTACTGTTGGGAGACAGAGAAGCGACAAAAGACTGAATAACACAATGAAACCATAATTCAAGTGACACTTTTCAAAACGGCTGCATTCCATCATTCATGCAAGATTTTGCCTTCTACAGTTAAAAAACTTTGCTAACTGCGTTCTAGCATTTGCAACGATCAAATTAATATCGGATTAGTTTTAGTTCCGTCAGTTTACTCCTTTTGGCTTGAATTTTTGAAATAAATTTCAGATATCTCCCTCAACGCAGAAATACCAGATGACAGACCCACGGTCAGTCGGTTAAAAAAGTCGACAAAATGATTTTCAACAAGAGAGCAAGTGGTTGCATTAAATTCGCGTTGTTAGTCTAATTCCGCAAGTTCTGCAAATTGACGCATTTTTCTCTGACTTATCTTGAATTGAAGAAGAAAGTCGAAATCGATACATCTATCCCTTACTGTGCATTGTGGCGCATTCAAAAAAGAAGAATCAGTTCATTATGGGCTCTTTAGCATAATTGCTGCTGATTTGTATAGCTTTCGGAGCCTACATCATGAACCCAATTGCGCACAATTTGCTGCCTTTCGTATGATCGCATCATATTGAATGAAATTTTATTAAGCCCTGATTTTCTACAAACACAGGCCCGCCCTTTTATTGTATGCATTTCCCCAAAAGTTTTCTTTCCCGCCAGGCAAACCACAAAGTACATACTATGCTGGTAGGCTGGTATTATGGATTCGGTTCAAGCCGCTTTGAATACAATCGGTCTTTTGTTTTTCCTTTTCCTCATATGCACAAGCCTTTTTACTACTTTCCCATCTATTCAAATTCAAGTTTTGCATGTAACCAACAAAACCAACGATGACAACATCACCGACGGAGACATTGTTAGTGAAAGAAATCAAGTGTTTTGTTATCTGGTTGATTTCAATACATCATTGATGATTTGATATTCAAAAACAACTACGAAAGCAGATACGAACTTAGCTTACACAGTAAAGTGCTGGATAAAGAAACTTTAATTTTCAATAAAGTAACTTTTTGAAAGAAATGATTGCACTTCTTTTCTTCTTAACGAGGCATTTCTGCTTTCGAGCAATTACAATTTTGATAGCGTACATTTACTGAGGCAATTGTTCGCTAATGGAACTTTCACGGTATATAGATGACATACGAAAATCAAGACTGAAAATGACAAAACAAAAAAAAAAAAAAAAAAAAAAAAACCATTATTACTGACTTTTTCTCGGGGTTTTCAATCTTTAATTCTTTGAAAATCTTATTGCTTGATTTTTTATCTTAAAGATTTTCTTGTTCGATTTTGTCAACCTACGTATGTGAGGTTAATAAACTTTAGTGATTTATAGATATTTTATGAAAGATGCATTTCCAACAACAACCACCTTTGACATACTCGTGTGTGCATGCGGCTCTAGTTGACACTGGTCCTGCAACCTTCTCAATATTCTTAGCCATGATATAAGGCATGCTTTTCTGTTGGTAAACTATAAACGTTTGGCGTTCTGTTATCGATTTCCTTTCGACTGTCTGCGAGAGTCTTGTATAAAATGATTTATTACATCAAAAATTTGTTAATAATTCATTGCATTCATAGAATTTACATAAAAAAGATATATAAGGAGGATTGGTTTCTTATCTCGTTTAAAGGTATTTAAAAAAGGTATATAATCTTGCTTAAGTAACAATAGAAAAAAGTTGATTGATTTTTAATTGTCTTCAGTTTTAAAGGAAACAGAAAATTTGAATTAAAAAAGAGAAATGTTTTCTTGTGTTTTAAAAAAGAAAATTCATGTAAACAATTTTTCATTATGAATGCATTAAATATCGAGGTATTAGATAAGATCTTCAACACGTTTCAATGTTTTTGAACACTTGTCATCCTCATTGTACATTGTTTTTTTGATTACAAGATTTTTGAATTAAATACTCGTTAAATTCAGAGTCAAGGAAAGCAAGGGGATACGATCCTAAGGCGTGATTATAAAAGTACCGAGATTCTGAAAAATAAGTTGACAAATCGAAGCGCGAGTAAATAGAGACTTGTGAAGGGGCAGATGGATATCTCTAGAAGTTTGGCATGTGTCAGTGCGCGAAAGCTTAACGCACGGTGTGACAACGCACCACTTATTGGCCCCCGTTTCTTGATGAGGGCGTTGCCTCTCCCTTCCATGACGTAAGCGAGTCTCATCTAAAGCCTCCGCCTTTCTATAGGCCAAGAATCCGATTATAATGATTCCGTATACCAAGCAAGCAAGTAAGATCATGCACCCACCTCGAAATTCTCATAAAGAGCTTTTCCATCCGTTCTCGCCGCTATGTCCAAGCGGTAGGTCGGCTTGCAAGCTCTTGAATAAAGATATAGACAGTTAGACGGCCGCGCAGTTAATGATTATATGAATGGCGAGGTATAATTTAGGTGGGATCCCGACAATTAGATGTGCTAAATGATCCCAAGCGAGGACGTATAGAATTTATTTTGAAAAGATACACATCGGTTTTACAACCAGACTCGAGCCTCATAAAAATTATAAAGACATGTTCAATATTTATAGAGAAAATAAGTATTTTTCAATGCTTTTTAATTACTTTATATTTCCAAAAAGGCGTAGAAGGTTTCTAAACTATATGACGACGTGGTTTGCAAAATTTCCCTATGTACCTGTTAACTGTGAGCTTTTTTAGTAGAAATTAATAATTTACCCACCACAACTTGTCTTTCGGATAAAAGACACCACCGAGTGTCGCTTACCTAAGCTCAACTAAGTCGAAATGAGATGTGACCACAAGAGTCCGATGTGCCAATGACAACTTTCGCAATAGAGTAAAGGATTCGGTGATTGTTCAATCACTTTGATCCAAAAGTTCTTGCAGAATGAATTAGAGTGTTTTGAGAAAAGTCGTGGAGAAAATTTTTATTTTATTTAATTACTTAATTAGTATAATGCCTTCGGTAGGAATCATAAGGAATACGGATAGTCTCTATCAGACATCTGTCCGGAATATAACGGGCAGTTTACTGGAGCTATTTAATGAAGTTCTTGTCTGCATGAGTGTGGAAACTTATTTCTATAAACTGCTAGCCCCAGTAACACAGTCGCTCGGGTAAGCGGATTGACCATTCTACGAGTCTCGGTGACGAAAATCTCACCTTAGTGCCGGGGATCGTCTGCTTATAGACTTCTCTACCAAGAATTTAGGTGCAATGGAGGCCCATGCAACTACAATGGATTTAACAAGCAGGTCTGCGAATTATTGACGGGGCCGAAAAAGTTCGTAGCAGGCATTGGTGCCCGGTATATGCTGGGTTGATATCTGGTCGTTGTACATTAAAAATTCAAGGGAGTATTAGCTGGACGGCGTCCAGGACAGGATGGATAATCCAAAAGCAAGGGTATATCTGCAACGATGACGTGCGTAGTGCTGCTAATGTTAAAGAATTGTAAAATAAATCTATGAAGTCCACAGGGGTCAGATTGCCCACTCACTTTAATGCTACGTCTCATTACTAGACAGGAGTGCTAGGGCCACAGAATACTTCGGTGGAAACGGCGTGTGAGGCATGATTGCTTGGTGCAGCCCTTAGCGAAATGCTCGTGGTGTCGCGTTGACATTAAGTAATTATAGATGTCATGGCCAGAAGACAAGGTCTGAATCCTATCCAAACTTTCATATCTGATGTACCGGTCTTGGTATAGGCCCTTCCACCAGCGAACCTCGTTTGATTAACATTTCAAGGCAAGAGCTTATGTAAACATAGAGATTATCTGACCATTTAATGAGGCACTATGATAGTAGTTCCTCTGTTGTCGGCTTTTATTTAGTAGTTTCGATACGACTCAACAACCACGGTTTGCAAATTATGCCATGTTTTTGTCTTGTACACATAACGAAACATGCCAACAGTAAACAAAAACGTGTGTTATTATAAAACACAAAAAGGAAAGAAAACAAAACAAAATCCAGAACAACCTGCCCTGCGGTCACATAGCCGAGTAGATAGGCGTCACGACCACCAACTCGGTGTTCGGAGGTTCAAATCTCAGTGCTTTTTGATCACACTTGTTCGTCACTATAGTGCGATTGGGCAAACATATATATAGTTACGACCGCTCCGCGCCATCTCGGTTTAATTTCCTCATTTCCTCCTGACTAGTACCAAATACTCTACGCCACTTCGCTGGAAACAGTTATTTACAAAGCGGTTTCTAAAAGTAGAGCTTTTTATGGGAAGTGGGTCCGATTGGAGCTATTTTCAATAGCATCCATGCATAAGACGACAGATGTTGGTGCAGCAAATTTTATCAAAATATCTCATAAATGGCATTCTATAGGTTGAAGAAAAGAAGAAAAGCCGGACATACGGACAGAAAAGCTTAGACCCGTATAAGAACGGATGGATGTATCTCAAGTCCTACACATCTGCGTCAACTTAAGATATCCTTGTGCCGCACGTGGTGTAATATATAAAGCGCCTTTTCTTTGGAATACTTTATACATAGATATCACATCCTTTGCGATAGTGAGAAGAACTTAAGAATGCTTGTTCTGTATAAACTGCGCTACATTTTTGTCAATTTCTTAATACGAATTCTATGTGTAGATGTTGGATGGATGACGCAGCCAATGAAATATCAGTTGATAAATGGGTAACATTTCAGGAAGCATAAGTGGGAGTGCCGTCTAAAGAACTTTTATGGCTATTTCCAATTTACCAATGGTCTCATATCCATTTCAACAAAATATGAAAAGTTTTTCATTTCAAAACTATGTTGTCATAGTCGAATGCAATGAATGTTAAGCATTCAGTGGGATTACATCATCGCGTAAAATTGGCAATTTAAAAACTAAAATTAAATAATAATAAATTTGTTTAGTTTTAGCTAAACTCACTTCATTTTCTCTATCAGCCGAGAGATCTGTTAATTACTTTTGGTCTTTAATCTATGCGTCCAAATACTTAACGTATATATACAATTTTACTCATCAATGTAATAATTTTTTTTCTTTCTGCTTGGAAAGGAAGAATACCTAATAACACGTGTAAAGATATCCGTGTTCTGATAAAGTATTTCTACACTTGCAATTAACCTGCCAACACAACATATAAGAAATAATATAAAAAAAAAACCGTTTCTTTCTTGTTCTAAGCGAGATGTATTTGTAACACAAGCCTACCGAAAAAAACAGAAAGAAAAACAAAAATGGACAAAAAGAAAATAATCATGGCTTGAATACCACGTCTCTCTAACTCTTGCAACCATTCTTACATAAAAAATGATTACTGTGTGTTAAGTACTTAAAACTAGATGATAATACATACACACACACACACACACACACATACATACGTACGGAAGAAACACACACGCTTAGTTTAGGCCGCTCTAGTCTAGAGATGACCCAATATACAACGTGAGTCACAAAAAGAATTCTTTAGTATAAAATAAAGGAGTACGTGCATGATGCAAACGGCACGGAACCTTGATAACTTCAACAAGAAAATGCATACAAACAAGCAAATATACCTCTGCGTACATTCACAAACGGACAATCACATAAGCATAGTCAGTTGCATGAACATAGAATAAGAATAACAATAAAAAGAGAAAGAGAAAAAAAAAAACAAAAAAGATGAGAAAACTTAGAATAACTTATCAAAAATTATATTATATATGAAATGAAGAAGTTAATAAAAAAATGTTTTCAAAATTGGTGGGAAGGGAGCGAGGAAAACGACACACAGAGAGAAATGAGTTACAAAACTGTGCACCTGGGAATATGTCTATATCTAGGCCAAGAGAGCCGCAGATCGTGTTGTTAAATTTGACATTATGTGTTGCGGGCTCGTTCGTTAGGAATAATGAAAGAGTCGAGTTCTTAGACTATGACACCATGGACAAGAGTCCAATAAGAGAAGAAGGCAATTATTATTTACACCGCAGAATGGTCAACCAGGTGATGCACTTTTGTCCACAAGAGATATCGTTGGAGACTTTTTCTTCTTCGATGCTTACACAAATGTTGGTTTAGATACAAAAGTGGTTTTGCAAATATAGCGACTATTAAGGAAGGGTAACAAAAAAAGGTAAATGTTACTATATAAATGTATGAATATGTCCTTTTGGTATATGGGACATGGAAAATGTTTAAATAACTAAATTTACTTAGGTCACCCACGGTCTATTTGCTTGCTTGCGTGCATGCTCCGCTATTAAGTGCAGAAGAGAGTCTTAAAGCATTATTTTATTCAGTGTCCTTCTCTACATGTTTAGTATAATATCTGCTTACTTTGTAGCGAAGAAGACGGCGGTAGATTTAGAAACGGAGGCGTTTCAGTTTCTCACTTCGTATCTGATTTCATGTGAACGAATAAACAGAGTTACAGCAATGTTATTGCTGGGCAAAAAAGCCAACTATAAACGCGCTAAGCCCTATTAAGCATGATAAGTCAAAAATTCGAATCATTTCATTCTACTCTAAACCATAATTCGATGTATAAATACAAGAAAAGATTTTTAATACTATTTTTTTCGCCTTTTTTTTTTTTTAATTAATATTCAATGAAATCGTAGAAAGCTTTTTTCATCATTATTAGAAAAACCTCGTGCCTTGACACACATAAGACATTATCTGCAGTAAACATGTATCGTTATCAGCAATTTTTTGTCCTTCTTATTGCGAACATATCATAAATAGTCAGATAGCGAAATCCCGATAGTTGATTAAAGTGGACGTGTTTTGCTTGCCTTGCAGAAAAAAACGGAGCATAGAGAGAGGAATATTTGAAAAGCAGTACATATGCTTTTGAATATTTATCGAAAAGCGGATTATAGGGAGGGAGAAGGGGAACTAAGGAAAAGAAATTTTCCATGCATTAGTGATTGTGTAAATATAAAATAGTAATGACTGTGAATTAGTACTTTTTTATAAGCAACAGTAAGCGCAACCAATTGCTTTGGTCCAACAAATCCCAAAAACTATAACTGTCCTAGAAATGATTGATCACGTTCGACGATGAGCACCGGTTTAGCTATAACCGATTTGTCTATGATCACACACAATGGAATCATTAAATTTTAATTAACATGTGAATTATGAGAAAGCTATTGACAAAACGAATGGTGCGTCAATTAAATTTGAAGTAAAAGCGAAACTCTGTTGACAATGCAGCGACAATGCTTATAACGCTCGATGGTTTCTTATTGCGTACGTACGCATACGTGAATAAAAAATGATAACACAAAGATCTCGGATGCATAATTATCAATCAAGGATTCGTAAAGCCGACTTGTACGTTTAGAGAAAAAATACTTACGCTGTTGATCGACTTGAAGCTATTATATAACGTTGCGTATATTTGTTCGCTGTCTGTTGGAATCACTAACAGAAGCGAAAGCTGAAATTTGTCGTATGTCTTCTTAGTGATCGGATATATACAGAAGGCTTTCCTATAACACGGTTACACTCGTCTCAACTTACGTAAATCCCTGCCATACGAGTCACTAAGATTACACAAATCCATGAACCGTTCGCAGCTCAAAGCCTAATTTGCTTCTTATATTTGAAAAAAACTTTCTGCAATAAAATACGGTAAGAAGTCGCAAAATAGACAAAGTCTAGAAGTTCGAATAATATCGCTGTCAAAAAAAAGAAATATATTATCGACTGCTTGACTGAGGACGACTTGATTTACTGAACGCGAAAAAATCGTAATTTTGCAACACTGGCCGTTGGAGGCGTTCACGTAATAGCCACATTGGAAGACTTACATTAGAAAGTTTTAGTGCATTTACCGTATCTATCAAATCAGATGCTCTCTAGCTTGTATATCTAATTCATATTCCCAATCCTTTAAAAACCTCTTGAGTGGCAGATGCTTTTCATCAAAGTTGCAGCTGCACATACCTTTTGAATGCTTTAAAGTCTTCAACACAATCTTTTTACCGATGATTAAAAACGGATTTGAAAATCGCCAAAAACGGTAGCTTTAGAGAAACAAAACACGCTTATGTTATTTCGTTTGCAACGTAGAATAAAAGTGAGAGATTTCTTTGAGCCACATATTCACCGAAAAAGGGTCAAACACACATAAGAGCTAGCATAATAGTTAAGGTAATGCAATCAAACCTAAAAGCAGACACCTCAACTTGTTCAAGTCATATAAATTTGTTTCCAAAGAGCTCTAACTTTACTAATCATTTTGGTATTGATTTTCAGCCTTGATTCAATATTTCAGGTTCTGTTCGTTAGTACGTTATGGTTATCTGATAAAGTTCTGGTGTAACAGCGGAAGAACAAAATTGACTCGACAAAGTCGGTCGAACAATACCTGTAAAAAACTGCCATATACTGTCGTATACTGCCATATGGGAGACTCAGTTCAAAGAAAAATTTTTTTAATAGTCTCATATTTAGCTTTGGAGGAAAAACCAACAAGAGATATTTATTTTCTACTCAAGGTAGGAGAAAACTAGGACTGTAACAGTAAAAATCCCTAGAAATAATGAAAAAAATATAATCAAAGGGTGTAAGAGCATATTTAAATAATATTTCGATAACTGTAGCTAAACTTGGTCAACAAATTGAACATAATATCTAAATATTGAATCATTCGAAAACATTTTAACTAAAATAAAAATGTCGTCAATATTTAAAAAATGCCTCAGAGTTTCTAATAAATAGTTTAATCAAAGCTAATACATTTGCTTTGTTTGCATGCTTTCAAAATTCTCTTATGGCAATTTTTATTGTTTTATATTTGAAAGGGAATTGTTTATTTATTTTTTAATTTTTTTTTTTTTTAATTTTTGTTTCTACCATTTTATTAAATTCACAATTCGTATACACGCTTATCTACGCTTTATTGCATTAAATCCACAACCAAATGTATACAACCACTCAAAATCAATGTCAATTCCATGTATTGACTGTGCTCCACAATTTAGTTATTTAATCGATATTTGAAGCATGCACACGTTTATATATCTGTAACATATGTATATATAAAAAAAAAGTCAATACATTTTTATTTGATTTGCCTTAGGGTAAAAAAAAACCATTAGGACATAACATGTGCTGCTTTTCCCAAAATGGCACAAGCACACATTATCAAATACTCTAGACTTTCAGGGAGAATTCTAGATACCTAACACCTACATCCTCATTGAACTTAAATTCACTCAACATGTTGTAATTACGATTAATAACAAATGATCGGGAAAGAAGCGCACTACAGCTCTAAATATGGATTAAATTCTCGAAATTTTATTTAAAACCTTATGGGGACACTCTGCAAACTAGTAGTAAATGCAAATGAGCTGAACCCAACTCGCATTCAGATTTCGTAAGTCGATAAGTTAAGCACATCTGTGAAGAAAAAACCGTACTTTGGTTTTCGGAAAACAATTTCTCTTGAGGCCGAGAAATGACGATTTGTTCTCGACTTGAGCTGACAGCTCAAAAGCTAAAGAACAAATATCTTTGAGAGCAACGCATTAACACAAGGAGAGGTGTATGCCTTCTGCTGTCTAACAAAGTTTATATTTTCTATATCTTTGCAAGGTTCACAAACGCATCTACTAGTAAATCTATTGATAAATTCTATACTAAGAAGTTAAGATAGAAGCTGGACCAGAAACGTTTCAATTTTTTATACCTATCAGAGCTCGTATAATGTTTCCATACTATGCCCTATTATTGGAACGTTCGGGGTTGCATAAGTCGACGTCGAATGTTGAAGACGGAAATCACGGCAGCACTAGCCAAAATAAAATGACAAAATCGCACCAGACGTAGGCTTACTTAATAAAAATGGAAAATCGTCCGATTATTTGCAAGAACCGTCAGAAAGTTGTGTGCAGTAATAGCTACTATCATTTACTTTCTCTCTTTTTACCATGTAGTGTATTACTGATCAGCTTGGAACTCTAAATTCGACTATGATGGTCTCTGTTATAAGAACTCTTATTGCTGCAAAACTGAACAGCTGGAACTTCACATATGACTTCTTCGCTTATACAATAAATAATTTACGTAATTACTCTATTGCGAACTACAAATTCCCTATAGCCTGCATAACCGTACGCTCATCTTAGCATTGCTTCATGAACATTGAGTCATTGCAAGAAAAAGAAATAGGATATGGAAAAAGGAGGCTAAATTCGCCGCCGTATAAGACACACTTAACACACTTATCATAACTGCTGTAACAATGGATATGCGCTTAGGAACTGGTAAAAGCTAAAAATACGAAAAGAGCTCTGGGATGAGAAGGAAGTGACCTTATTGTGTGACTATTAAGCGGGAAACGCTAAAGAAATGAAACAATAGATAAAGGAAAAGGAAATAATCTTTGCAATGTAACATGTGCACTCCCCGTAAGAATTTTAAGTCTCTTTGTCGAAGGTATGTTTACGTTCAGGACGGCAGGTCGTTGAAAGGACAAAGACTACTTCTACGTAAAAGTATTCATAAGGAAGTGAGGGGACAAGCGAAAACGTTGCTTATAGAATTTAATGTTCACCTTTTCTGGGACAAATTATGTTGTTATGATGCCTATGACCGAGAGGAAGGAGTACACCGAAAAATTTACGCTAAACAAGAAGACCGACTTTACCCTTCTCTTCTGTGATCGAAAAAGAGGTACAACATTTGTTTTTAGCCCATTGTTTATATCTATTACGTATCAGATTTCATGCCTATCTCTTCAGTTCATAAACTTGTTTACTATCATTTTTGATTCGATTTTACCTCGTCAAACCAGACGCCGAACTAAGTCTTTAAGTTTTGAGAATAGCCAGAGGACAAAAAAATCTAAACCAGGATATGAGCAGAATTTGTGATAAAGAAGTTTCGTAAAATCAGAGGACCTTTAGAGGACATGTCGGATTGTCGTAATGCAGAAACGTATATTTTCGTTTAAATCTCGCATGATGATCAAATAATTTTTCATATTAGAAGTTTAGCCTGGGAGAGGGAATTCGAATGGACCGTTCCCATCAACTTGTTGATTGCAGTGTACTGGGACAATTCGACCAACGTACATAGTCTTTTTTTTATTCACAATTGTAGCGATACACCAAGAGCATTCAAGCTTGACAAAGAAAGTTTGAAAAACTCGAAACTTATAAAGTGTAATCCATTACAACTTTGGGATAAGATAAAACAATAATTCTTTCAACGTGGAGCCAGTGTAAGAGTTCTTCAGACTGATTGCGTGCCCAAGTGATAGTGTTTTGATGACCTTTTCCTTTCATTGCTATTTCCATTTTTCTATCCCTAATTGCTATATTCTTATTAAGGAAAAGAAAAATAGAGGGAAAAAAAGAAATATAAGGAAAATTCCCGAAATGGAATTGTCGCTAACCTGCCATCAAAACAACAAGTATAATACTACCATGTGAACTTAAAATTATAAAGTGTGGCTAAGATCAAATTTCTATATGTGCCAGTCGGTGTAAACCCGTAGAGGCTACAAATACTTTTAACTTGTCCCGGTTTCATAACTTCTGTGTTTAGGTTTCAGAGCGGGTTAGTTCCACATTCATGCACTTCTAGAATTTAACCGAAATAACAGGTCAAAATTTTCTGCCTGCCCTTTTGACAGTCCATCAACACGCACACTTATTATTAAGGGGAAAAAATGAATTGACATAAACCCATGACGGACACACTAAATAGATGTGTATGGGCCTTTAGTGAAATACGTTGCTTTCTACTTTTAATTCAGGTATATTGAACATATAAATCTAAACATTTGGCATAACTATATAAATGGATTGTCATGCTGCAAACGCATCCAGGAGAAGTTTGTTTTAATTTGTCATAAACAAGAAATTTGTGTTATTTCAACTAATAGTTGGTTTGGTAGATCGATTAAAGAGGGTGAACTTTGACGAATTTTATTTAAGCCGAGAGGCAAACAATTAAAATGCGTGCATCTGCATACTGAAAAGTGCAATATAAAGCCAAGGTATACTCACATAGGGTCGTGATAGCATCGAGGAGCATCAGCAAAAGCAAAGGAAATGTTGAACATAGTTGGGAAGTGCATTTTAACATTCGAGAAACGACCCTTAAGGTATAGCAAGCAAAAAAGAGGAAGATAGAATTGTGCACATCAGCAGCATAAATAGAACGTGTTTTGGCATGCGTTTAGTAAAACTGGTCTAAAGCCTTCAAATACAATTAAAATCTCTGTATATTACAAAGTCTAAAAAATACTGAGATTATTATTGATGTGATACCCAATAGCACTCTGAAAGTTTAAGGATATTGAAGGACTCGTATGC
Source organism: Glossina fuscipes (assembly GCF_014805625.2). Lineage (NCBI taxonomy): Eukaryota > Metazoa > Arthropoda > Insecta > Diptera > Glossinidae > Glossina > Glossina fuscipes. The sequence goes on from NW_023998440.1 coordinate 2,014,072, forward strand.
GACAGCGTTTACTTCGAAACGTTATACGAGAACTGATATATTAATTAAGGCTCAATATTTTTTAAGCAATTTTTAAGAATAACTATGCAGAGGAAACGAGGACAATTATTAAAAGCAAGTGTGAAACTCGAAACTGCTGCAATTATGCCGTTAGGTACTATGTGTACGGAGAAGAGTAACAAAGTATCACTGCATGAGGCCAATTGTATATTTTGATCAATGGGAATTAAATTGAAATGGTTTCTATGTAGAACATGTCCATGCATTTTCTGAACATACTTGTCTCTGTATAAATATGTTTGCCTGCGTGTGTATGTGCGCGTGAAAATTGGTCAGAGACTAACAATACTAATGCCACGTTTTGTGTACTTTTCGCCGGACATATGGACATATGGGTGGCGGGCCACATTCACACATTGGTGGTCGTTTTTGTAAAAGCCGATATAATGAATGTATAAATGATAATCAAGAGCGTTCCCATCATTAGTTGTGTCGAACGTGTCAAATTGTTATTGACAATAACAATAGCGTTGTACTTTCATTAAATGTAAGCTTAAATGTGTGTGCGTTCATGTACACACGAAACTGTATTCTACGCTTAAATATTAATCAACGCTTGTGCCTGCGTGGAGAATACTTGTATTGTATATATGTAGCTTAAAACCAATTGACATTTAGCTTAGCCGCGGGTGACAAATTTAATGGACACTCCCTGCCTAGTTTAGGGTGAGCTCTTTCTAAGCATAATACTGTTTATGACATAATGTTGTTGTTATTATTTGTTAAAAAGGATCAAATTGGCAATTCCCTTTCATCCCGATAATATCAAACTTATACTTGAGCAACTACAGTTAAGTGAGAAAGAGAAGGGGAGAGGAAGAGACAAAAGATAAAACGGTTTGTTCCTTCTGCAAGCAATTACATATAAAGCATTTTAAGAAAAAATTCATATTTAAAAAAAAAATAAAAAATAGAAATAAAAATAAAGCTACGGAAAAAAATGATAATAATAATAATTAACGCTTTATCAAATCCACGTCACGTTTTAAAACGTGAGAATCATTTCTTTCACCTTGATTTCAGCTGGGAAATTTTTTATACCAGCGTATGTGCTTTTTTCTACAGGCAATGATGAATACTTTAAACCACAAACGTAATCGCCATTATCGCCGTTACCGTATTCGCACACAATTTATACATCGTATAAATATATATGTTCATATGCACGTGAATGAAAAATCCCGAAATCATGACTTCATCAGCTTTGTTATGATACAAGCGGCGATAAAATATTTCATGCAGTTTTTTTTGCGACGAACACATATATAGTACTTACGTTTAACTCTATGGTATAATGTACTGTTTACGGTAAAGCCGCAATACTTGGAAAATCTTAGTTAAGTTGTTATTTAAATTCTAGACAATGGAAACGGAGATGGCTCAATAAAAGGATTTCATTAAGACATTTTCTTCATTTGTAAAATCTCAACGATTGCTTTTTATCATAAGTGAAAATGGGGGAACGATTAAGCGCTTTTCTCTTTAAAAAACCACACCGAAATCCGGGCTCTCCATTTTTCTCTTTCCTTTGTTCTTTTACCTTCTTTTTCTCTTCCCACTTTAATGGACCCCTACATCAAAATCAAATCAAATAGGAGAATGCAGAGAACACACACTGCACTGCTAAGCCTAATAGCAGTAACACCGGCAATCATGGATTTGTCTAAGCACGGTTATCCGCGTTGAGCTTATAGATATTCTAGTTTGGTTTCTAAAAAGGGGATGCTTTGCTGAGAAAAAAGTGCACTATAGAGCTTACTAATACTACTTGCTGCAAACCAGATAGGGAAGCGTACAACGCATATCATTTCTCGATAACACTTTTAATGTAAATTGGATAAAATTTTTCACAATCTTAAGCAAGTATTTGTTAGTAACAGAAACACCCAATACAACAATAATTTTCGATGGAAGGATGCGCATGTATATTAGCAAGAAGCAAGATTTGGTGGGTTTTATTATATATTTACATACATGTCTCTTTGTTTCATTTGTGCTCGCTAGAAGCAGGAAAATTTAATATTGGCGCGCATCAGTAGGATGCACCATTCGTCATCCATGGCTCATATGTACGAAGCCTATCCCCACACCTCATCTACCACTCCGCCGGATCATCACCAAATATTACTTCGCGGACTATCTCTTCTCTCCGCTCCTTACCTCTTCAGCTGGCATAGTGTTCAGCACACTTTTGTCACACGCACGTCTACAGTGCTGTAGACCACGATACTGCCAGTCATGTTCTGTAGAATCTCACCAGCTTCCATATGAGGACGAATGTTCTCAAATTGGATGAAGTAAAACATAAAATGTTCGACATCTCGCTCTGTATCCGCACCGTTCGAGCAGTTCTTTAATCGCTGCAGACACTTCGGAGAACAGTCGTGTGTGCGCACCATCGTTTTTGCCAAGATATCGATCAATAGAGCGCGAAAGGTGGTTTCTTCTAATTCTGTTTGCTGTCCACGTATCAGCTTTAGAGTCGTAAAGTGATGTATTGCCGCCGCTTCCGTGGATTTTATGGCGAGTGCACTCCTCCTTGTCTTTTGCCGACTTTCGGCCCCCCTCATATATATCTACATGTGTAGAGATATAGTATATATCGTGCCTCTGCGCGTGCGTCTATGACTATAAAGCTGCTACTTCGAGTATCGTAACTAACCTCTGCGTATTAATTAATATGAAAAAAATTAAAATGGTATTCTTGCCCACCCAATACCTATGCATGCACGCTTATGTGTAAATTTTTGGCAACTTTCTAAACTTGGCTGTATGCATTTAACTAAATATATCTATTATAAGTATTAATACGCATGTATATCAAACATTCATTCGCTGACTTACTCACTTATCGATAACATAAAGAATTTTGTTATAATGCTTTTATAAGTATCCGCCATTGTTTGTTACATTTCTTAACACATCAGGGAATACGTAGAGTAGTTTTGCACAATGAATTTCATATTTTGCCTTTCTTTCTGCACTTCCTTCGCTCATCATCCTTTAGTATCATTTCATCGGCGAATTCATTCTTGTTCATCATTATTATCACGTTGGTTAAGTACTTTGTTGTTGTTCTTGTCATTATTGTTATTACTGTTGTGGTCTATTTTAAGTATTTTAGTTTATTTTAATATCAATGGTATCGATATTCGTTTTGCATTGCTGGTGGCTTTCGGTTTACAGCAATTTTCTCTTATTTATTCAAGTAGTTTTACTCACTTCTACTTTGGCATAAAAATCATATCTGAACCACGATTGCTGTAGTATGTTCATTATGATGAGAAAATAGCTCTCTAAACACTTTTAGTTTACAATTGCGGTTTAAAAGTTTATCGCTTCTGATCAAGTATTTGGTGAAGAAAAACTTTCAAGATGGCTACAATAAAACACATAACTGCAAATCGCCTGGTTATGCCAAGCAAAGAGATACTTGTGAATGTATTAAAAAACAAAAGCAAACCGCACTTTCAAGTTCTATGGTATACTGTGAAGCATAAATAAGGAACCTTTCAGATTTGAGAATTTCAGAAAGTAGGAGCAAAGCCCACGTCTGTGAAGTAGGCTCCGTTTGCTTACGGTTTCCATAATGTGCATAATCGATTTAGCCCTTCCCGTTGAATCATGTGTCTGTTCGTTGCCAAATTTTACAACACGTACAGCCGCAAATTTTCAGGTAGAGAAATAACGCTGGAGATGTATACGTTTAGTATGGACATCCATAATGGACAAAAAGAAGCACTCTATATATATATATATGTCTAATGCAAATGTTTCCTAGTCCAATTAAACGTTTAATAAAATTGTAATATGAATGCATTCATCGGAAAGCGATGAGTATATGAAAGATTCGCAATCGAAAAAACCAAGCATCGCTTGCTATTCATTTCTATCGTAGCACGTACGCACAAATTCTAGTTTTGAAATGAATTCGTCACATCGTGGAGGAACAACTTGACTCCTTCTTGAATAACAGTAATGGCATCGCATGATGACCTTCGGCCTTGGCGTTGCACTTTGCTCACGAAGTACATTGAAGATAACACCGGCGTTGATATGAGCTGCGTTCTTATCGCTCCGGATCTAACAAACGCATTTGACAGAGTTCCATACACTAAGCTTATTAGGTTATGTGGCTGTATATTTCGGATCCTGTGAAAGACTCTAATTCTTCCTTCACTAAAACTATTTCTACAAGACTATGTACCACAAAGTTCCACTTGGTACCCGCTACTGTTTACTCTTTGCATAGATGACCTTGGCGATTTGTTTGGTAACGGTTGCACTTTTCAGGCGAATGCAGATGACATCTTTCTGCTTTACAGAGATAATGCAAATAATTTGCATTCGTTCGGAAACAATATTGACGAGTCTATCGCAATTGTTAGCTCCTGGCTGATAGATAATACATGTTAAATCCATTGAGACTAAAGCCTTCTTACTCTTTAATTTTCCCCTTGCTGAGTCAATATAAAGGTATTTGGATGTACTATTGATCTTGTACACTCAATGCGCTGTCTTGAGGTATCATATTCACAATATCACTGCTAAGGTGTGTCTTACGCTCCGAAAACTCGACAATCTAAAGGCATATTTGCTTCTACAGGTTAAACATACCATTGTGCATTTGCTCCTCATCACGCATGTTAACTGTTGTATTGAAATCTTGTCTGGCTGCCCAAACTTAGATAGGCTTCAAAAGGCTGTAAACTGTATAACACGCTTTGTTTATAACGTCAAATTTAGGAACCACTTCTTCAGCTTCGTTTATTCTTTCTTGAAATTCTCCTTTCACGATTATCTAAAATTCAGTTTGCTTATCTCCTTCTGGAAAATCATTCAACGTCGATCCTCGAATCTTTTAATAGAATGACCGCAGTTATATAGGTCAAGTAGAAGCCGTTTAATATTAATGCCATGTGTTTTAACTCATCCGCCGAACGTTCGTTTACTGCTCGTGTTTCTAGATACTGAAATTTGAGTTGACAAGTGAACCTGTATATTTCACGATCTGATGACATCGTTAGCTTCCAATTGAACAGTCGAGTCATTGATCCAGTTTCAGTTTACTAATTAAAAAATTTGTCCAAAAGCATAGCAAACAAATGAATCTTCTTGTCGTTGGTACAATGTTTTGACACCAGAGCGTCACGGCAAAAATCCATTATTCAAAGTCGGCGTAATCTTGTTAAATGTCTTTGAAATTGAAATTCATTTACTTCTCAGGCTTTTAGTTAATAAATAAGATATATTTTCACATTATTTTAAAGACATTCTTTAAATTTATTCTGCTTTGTTAGGAAAGTAAAAAATTATAGAAAAAGGGAGTCACGTTGCTCTCTCGTTGTAATCTAATCTGCTTCCCTTATACATATCCTTTGAAATATTAACCTTTAATGCAATTACTTAATAGTTCTATTAAATAAAACAATAAAAATCTTATTTATTGATTAACAATCAATAGAATTTATAGAACTTTTTAATTGGTTTTTATACATCGACACTGCCAAGGGGGCTGAACAATATTATCGTAAAGTCAGTTACAACACATTGTAAACATGATGTCGTTATGAAAATCTGGACATAATTGAGTGTCAACACACATAGTCTTGTATTCATATGACATATAATACACATTCAATTGTTGGAAAAGTTAACTACATATGGTAGGTTTGAATATTGCACTGCTACCGTACATACGTATTCATAATTGAATGCGAAAGATGAATACAACAACAACGACAGCAGCAGACACTTACAGATTAAACAGCATTCGCGCATAAATGACACTTTATAACAAAATTTTTGTTGTAATCAGCTTTAAGCCATAATTGGTCATACTTTAATACGTATGTTGAACTTTTCATTTTCAAGGCATTTGCTTATATATATAAGTATTGCAATAATGCCAGTATGTAACATTTAAACACAAGTCATCGAGAGTTAGGAGAATAAGAGGAAAGTGCTTAGAGAATGTATAAAACTTTTCTTTGTTTTCTTTTTGCACTTTTCATTTTTACGTGTACGAGTTTTGTTGGAGAAGTATTTTTGTTTTTATCGCACTCTTACATTCATTCATCTCTAACAAAACTAAATAGTTTTAAAACAGCCTCGAAGCAAATTGCATATCCTGTATATTATACAGTGCCATACAAATTCACATATAATCAGAGACAAACTACTACTCTGTGTAGTACTCCTGGTGCTATTACTGCTTTAGATTGCAGGATATTATCACTTCACAAGGTGAATATATGTGTCGAGTGCCATAATACTATAACTGCAAACCGTACTATTGTTGCCATATAGAATAATATCTAAACAATATCTGAAACAGTAGAGTAACAACACCACATTCAATTTCTGCTGGGCGAACAACGAATGTCAGTCGACTCACTCTCTTAACGCTTTATGCAATACACTACAATTTTACTAGCTTTACTTGTACGTGTATCGCAATGAAGATAGCGTTAGACTATGAGTTAATAAAAGCAACCGTTTGTGTACGGGTGCTGCTGCTGCATTGGCTTTTAACATCGGCATTTGTAATCATATGTCATAATGCATTTGCCACACTTTTCCATTTACATACATCGACCGAACGACTGCCACCAACATACGCCCAAAACATCTGCATGCAACCCATGAAACTTTCTTACCATACTCCTACTAACTTGTTAGCTTCACCTCCCATCCCATCTTCTATTCACGGTAATAAAAGAGTTACTATAGCACTACTATAATTATAAAGACTTTCATGTTGTTGATCATTTTACCATACGTTTACATTTGCTTTTTCACTTTTTTCATCCACCGTCAAAACGAGAGGGCATGTTGGCTTCAAGATATTGCTTGTAACATTTGAACTCTACTTCTACATATGACATCTAGTTCTACTATAGAACATTCAGTTATTTGAGCCACTCTTTACAGGCCTATGTAGTACAACATACAGCATAGAGTTTTATTACGTAGTGTACCGCGAGAATTTCGTTACAGAGTATATCACACTGCACATCTCTTAGAATGCGCGTATACTTTTAATCAAATTGTCTGTCTTTCTCATTTACTATAACTTAAGCAACAAAATTTAAAGTGAACATGATTCGTACTTGCAGTAAATAAAAGGCTAAAAGAAAATTGAGAAAAAAGTAACATTGCGGTCCGGGTACGCTATAGTATACCAGAATATACTGTGTGTGATAAAGTGTAGTTCAACATTAGTTATATAAAATAGCAAGCTAATCAGTGTTTGCATGTATTTCAATCAGCGATCTCTATTGGCGAAAAGGATGAGGTAGTGCGAAGTATCAATCTACACAATCTTAGAATTCCATAATTTTGACCCTTCTCTAGCTGAAACAAAAATTTCAATTCAGTATTATTGACTTATTATTGGAATTGCATTTTCGACAGTGACTATTTTTGTAGCTTCATTAGTCAACAGTGTAGCAGTGGTGATTTTGATGTCAATGACAAGGAACTGCTTCGACGACCAAAAAAGTTCGAAGGCAATGAATTGCAAAACTTATTGAGCGAAAGCCCAGCTCAGACTTTTAAAGAAATTTCGAACAACTTAGCAGTTTTGATTAATCAACTGTTTCCAGACGTTTACATGCGATGGGGTAGATTCAAAAGGAAGGAAAGTGGCTACCATACGAATCGATCGAAAGTGTCGTTACGACACCGCGGTTTCATTAGTTGCCGGGCAAAAAAGAAGAGTTTTCTATGGCATATTCTGACAGACGATGCCAAGTGGATCTACTACGACAACCTCAAGCGCAAATAATCATGAATTACTACAGGAGAGCCATCCACATTGTCACCGAAGCGGAACGTTTATGGCCATAAAACTTTGCTGTGCATTTGGTTGGCATGGTGTAATGTATTATAAGTTGGTAGAACACCATATAATTGCTATTGCAGAAAAAATTCAACGATTTATTGCTGAAAAAAAGGCCAGCAATAGTGGTAGGGATGTTCTCCTTCACCCAGCCTTCTGATTACCACTTGCTCAGATCGATGGAGCATGGCTTAGCTAGCACGCGATTTCGAAATGCTAAAGAAGTGCGTAAATGCGTCGATGATTAAATCAATGCCAAATCAATATAGTTCTTTCGGTATGTTGTCAGAAAGATGCGAAAAAATTGTAGAAAATCATTTTGATTATTTTATAGCGAAAAAATGATCAAAATACATGCAATCCCCTAATACAATGCAACAAAATAGACCTTTGTATATTAGGTAGAATGAACACTGCTTGTGAAGTAATCAAGGGGTTTTTGTTTTCTTCAGTTTTTTTTTTGGCATAATAGTTTGGTTTGCTTAAAGGTTGCATGGGTCAATTATATCTTCAACAAATCAATATTTCGGAATTCCCTCATGTTCCAGAACACAGTACCTCTCAACTTTTTGAATATCAACTCGATTAGCGATTTCCGTTGGCTTACAGTGGCTTCTAGCCGCGAAAGCTCTTATCCGAATTTTAAAGTTCAGCTTGCTGGTGATTCCAGCTCAGACGATCGCCGAAAGATATATAGTCCAATAATCGGTACATTTCGCGCACTCTGCCCACTTTTCGGCTTGATAGAGACTTGCCGGCTTCCTAGTGAGTACCTCCAGAGACGCAAATCCGACAAATAGAGTTGATTGCAAAAACTGTTATTGTAAATTTTTTCCACTGTGTTGTTGCACAAACCCGAATGGAGTAGCACAGGTCTGTCTGTCCGCATCTTCTCGTTCGTAAGTTTCTTAGTGCACTGGATATATAACTGTATTATGTTACGTTTATTGGTATGCTGCAATTCACTACTGCGATACTGCAAATTAAACTCCCTTAGAAATAATCCATTCGTGTCAGCGCTTCTTCCAATCCTCAAAGCACTCGTCATATGAGCTTTTTGTTATGATCTTAAGGTCTCTTAGCGATGAGCTCTTTATCTCCGTCTGCGTATAGAAATCATTTAGTTGCCTGAGAAATGTGAAATAGGAAATTAAACATTCTTCAATAGATTTACGATTATATCTTCACTGTTGGATCGACATGTTCCGAGAAAACGTTAAAAATTTAAGAATGAAAATTTCAAGTTGTCAATAACCACAGTAACAAGTGGAAACAAAGTGATATATTATGTTAACGTATGGCCACGATAGATCCACTGACGTACACAATATTAAGCGAAGCTTTTGAGTTGGGCATCCCACATTCGCCTTAAGACGTACGAAGATTTCTTGTTTGTTTCTTTTCCTTTTATTCTCATACTTATTGCTGCTGTGTTCATAAATAGTAGTTTAGCTGCTGCCTTTACAATAAGTTATCATTGCTTTACCAAAGTGTCTTTACCTATACGCCTGGTCTATACAAATGCATACAAATGAAAATCTATGGTAATGCCGAGTTGCTAACGCTATGAAGAGCCTACAAGGCTTTTGAATTAAAATTTAATAAATACTGTCAGTTGCTCTTCTCTATCTTTTCATTACATAAGCAAAGAAAGCTTTTCGAGGAAAAAAATATATGAATGACCATTTCGTAAGGAATTAATGCAAATGGACGGGCAAGGTTAATTGTATTATATATAAAACATAGCAAATTGTATTTCAATAGAAAAATAACCCGCAAATCACAGTAATAAAAATTGCTTAAGGAAGCCTTCCTTGCTTTTACGACACTTTAGAAATGAAAATTCTTGGTTGAGGCGATGAAAAAAAAAATAAAAATATAAACCACAATAACGGTATTATCCTTTCTATAAATAATAACACATCCAAGTCGAACGATTCAAAGCTATAGTATTATTTATTATTTATAGAAATGCGTTTGGTAAATTAAATTTAAAAAAGTGAAAAGGTTATAGTGGGGCAAAACAGACGGCGGCATACACTACTCTATTACGCCAAGTCCAATTCTTCGCCTATTCTCGTTATAAAATACTAAAAATTGAAACCTCTGTGCACATAACACTGAAAGCAAATGTGTCCTTCACTCCATTCGATTGGAGCGGACTTTGAATATAACAATTGTTTCGGCTCAAGAAAGCTACGAAATGTTGCTGGAGGTTAACTTCTGTCCTATTGGCTTAATAAATAATTTAATGTTATTAAGGTGAAGCCACTTTCAATTTCATTCGTTAGCTGACCCGCTCAACTTTTCTTCAGACAGCTTCCAAAGAGTAAAATACAAATAAATAAATCTCTCATATGTATTTCAAATGTTACTTGTGAAAATCTACACACTTTGTTATTCTCATGCCAAAAAAATTAGAATAGAAAAATGCTGCGAAAAGGGCAGAAAAATGTTGACTCAACGAATCGAAAAACTGGACAACAACAGTAACACACAAACAAATAAATTTGAAGAACAATGGTCACATCGCGAAATGCGTCAAGAAGTTAAGTGGAGCACAATCACGTGCAAATCGATATGAAGAAGACAATACAATCAATGCCAGAGTCATGGCTTAACGCTATTTAAGGGTGAGCAGGCGCCCCCTCAGGAAGAAAGTTTCATCTACGCAGCATAAGTGATTGGACTGCTTTCGCAGCAGTGCTCAAAGTTAGATTGTAAAGTTTCTAGCATTACTTTAAGCGACCGCCGTGCCACTCTTGTCTTTGAATTTTTCATACGATTATGTTTAGCCAAATCTTCTTCATTCTTTTCCCAAGATATCTATACGTCAGCAGTAAAAAACTGATATGGCCTGCTCCGTGCTCTCGACCCGTAATTACTTCCCTGGTTACGCTCAGCTAATTTGTATTTCCTCCATAGCAGTAGTCTTTTGAGAAAAAAAATGCTCCTTCATAAAGGAAACAAAACGTTTTCCAGTGCATCCCCTAAGCTATCTATGAGAAAACCTGTTGCCTGGTTATTGAAAGTCAAACTTTGACCTCTTCTTCGCTGGTCTAACGATCATTGCCTAGGATCACCGTGAGAAGCTAAAAGGTTGGGGAAGTCTGCAATCCGCCTGGAAGCTTAATTTGTCACCCAAGAAGAAGAAGAGAGTATACGAGTACGTCTTTTTCGAAAGAAAGAAAGTTTTCGCTCACCGAGTAAGATATAGGTAAGTGAAACTAGGCTCATTTCGAAAGCGTAAACATTGACACCTTTGGTAAGTTTGGTGAACTAAGACGCTGCAAGGATTCTCATATTTCAATACCTACCCGAATGTCTAAATAGTTGGAATAGTCTCATAAAATTATTTTGCTTACTTTTTTTTTTTTTTTTTTTTTGCAAATTATAACCAATCAACTCAGGTTGAAAATGCAAAAAGAAAAAACATGCATGAAATTTCTGTTCACACTGCTGGCAAAAAATAATAAGCTTGGACAGGTGTCAAAACGAGCTTCAGAAAATTATTTCATAAAATTTTTCGAACATCACGCCATAAGTGGATAACTTGAATGGTTGAAATCGTTTCTGCCTTTCGTATTTCATTATAAGAAAAGTGAATCTGAATTAACTTAAGCAACAGACATATTTTGCACACCATCATCATCGTTGCTGTGTGATCATCAGCGAATATTAATCAGATAACTTATGAACTTTAACATATTTATGGCATTAAAGCCTCCTTAAGTATCGACCATTAAAAGGTAATTTAAACATTGCATCAACATTTACAAATCGAAGAAGATACCGCGAGAGAACAAAAACAATGAAACGGCAAAAGGAAGGACAAAACAAAAAAACATCATTAAAAAACCAAAACAAGTCGGTGCACCATAAAAACAAAACAAGTAAAACAAAAGAAACGATCTAAAAATGGCGAAAAAAAGAATGGAACTAAACTCGTGTTACACGGCATGTGTGAAAAAATCTAAAGAGAATGAGTTGTTTTCTCGATTTATAACTGAATTGTACTTTCGCGTTTTACAAGCACAGAGACTCGGGAGATTTTTAATTAATGATCTGTAAGATCGCGTCAGACAAGCGAACATATTTAAGTGCCACAGCACACAGTCATCATCACGCACTATGCAATGCGGCAATGCCTGCGTATGTTCTATCAGCTGGGCTATCGCTGCATTCAGCCACAGCGTGAGCAGCATGAGCAGCAACAGCAGCATCGGCAGTTGGTTACAAGAAAATAAAAATAGTTCGATAACAAGCAATAAAAATAAATCCCGATATTCAAAGTCAAAAACTTGAAATGATTTAAGATAGAAAATACAAAAATGCGAGCGACGTAAAGAGATAGAAAGAGCGATAGCGAAAGCTAAAAAAAAAAAAAAAAAACAGGAAAACAGTAAAGCAGCCAGCTAGTTAGGAGATGATTTCAGGATTTTTGCGGTTAAAAGAATAAAAACGAATAAAGCAGCCAACAATAATGTTATATTGTTATCAGAGTGATCATCAAAGCATCATTATCTTCGCATTACTGACCACACCATACCATTTCATACTATACACACTCTATACTACTAACAAGACCTTTAATCAAGCTGAAGGTGCAGTTTAAGCAGCCACTTGAAGACAGTTCATCAGTTGTGTGTTTGGTCAGTCTTGACCAAGTCGACAGCAAAGCCAACACGTTCATGAGGAGGCCTAAACTTTAAGAACAAGAAATATTGCTTGCATTTTTATTTCTTTCTTCCTTTCTGCTTTCTGCTATATGAAGATCACCAGGCGAGATCATTGGTATCTGTATAAGCGTATGTTTTCGTTGGTCTGGCCTAACTATTGCTGCCCCTCTTCCCGAATTGAATGTAAGCGCGGATAACAAACTCAGCAATCAACTTAACGACCGGCTGACTGACTCAATTGCATATTATGATCATTGAGTGGCCAGCCGGAATTAACACGTGAACATGTTATGTGTACACCTTTAGTACAGTGGTTTGACTACAATATCATCAACGACAATAACAACAACAATAACAACAACAACAAAAAACATTACTTAAATTTTGTCTTATAAAAGACTAAATAAGTACACGTACTCACTCGCGCATACATAACTACATACACACATCCACGCACATACACGTGCATAAAACACCTCATGACCACATTCCCATTCAGCTCGAAAAAGAGTCAGCTTAACTGACAGACAGTCAGTCAAGCAAGTCAGTTAACTTGCCACTTGGTGAGCTGTTAAAGTCGAGAGACAAGTTAGTAGTTGATCCTATACAATGTACAATGAACGTGAGCATGCATATACATACATATGTATGGATACGTGTAACGACATGCATACCTGAAAGTGATGGTTGCCCATCAGGCGTCAGGGTAATTTAACCTAAAATTAGTGTGTATGTGAAAAGAACGTAACACATTGAGTGATGGCGGCCCATATTGGGAGGTGTTGTAAAAACGAGTTTTTAGTGTTTCAGTTCTTGTCGCTGTCGCTCTTGCATTCTTCTTTCTTTCTTTCTTTAATTTGCTTTTAACAACATTTTTCCTTCAATAAGAGCATTCATATTACCTTGAAAAATATTCAGAACAAAATACCTTCAAACCTTTTCCACAAAGATGATCAGAATAACCACAACTTTTACTGGATGTCATAGTCTTTTATGCAATGCTGAGGGTCGAAAAGAATTTTAAGGTTAATGTCTAAGAATTGTTATAAAACTGATATAACAGCGTCTTGACAAACAAAACTAACTCAATAAAATCCAAGTTAACATCCAAATCTACAAACTAAATATTTTATGAATATCTCCTTATAACTAATACAATCTCACGAAATTTCAAGAACATTGTCACATAAGGCCTTTTAATCTGAAACGATTCGTTTATAAAGAAGTTTTTTGTCACGTCTCAGCTCTTTAGTAAACCTCTAAATCATTTTATTTAATTGGGGAAAAACATGCGGTTTCTTTCGCAATTAAAAAAGAAATCGGCTGCAGACGCTTCAGCCCTGTTTTCCCCAAAGGAAACTCTAGCATTCACGCTGCAATGGACGAGTAAAACAATTGCACCCGACTTCGGTTTTTTTTTCTATTTATTGTTAGTTTTTTTGTAACCAAAAAGGGCCCATATCTAGAGATTTTGGAAAACTGAAAACTAGATGAGTCAGAAACGAAAGAAAAAGATGAAGACACAAGCTTTGCTATATATAAATTATTTTATCAACATTGCAAAAAGAATAATAAAATGGAAGTAACTTTTCCCCATAAGATATTGGAAAACATTAAGCAAGTTAGTTTTTTAAGGTCTGAAGCCCCGTCATACAGGGTTCATTATTACGCGTTACCAAGTAGTGTTCGGCGAAGCACTTTATAAAAAAGAAAAAAAAGTATTTCGCAGGGCGCCATTAGCGTGCCTCGGTTTTCTTATATAATTTGAAAATGTAAGTTGACTGATGGGCGAACAATGGTTGTCGATTTGTCGAGGAGCTCGTAACCGACCTCGCGCATCAAGCCGAAGAATGGCGAATATGAGTGGTCAATTAGCGATATGATGAGCCAGAAAGAAAAAGAACGACATGACTTGAGCCTACTACTAGTACTACTACCACAGATCGAAAATTCACTTTCCTAGTAACCCGCTCTCACAAGTTGAACGCATCAAAACGGCACTCAAAAAGCATTATGCCTCCACTGTGCTTCGATATAACATAATCAAAACACTATTTAACAAGTTACGCTATTATTATTATTATATATATATATATATAAAACATGTCGTGAAAATGAAACTATGTAATTTCTGCATAAGCCCTTGCGATTTTGTTTCTTCCTTTCTCATACACATCGCAAATGTTTCGAATCGCTCTCACTTGTTCTTGCCTTATAAAAATGCGAATATCGGATCCGATCTAGGATGGATCACAATCCTTCACTCCTCAAATATCCGTCAAACCCATTGCATGAGGAATGGAATGAAAAGTTCCACATAACCGCTAAAGCAAAGACTGAACGCATTTTAAAGTAATTCTTTCATCTCCGAACCATGAATTCCAGAAAAATTGGTCAATTCCTGGGAAATCAATATCCCGTATAGATAATCTCCAATCAACAAGTCAGTCTTATAAAAAAGCTTATCTTCGTATAATTTCGTCAACGTACAGCGATTTTTGCACGCCATACGACTTGAGAGGAACTCATGAACAATTTATGTTCAAACGCAAAAGCTTCAAATCCATCTTCTTAGCAAGTTATGAAGGAGTGCTCAATGATCAGATTTCCTGTACTTATAAAACGAATATTTAATTTTAATTTGTTCTTACTCAAGCCAAGATTAACGTACCAAGTCGGGAGTTTTTCTCTCAGTACTCTTTCAGTAACTGCGTTGAGTATGAAATAAGATCTTTGATTTTCCCCATACGCTGGACACCATATGATGCCCAATTGAAATATATTTTGGTTTATTTTTTTTTTTCATGCACTTTAGTGCATTATTGTAAGCCAAAGTTTATATTTGTTCTGCATACCATCACATGGAATCATTGCACTATTCATGTTATCTGGCGGAGCATTTGTAACCACTAAATGAATCTTGGCTACGCCATACTTTACATTTCGAAAAAAAAAGGCCTAGTAGGGAACTGCTGAAATGAAGTAGAAAAGAAACTTCTCTGTAGATATTCATATAATGGATCATATCTACTCAGGATCGCTGCCACGGAGTTACCGATTTATAGAACGCATCTGGCGAAGCTGGGAACATTGAACTTATGATTTTCCACTGCTCGAAATACCAAACTCTCTTCGTCTAAAAAATTGAGTTCCTTACCCGGTGTCTTAGTCTAAAACAATTTAAAAAATCTTATTCACTTTCAATAAACTTGCTTCACGTCCAGTTAAATTTTATGTTATCCATAGACACGGCTTTCGAGGCCGGTTGTCGCTGATGACGATGAGTGTGAAAAAGAAACAAAATTATGCTATAAAGAGGTTACAATGTATTTTTGAATAACTTGATCTTAAGAAAATTTCATATTTTTTAACTGACTCTTAATTTGTAGCATTATTTCTTATTTCTTAATGGTGGTTTTCTCTGTTCTATGTGTTTTCTATACCTTTCCTTCGCTTCTGCAGTGAATTTTGTAATTGGTTTAGTATTATGCTCGTGTAGCCCACGAGGACAATGTTTAACATTATCAATCTCTGCATCCGTACGCAAATGATGATTATTTAGTAATAAAAGCAACAAAGCAGCAAAGGGTTCGTTCCTTGGCGGGGACGAAAAACCTGTAAAATCTTATTGGATTGTGAAGAGCGTTGGTTCGCGCGTCTCTAAGCCATTGAAAATATTATCAGTTAACAAGGTCTGTATTTTTTTATCTCATATAGATATATAGAAAAATTTTCACATATATACATTTACATATTAACGCAACAGATGTACATAGAAATATTTTATATGTTGCATAAAAGTATGAAAGAAGAGACCATTAGCTCTTAGGTACACGTACACTTAGTAAATTGAAGGAAAGGCTTGCTTATGATGTGATGCTCGTTTTCTGGATAATTTGTTGAGAGATTAAGCTTTGCGGCTTTTGGTTACACTTAGTCAATTATCTTCTTAAGTAACACGTTGGACAGTTGTTCTCTTTAATGTGGTTGCAAAAGAAAAAGAAAAACAAAATGTGTGATGATCAGAGAGTTAACAAGCTGGGTGATCGTACATAACATCACATATATATGCACAAATCAACTGGACTGACGGACAACGCTATAACACGGACTACAACGACGACAGCGACGATGACGAATACAACTGCGTTTATAATGCTGTTGATTACGATGATTACGATGCTAATGTTGGCTTTGATGAAATTGTAGTTTAGCGTTGGAAAATTATATGAAAATTATAGAATTTTGAAAGGTTTCTCTTCGACTTTTTTTTTTCTTCTTCAGCTGCTTTTGAAATTTCATATGGAAAACTTTTTTGTTTTTCGTTGTTTTTTTTTTTTTTTTTTTTTTTGTTTTTCTTTTTGTTTTTGTTATCAACATTTCAATGATAATGTGGTGGTAATTTCTGTTGCTGTTAGTAGTAAATGAATGAGTGAAAGGTAAGAGCGTTCATTTAATTTTCAATTACACTATAATAAATAAGTTTACCACCATTTAATGATGAGGTTTGTTGCAATTTAAAAGTCTGCTTGTGGTTATTCAGCTGTATTAGTGGCCGAAAATGACCGCAACAACATACCCCAACAACCAGGCATCGGGCATATGGTTGGATTAACAATAGATCCCCAACACCAATACGCTATGCGCTCGCTTATATGTATGCATAACAACGAACAAGCAACCATCTAACTCTGCAAGCTCTGTCTGACTATAAGCGGAACTATATTTTCCACATACAATATGGTCACCATTGCTGACATGTAATTACACGCACCTAGAGTTTTCTGATTGAAAATAATTACAATACCATTAATTTAAGCCGTTATATATGCTTGTGTATGTCTATAAAATAGCTGCAGCTGCTCCTATATATATGTATATACATATATGTACATATATGCATGTATATTCGAAATGAAATCGTTAAGTGTTAGTTATAGCCCAAAATGTGTTACGGTCAAGTTCATATAAAGTTTAAAATTAAAACCAAAAATTCAAAAAAAAAAAAAAAAAAAATGAAACCATCTCTTCTTTTGTTTTACGCCGTACCCGCTCAAACCAAAAACTCTATCAACGCAGTCACGATACATATATGGTTGCCCTTTGGCCACGAAAACTCAGCATTAATACCAAGAATTTAATGACATTTTCTGCATTTTACGAGTGCACACCGTTCATACCCATACAGTCTGCGTCTGCCTGCTCTTCGAAACGTGCACAAATATATTTTGCGGGCTTTTTAGGTTTTTGTCACATTTTTCGCCAGTTTTTTACTAAGGTTAACGTTAAAAACTCAATTTGTAGTTATTTGTTGATTACATGGTTTTGTTATGCATAGTGACCAAAAAAGTAAAACAAAAAAAAACAAAAAAAAAACGTACATTATGCCGCATTTTAAAACCTATAATGATTCAATATATTGCAGCATGTTCAGCTGCAGGCGTTCAACCTTAGTCTGACCATCAGATTGATTTTTAATTACTTTTGATAGTAAATTGAATTCAATCTGAATAATGCACCAAATTTAAAATGAATTTTAGGTACTTTGCTGTTGACGGTGTTCATGCATACGAGGTAAGTAAGCGTGCTGCGCAATTTATATTTCATAAGGAAAAAATTACATTTTTTTTTATTTGTGTTACATATAGCCTACTAGATCAAGTGGGTATTGAAAATAGATCACTGTCTATGAGATGCTGCGAAAACGAAGCAGAGTGTATCAAATCGTCAATAACTCGTGTTGGAGTTGAACTTGGTAACCCAAAAAGTCTAAGATCAAATATATTCCAGCCTAATCACTACAATCCTAATATATTTAAGTACAGCATGGATTAGTGCCCTGAAAGTAGAGGATGCAAATAGAACACTGGCTACCATCTAAGCCTTTGTCCAACATTTGCAGCGTATTCTACTTTGCTGTCATGGCGGCAGTAAGCGCTCTCGACATCTGAGCGAAAGAACTGTGGTGCGTTGACAAATGATTTCATGAGGCCGGTTGTCGGGTAATGGTATGATATCAATAAAGCTACAAGAGAAGGTCCTTTAATGAACATTTTCGTCTATCATCAATTAAATATTATGGAAAAAAGGGTGCAATAACATCCAGTTCTCCTTTTCCACAATTGTGGTACGTGAGAAAGGATGCAGAGGAGAATCCAAAAAAGAGCCCTTCGAACACCAGAACTCTAACTATTGGGTCAATGAGAGAAAGGAATTCTGAAAATAGTATTAGGAACACAACTGAACTCGCGAGAAAACAGGCTACTCCATGAAGGACTAATATTGTCGAAAGAAAAAGCCTATAAAATCCAACAAGGATACGCGTTAGTGGTAACGGCAGAACAACATGCCCTGCAAATAGCAAATCCTCGACATGATGACCAATAATTAATAAAGGCATAGCCTAACGCGTTGGATAACTTTTTCTGATGCCAGGGCGGGGATGGCATCGTAACTATCTATCCGAACGTACGCAAACAATGTTGTTGCATTCGCATCATTGAAGGGTGCTGAAGATTTCATGTGAGGCGCCCCAGGGCAGTCTACTTATATTTAAGACATTTTTAAATGATTTTTCTATATGTATCATGGATGAGTCGAGGTGCTCGGCGTTTGCGGACGGCGCACGTATCTTTCGTTCATTTAACCCTTTTAGCGGTATGGTTGGCCTTCATGCCATCAAGTGCGAATACGTCGTTACCATCTTTACTTCCCTCTCGCTAGTACTACATATATTCCCCCTTTCGCTTACCGAACTATTTCTATACAATTTTGATGTATAAAACTGCGAGTCGGAATAATTTTTTTTATTACTTAGTCACGTTACCTATTTCATAAGTTCTATGGCAAAATGTCTATTACATTAGTTCAGTTTAGTTCTAAGATATCGTTTGTATTGGCTGATAATTATATATACTTAAATAAATAAATTTCCTGTTCGCATATGAAAAAATAAATCAAAAAAAAATTATTTTGAATTGAGTTTCGAAATGGAATAATTAATTAGAGCATTGCAGTTTTTACCACGAAGCAAATTCAGTAGTCACTAATTCCCGGTAGTTGCATGAAAGCAATGAAATGAAAAATGTTGGTACGAGAGATAGCTTCACCTCTTACAGAAGACTATAATAATAAAGTCGACGTCAACAAAAATAAAAATGGTTTTTTCTTGGATGTTTCGTAATCCTTTAAAACTAAGTAGATGCAGTCCATATGATGCAGCTTTATATGATGTCTTTACGCACACACGGTCGCGCATTGACAAAGGTTTGTTTCTCTTTGAGAAGGTACCTTGGAAAAAACAAAACTCTCAAAATCCCGTACAAAGTATTAGAAGCACTACTTTCTGTTACGCAGCTAGGTGTGATATGATCATGGAAAGTTATGACAAGTGAATTAGACTCATAATGAAGACATGCAAGGGATAAGCCAAAGCAAAACGGTACTAAAGAAAGTAATGAAAAATGCTAGAGCATCTTGTCCGCAACAGTAGCTAAGAACAGCGAATACCAACTCAGTATTCAAATCTTAGTGCGGTCGAGTTTACGTTGAGTGTAGCTGTAGCGCGTGCTCAGTCGACAAAGGCGGCGGATACCTCCATATATCATCTCCTTTCTTCAATTCTTCTTTTTTCTTGCCGTCATCGTGTTACACGAATAGAAGACATTCCCCTGAGTGATTGGCCACTTGGAAAAAAAGAAAAAAAAACCGATTTGCCTTTTGCAAGAAAAAGAGATATAAATGTAAAACGTCACACCCTGACAGGACAGGATTACTTCATGAAGAAGGAACTAAATGTTCAGCGGTAATTATTTACCCTAAGTAGACTCTCACGTTAATTGACAATATTTTTAAAATAATTGTGGTTGAATATTAAAATCAGAGTAAGTCGTGCGACCCAAATATTTCTTTTTTAAGTTTAAAAAAAAATTCAAAAACTTAGTTATCGATCAAATAAAAAAAATTAATGGGATTAACAATCATCAAATCGATCTTGCCCTCATCAATGTTGCTGATATATTGTTTTACCACTTTAGCTATTAACTGAACACCAACAGCGATTTTTATCAATACTAAGGAGAGAAAATTTCAAGTTTTCAAAAGAAACGAGTGCGGAATATTAATCAAAATTGTTTCCTCATTACAATTAAAGTTGTTATAAAAAGCAAAAGGCGAAATGCAAGTTTTCGTCAAAGAAAAAATAAAAAAACGATCATTGGTTCCCACAGTTAATTGCTTATTTAATCGTAGTAAATTTAAAATTGTTCATATCCGGGTATTTTTAAATTCAAAAGCGAATAATTTTTTAAATATCAAATGAATTTCAATTTTTGTTTCTTAGGCACACTAATGGGAATAAACGAGCATAGGAATAGTAATATATTGCAGCTGCACATGTTCAAAACCATCTATTACCTCTAGAATAATATGTCGATACATAAGATCTATAATTAAAAAGAATTTCAAATTATTATTTATGATAGCGAGGAAGAGAAAGAGAAAGATGGAACCGTCTAACGGACAAACGCCAACAAAAATAACAATTAAAAAGTTAAATTATCTATTACCTGTCTGCTGTTCAAACACAAGTGTCGGCCAAGGAGAAAACATTATTACTAGGCAACAGCATGCGTGGACTTTAGATAAATTTAAACAAATTTAACCGCTGAAAATTTACAAAGCCCTTGGTCTTTACATACTGTGCAGAACAATTGCAAAGGCAGTAATTTGCTGTAAGTTATAGAATACTGGCTATTGATATTACATTTTCGAGTTTAAGTGTCGACAGCTTTATGTAACGATAACAGTTTCCTCTGTTTACTACAGAGGCGTTTTCCCCTCCGTTTGACAAGGTGAGCAACGTACTAAAAATTTCTGTAGATAACCATTCAACGCTTCGCAAAATCTATTCCACGCTTATAGCTATAGATACAGATGTCTTTTGATGCGTTTCAAAAAAAAAAAAAAACGATCAGTTATACCTAATTGATACTGAATTTTAAAAGCCACTATAAGATTTCCTTCAGTTCACTGCTAACATGGAAAACGAAGAAAAATAAACAGCCGATAAAAGCAATCATATGATTAATAAAATGATATAAAAAAATATATTTTATAATAGGCAAAAAGTCAATCATAATACAATTAACAACATAAATATTGGTGAAAAGCGTACGACTTAACCTCCTGTTAAAAAATCGAATTCCCCGCTAAACTTCCCGGTAAAGTTATCAAATTGAGGACTTGGCTTAATCTTGCATATTATTTTTTTTTTTTTTTTTTTTTTTTTTGATGATTAGCGGTTTATGCCCTTTTCTAATCAAGGTCACGTCTTCGATTGGCAATGAAATGAAAACGTTTCTTTAAGGCCTTGACAACCATTTCCTATCTCTGGTTTATGGATAATTGTTGAAGATCGAAAGAAAAAGTGTATATTGGGATAGGGTATATACTTTAATACTTGCTCTTGGATCTAAGATATATTCACCGGTATCGACATCTTATGATATTTTATCAACCACACAGCGTCGTACATAATTAAAAGTGTGCCAGTTAATAACAGATAACACTTTTAAGGTAAATATATATAAGCCGACGGGTTTATGTATATATATGGCGTTGCGTATACAAGTGATTTCTATAACTATAAGAAATTGCTGATTCGATTCCGTTGATAATTGTATTTAGGAAAATTTAAGATTTAATTTAAAGCTCTAACGGAAATTTGCGAAACAGGGAAAGGTTTTGAGTGAATAGGTCGTCTTCAAAACAGTTGAAGGCCCAATGCAGCCCAAGCTTTCTTTTTTAAATCAAAATTTTGAATTCAAAAATGTAGGCTGTCTAAAGGAAGTCTAAGTTCTCTTATTCTCCAGAAGGATGTACATTTTTTATATCCACCACTGAAAAACAAGGAATTTTTTTCGTACGCAGCGCCCTGGAGGGGGCTTCAGCGATGCTATAGTATATAGTATGAAGCCATGAATCGGCCAAGCCATGCCTGTACGTCTGTGTATATGTGTGTCTGTGTGATGTTTGGTTTTTGCACTCTCCTCTTCGCAAAAATGAAGATGTCGACTTCAAGTTTTGTAGAAATATTGGAAGTTTTTGCACACAGGTTGGTATTGAAACTGGTCCAAGTTGGTCCGAACAGAACGCCACAGTAGAGCGTAAACTGAAGGAAATTCCGTCAGAAGGCGTAAATTTTCCACATGTGCTTTATGGAGTACTCTTTACGTGCAACAGTAGAATAAATTGACCAAGTCCACACGAAGTTGCAAGTCATTAAATTTTATTTTTTCCACTTTTTTGAAGTTTTATGCTTATTTATCATCAGGCAAACAAGACAGAATGTTTAAAACTATTTTGTACACTGCTCAAGTGAAGATATATTATCTGACTAAAAATGGGTCAATTCCAAAGTGAATATGGTAGGAACCGCGACCTGTTGGATTACTGTTTTTTTTTTTTTTTGATAATACCATCCATATGGATATCATGAAAAGGGCTTGGAGAGTAGAACCCGAACTCTAAATACACTATGGTGGACGTCACGATGATGGTAGACTAACTTTTCTTCTTCTAATACCTTTTAGTGAAATAAAAGGTGAAACAAATATTTTATTCCGTTCACTTTTTTATGACAACAAACAAAAGCAAAGGGCGCCAAAGATTTCAATGTTGTTGGGTATACGAGATTCGACCCCAGCCGAATAAAATTGTTTGCTTTGAAGAAATCTAATACGGCCTCCCTGTTTTAGTGTATGTAGAAATTATGAGAAGTTTATTCGCTTTTGGGATTTGCTTGAGATTCTTACGACTGATTAGAACAAGACGGTATTGCAAACTCAGGTCGATAAATACTACGCCTTGAAACTTGTTGATGGCAATGTTTTGAAATATGCTTTGCAAGGGCTTCTTTTTAAGGAAAGATTTCTCGCAACCTATGTCTATTTTTTAACTTAATCTGCATAGTCAATGTAAGAGCATACAAATGCCATGTCCCGAGCTTGAAGTGATTTAAAACTGTATTATGGTTTATAGGGTCTTGCAGACGGAGTGAAGAAGCGAGAGTATGGCAGTGTCATCATCAATAAGAGTTTGTTACGAATACGGTATGCCCTTGTACACAACAAAACAAGTAAGAAAACTGTATACGGTTTTGATCGAATTCTTTATACCCATCACCTTTAACGTAAAAAAACCAAAAAAAAGAAAAAAAACGGACTTTTTATGCTCTATATATGATGTATGCGTTATGGTGTATGGTGAACGAGGAAAAACCAAAGAAAGGGAACTGTTCGCACAGGCGAACACACGCATCGTTTGAAAAGCTCAGCCAATTCCTAGAGGGTGTCTTAATTTCTGCGGCCAGGAGAACGTTTAAGAGAGACATTACATAGACGGATAAACGGTCACACGGACGCTGGGCGATGGGCATGCTTTGAGAATTTGATGCTGATCAAGAATTTGTTTATACTTTGTGGAGTGTTTGAAGCGTTGCAAAAGTTTTGACAAAATAAATATTCCTCTGATCCTTCGCGAACGGGTACAAAATTAATATTAAATCTCTTCCTTAACAACTATCGATTCGTATTTAGGTAAACCTTTGATATCTATTGAAGACATTTTCGAAACGATGTCTTATATACATGACCAAAATTACTAAAAATGACTGTCTTCGCCTTTATTTATTTAGATTAGTGGAAAACCTTTTAATGGAATCATTCTAAGGACAAAATTGTATTTTCAAAAAAAAAATAAAAAATTTATAAAATTGTCAACAGCTGTACTAGAGCGTAGCATAACAGAAATTACTCTTCTTTGGTACAAGTTTAAGAAGCATATACAAAAATATATTTAAGTGCAATAATCATACGTTCACAGGTGTCCATTTAATGATTGCACAGGGTTGTGCTGTTTTCGCTGGTATTTTCAACGTGTACAACGTGTGAGCGTTGCATTGCTTAAAAAGAATAAAAGAAAGGAAAAAACAACGAGACAGATAAAGGTCTTCTTCGCTTTTTTATATTTCATACGACTGTGCACTAGCATAATATACCGCAACGATCTTAAAAGCGGTTAAGGTTTTTACCTATAAGAGTCTAATATAATTTCATTTCTTCCCTGTTATGTGTAATACTTAGGTTGGATATGAACATGATAACACTACTCCTGTAATTATCTTGTTAAATAATATTTCATGGTTTTCCTTCACATACGTGCCATTTATTTGGTGAGTGTTAATAATAAAAGGGGAGATTATTTCTGTTTTTCTTCTTTTTTCACATTCATACTCTTTATGAATTCGCCTATGAAATATTTATAATAAATTTATAATAAATTAGACCTTTACATACACTTTAAGAATGGGATAAAATCGAAAGAGAAAATACAACTGAAATGCTTGTTACGAATGCACAAGAACAAAAATCTGTATTCTCGACTCAATAATTATGAGTTAATTGTAACCATGCATATATCTTTATGAGAAAAATATTAAATATATTCACAGCGAACTTACACTATCATTAATAAAATGCTAGTATGTATAGACACACCTTGCCTGCTTTGCGCGTTACATGACATAGAAGATTTTGTTTTTCTATCTTTTTTGGATGGGTTCATTCTTATCGTTCTTTAATAGTAGGTTTTCGCAAATTCCTACAAATTCTTTTTTCGACATCGTTGCAAAATTTTGTCGTTCATTCGAGTTTACACTACAATCACGGGTACAGCGATAAAATGTCTTATATGGTATGCACAAATGTTGGTCACAAAGGCTTTATTCGCGTCAAACTCAAGAACACAACGGTCATCACGTGCGATGTATATTAAACAAACGGGAACTACGCATTGCCAACAACACTAACGTATTTTACAACAATGTCAAAAGTGTCCGAATACCTCGAATGGCCTATCAATAATGATGCGTGACATAATTTGGATGGACGAGCTAGGAATGCAATTCAAGTTCCAAAAAAAATCTACACAGGTCAACGGAAAAACAGATGTACGTTCTTTTATGTGTGTGTGGAAGTTACCTTTTATAATTCTTATGGCATAGAAGTGGAAAAAGGCAAAGTAAGGATAAGAAAACGAAGTTGTCATGACTGAAAAATTCCTAAGACGAAATTGTCATATGCCTTGATTCACAGACGTGCAGCTCCCTATGTCCCCTTCTTAATTCTTCTCTCTTATTATAAAACCAGCATTTCTCTATTCAATAGCCATTGATCGATATAAAGTACGAATATTGTTTGCGTTTTGACTGTCGTTCTCATCCGTTTTACCCCACAGGGACGATGTTACAAGCGGTATAATTACAAACCGTTAGCTGTAATCATGAAAACTTTCACAAATTATTGCTCCGACTTATAATGATTGTGGGCAAATTAGCGGATCGAAGTAGAAAATTTTTGAATTTGTCACGATTGCAAGAGGCGGAGGAAAAAACTTGTTATAGAATTACTTTTTTCAATTTGAAGTATTAAACTTTCAAATAAAGCTCGCGTTAAGTTAATTCTGTAGATCATCCTCGCAAAGCTACGTTTATGTGTTTGATGACACTGTGTTTATAGAGAAAGAATCCGGTTGTTGCAAACGAGCTTCTACGAGTGGTGCCCTTGCATTTAGTTCCTTATTTTTAGTTAACTGCTTGGACTATGGCTAGGAGTACGTTGCATATTTTTCCTTGAACGGTCGAATTATTTTTACTCCCACTTGCGGATTCGAATGTACCCACCGCCCGCAAGCATTTCAAACAGACCCGCCTCTTATTACCTGGATCGATTCAGAATCACCTTCTGCATCAAGTTAAACTTGTCTGGCCCTCTGCCAATCCTGTTTGCTCATCTCCAACCTATAGGTCGCAATTTTTGGGATATTTATATGCGATTTGAATTCCTTGATGTGTTTAGGTGCCAAGATGAGCGTTTCGAAAATTTTTCAACCACTTTCCGTATAACGCCTTATTTTCGAAAGTTGATGTATGGCGATGGAAGTTAAGTAATAGTCGGCCGTGTCCCACTATAGTATATATCGATCGATTCAGAATTACTTACCGAATCATTTTCTAAATCAATCTAAACTTGTCTATGCGTCTGTCCAGAGTTCAATTTACACATCGCGCTTTTTGAGATATTTTCGTAAAATTTGGTACACGAACATGCCTCACTCCAAGGATGAACGCCATTAAAAGTGGTTTGAGTGTTTTTCAAACATTTCCTTCACAACGCCACGGATTGAAGAGTCATTATACTAATAAGTGTATTAAGCGAAGCTGTATAGGATATTTAAAGGTGCGCTCCGTCCCACTGTAATCCTGTTACTTGTTTTCTAACATTACGCTGATTTTAGTTTAAATTACCATAAAAAAAAAAAAAAATCAATAGGATTTTTTATGCGTAAGCAATTTTTAATTATTATTAATTTAATTCCTCCACATTAAAAATAACTGATATCTAATTTAAATTTATTTTTTCGAAAGTGACTAAACTATATTTTGATATATGTGAGTGCACAACCATGTTAAAGACTACATACATGTCTCTAATTAATAATAATAAGCAAGAATCATAAATTTTTCAATATTTAGGTAAATTGTCATCTAATTAATGAATTTATTATTATAATCGACGCAAATAAAAACTATCATAAATGAAAGCATAAAATAATTAATATAAGCTTTCCTACATTAATAAATGAAAAAAAAAAACCTTAAGCAAAATTATATTCAATTATTCATATATGAATAAGCAAATGTCCCTAAAAAGTTGATCATGGAAAATATTTGTATGGATAAGAAAATTACTATTGCGGTAATCTTTGTTAGCCTTCTTTTTCTTCTTTTTCTTCTAAAATTCAGAAAGTCAACAACAGGTAGTTCACTGTGCGGACTATGATAAAGGTAGCGGTTAGCTTAGAATTGAAATACGAAATTATTCCTGGTTTCTTTTACTCCTTCTAAGCCTTCACATGCGATGTTAGCTGTACGTTGAAGCACAGGAAAGAAGGAAAGACATATTTTCGTTTTTGTTTTTAATACCGGCCAATCATTTAGAGAATGTCGCCTATTCGCGTAACACGGTGATGGTCAGAAAGAAGCGAGGAAATAATAATAATCAATAATCCAATAACTTTTTTTGCTCTCCTTTCCTTGTTCGTTTTATATCCGAAACTCCTTTAGTTCACACGGTATTGCAGGGGAAATGCATGCTGTTCTATTTAATACGGCAAGTTCGAAAAATTGTAGTGTAAGAAAAAAAAATGTTTTTTATTCTTCATCGAGACGACAATGTAGAAGTCGTCCTCCGCACATTAGCTAAATTGAATGCACAAGCTGATGGGAAAATCTTGAATCCCCATTTTTCGACCCGAAAAGTAAAGCATGAGAATAATGTCCCTCAAGATCGTGGATTGGACGGATATTATCGGACTTGGGCATGAGCGCATATTTGCTCGCGTGACAGGGCGCTACGTCTCATCGCTCAACGCAGTGAACTGTTTCCCGTCATAAAAAATTCACTGGATTGTCAATTATGCGAATGTAAATACGTTATGAAAGCTTTTTCTATATATAAAGCTATATGAATACGGGTGGTATTTGTACCACGCATACCGAGATGGTTCTAGCTTTAGTCTAGAGAAAGTTACTGGCAAATTTAATCATGGCCGCCATTATTGAATAGCGCTCCACTTCTTACGGTAACGCTGTATGGCTACTTTTCTTCAAAAGAGTAACGGCATTTACTTTGATATGGCATCCACAAATTATCAGTCAGGTAGGAAAAAGTGTACAGCCACCTACGGGCAAAACTTCGAAAGAAAAATTTTTTTATCACTTTCATTTCGTTTCATTTATTATTGTTACAACTGTAAACCTACAGGTCAATCCACATATCTAAAGAATGCAGAGATTATAACATAAGTGTATGTGCAATTCGACTAGAGGACTACTGATGTAATCACATTGTTCCATAATATCCCTAGTAATCATTCCCTGCAGGCAATAAGAAGATTTCATGTATTTAAGAACGTGGTTAGATTCTTTCTAAAAGTATTCGGGGAACCCATACCAATATCTAGCAACACGAAAAATAAAAGATCGCTTACTCAGCGAGGTAGAAATACGTGGTATTGAAACAAACGGTCTTTAGATCTTGAAAACTGTTATCGTTGTGTGGAAGAGTTGGGCGATTGAGGTCGAACGATTTTGTGAAGGTAGATTAGCACTCGAATGTTTACATGATCGAGGAAGCAGAATTTGCAAAAAGCATCGATGAAGGAAGCAATATAATCTCCGAGTTTGATATTTAAAAAAAAAAACCGGCCACTTTTAAGCCTGTTCAAATTATACGCCGAGGAACTGGAAAAGAAGTCAAAACAACAGCTAACAATAGACATGAGAAGAGAACGTGCAGCAACATGTTTAAGTCGGCGCAACAAACATAGACTCAAATTGTGCAGCGTTTCTATAAAGAAATATTTTCAATATTCATACCTGAAACATTATTTGCTACACCAAAACTCCGGTTTCATATTCATATACCTGGTATAGAAGTAGGATCAGAATGAATAGTTGGCCTTAATAGCTTGATGGAATCGCAATGGGCCCCTCTTAACCAACATGCTTACGAATCCTATGGGCTTTAATCATACAACAACTGAACCGTATAGGAAAAAGTGGACTTAGACTCATAATGAAAGGTGAAGAAGAAGTATTCTTTTAGTATAAGTATGAGACCCGTTTAAAAAGCAATGCATTAGCGAAGCTGGCACGGACCACAAGATACGCCAATTAAAACGCGTAATAGATAAGTCATTTTCTTACTCTTTTTCACAACCGCACCATACCAACTATTTCATAATGCGATACCAGTTCTCTTTTCATTTTTTTATATCAACTTGAATTCGCTAATACTGGGAATCTTTACATGAATACAAAGAACACGAAGGGTTGGAAACTGTAATGACAATAATACGTTCTACAATTACCAACCAACGAATAAATAATGATGCTCATAAAAAATAGGAACCAATTATAAGTAGTGCTGTTAAGACGAATTCTAAAGATGCACTACTTAATGCAGGTGTATGATAGCGCCTTGATACTGCGATAATTCGAATTGCATTCGCAGACCTGCGCCAGTTGAATGAGAAAAAATTTCGCATTGTAATATCGCGAGTATCTGTTGGAAATTTGTTATCAAACGATTTACCATACTTCCGGATATTTTTCCAGTTTATATTTCTTCTCAGAATGCTTATGAGATGGCTGTGCCTGCTTTGAAACTGTAACCGAATTTCGAATACAAAGTAAGTGGAGCTAGGAGACAAAGGAAAAACGCCTGCTCATATGCTAATCAGAAGCCACTGTACTTGATGCGATGTTTGATATTTTTCGCCCAAGTGTTACAACCTAAACAGCATACCTACTATAAGGCCGTTTTCTCTGGTGGTAAAAAAGTTTGAAAAAAGAAAACTAAGAATTACAATAACAACTTTCTATAGGCCAAAGTCGTACGCTTACTGTGCCAATGCAGCGACATGTTAGACCACTAAAAAGATTTACGCGTTTTATTTATGCCCAAACACAACATTTGTCAAGTACCGAATTACAATTAAGGTACGTTAAGCGTCGTCCGTACAGGATATTAGTGCTATTGTTGTTGTATCACTCTGTTAGGGGTT
This sequence comes from Glossina fuscipes, assembly GCF_014805625.2. NCBI lineage: Eukaryota > Metazoa > Arthropoda > Insecta > Diptera > Glossinidae > Glossina > Glossina fuscipes. The sequence goes on from NW_023998440.1 coordinate 2,044,342, forward strand.
GCCTCTTGTGGGCATGATTCTTATATAAATATATGTATGTATGTATCTATTTACCTACATACACATATAAACTAATATTTTTTATGTAAATTGGATTAAATGTGAATTTTTGGAAAGATGTTTGAAAAATATAATATTTTTCGAAAATATCGCACGCGTAAGGGATGCTGTTCGAATATTATTTATGTTATTAAATTAGCCAAAACGAATAAAAGGGAAAACCAGAAGAAATGCACGACGACGATTGGGTAAAGAGATTAAATTGTTTAACAAGAAAATATTTATGTATGTAAATAATGAGAAATCTTTAGAGAACATTTTTCGATGTGAAAGCCATCGCTTACATAACTAAATGCGATTAAAATTACTTGGCGGTATGGGATTTTTATTAAATTACCAAATGGCAGATTTTTACTCAATCGAATACATATATGACATACATATATATATATATACAGTTATGAAGAAACGTTACGTTTTATTGGCATAGTGACAACATCAGACAGATGGCTAATCGGTTACATTGGCAAATTAAATTATATATCACGTCTTCATCCAAAGACCCTCTTGTTAAAGATTTCTTAAAATACGTTAATTTTAAATAAATTCAAAGAATAAATGAAGAAACGATTCTGTTTATGTAACTGCAAATTTGGGAAAACGCTGATCTGCTAAACATGATTGCATCGATAATGGACCATATGGATTGCATCGATGTGGACGGACGTATTCAATTTTATTTTTTTTTTTTATTTTAAAGAATAACATTTTTTGCATTAAATCTCGGAAAATTCAGTGCCGTAATTTACATCCATCTTCTTACGCTTTCACAGATGCTAAATAACTAACAAACACCAATATCATCTAAATTATTTATACCCGAGAAAATTTATTTGCCAACCTAATATAGAGCACGGTATATCTTCTGTACACCATTTGATATAATATGTTATTACGATTAAAGATGATGAAGGTGATTATGATGAAAATTATTAGAGGTTTGGTGTCCTTTTGGCCTAATGATGGCTTGTTATTGTGAATAATTCCTTGGAATTGTTATAGAAGCACTAAGATACTAAGCTGAAATACTTCACATCCCATTTATGTGTATAGCTACAAGTAAAAGAAACAAAGAAAATTTAGATCTACTAAAAAAGAGGAACAAACACAACAACAAAAAAATGGAAAACTAACTAAGAAATTTTTGTTCCTCTTTGACCTAATTTCCAACAACTGTTTTCCTTACAGCAATGGGATATTACAAAAGAAAAAAGGAAATAGGCTGCTTAGAGAAGGCGAAAAGTTTTCCTCTTTCGCTCTCTTCGCGCAATAAAACGATAGATGTCTGTAATGTCTATGATATCCATAAAAAGGGTCGTTTGTTAAGAGCCACATTTTTTAAAATTGTTCCAAAAATATTCCTTTATGCGTTTCCAGCTGTGAAAATACCCAGTACGTTTGCCGTTTCATCGTGTAGCGACACACGATCAGGAAATTTAAACACAGTGATGGATTGTGGGCGTCCATCGTTTGTCGATCACAGAATTACGTCGCCATCACCCTTTCTCTATGCAGGCCATCGGGGTCGTGTGATTTGAGTAGTTAACTACGTGCGACGAATATACACGGTATAGTCCGTCCGTCCGTCCTTGCGTATTTATTATAATAATGTATTTTAGGAAATATTTTCGTATACCGCTAAAGAGATCGACACTGTTAACTGGATCTTTAATTTTTTGCCTCGGGGCTATACCAAAGCAACTAAGTCTAAATTTTTCAAAAGAATACATTTTGAAAACTCTTAGTTAATTGTGAAAACGCAAAAGAGAAAATAGCGTTACTCCTTCGTCAAAATAAACGGCTCTTTTTGGTATATTGCAAGCGAGCCTAGGGAATAAACAAGCAGTCCGTGCTAGAACTTCTTTATTCCGTAATCTTGTTCGGCTTAAAGTAGCAAGAAGTGAGATAGTTATATATTATATTAGCTTCTGTTTTGTGTTTTAGAATTTGATGATGGGCGAGAATATTATATACTTTGTGGGGTGTCTCATGATTGCTTTTGGGCGTTGCAAACGTTCTCATCCTTCGGTGATGGGAATAAAACACAATTCGATTAAATGTTAAAATATACTATGTGAGGAAGAAATCCCGAAAATGAAATGCATAAGACAGTTTACTCAAACTCTTAATATTTAGGTATTAAGTAAGAAATACAGACAAAGAAACATTTGGAGAACCTGCAAAATATACGTCCACATTTTGCCATAAGTACCGAAAATGTCGCATATTAATAAATTATTACAAAAAGAAGTATAAAAAAGAAAAATGCAATAAAACGAAGTAAAATAAAAAAAAACAAAGCCAACGTATTTCCATTTTTATATAATGTCGCCTTAGAAAGGTTAATTAAAGCGTCGAGTTTCATGCTTGTAAGATTTACAGAGAGGGTAAGCATCGTTTCGAGAAAAACGCAAAAGCTGTGTGTTAATAATGAATTAATAGGAGAAAAGCAGTAATCAGGAAATTTGGAAGAGGAAGGCTACGCGAGTTTTTCTATAAGAAGTCCCCTAACGTCGTACGATTGCATATTTGTCACATGTGGTTGTGTGGTTAATGTATCCAGCACACATAGCACTCAAATCAAACCGAACTCACAGAACTAAAAGAAATTATTAATGGTAGAGTGCCCGATATATAACGATTGTACTCATGTCATTCGAAGTGAATTTAAAATGATTCAACTTTGCTGTAGGTGACAAGCGATGATAAATATTCAGTTACATGAAAATCAATTAACAAAAATTGTATGCCATCAGAAAGAAGGAACAACAGCTATGCAATGCTAATAAAACATAACGCATGCAACAATGTCTATCATCAAATGAATGGAAAATTTATACAGGCTAAGAGTGACGAGCCCCCTGCGCATATGTTCTTGCACGTGTCTAAGCCGAATGAAATGTGCAATGCGTGTACGCATTCCGTTAGAATGACTAAGTAATTTTTACACTTGTCACCATTCGTCCTGAGAATGTATGAGCATAATATGCAACATCATAATACTTTTCTGAACAGAGTTAGGCATGCGTTTCGCATCTGCTCGTCCTTGCTGCGCTATGTCTGATATCTATCCATGGATTTATGGGCTCAACAGAGTCAGAGACATATCGACATTGAAGCACGAGCCACTATGAAAATGAATTGGATTGCATCGTTTTTACGATCTCTCCTCATGTAGGGGCCTATTTTGAAAACTTCTCTATATGAAAATATTGTTTCTCTTCAAGAAATAGTCTTTTGGCATATCGAACGAATATGGAAAATTTCCCTAGAACTAGACTAGTTTTGCAAGCCCTTCTCTTATAAGCGATTTTGCGAAATGCAAGTTGAAAAGAAAAAATTGTCCTCATTGTTTATATATTTATACATTTTGCAAATAAATTTACAAACTATGGATTTACAGGCTGCAGGATAACTTAGATCATATGCTCGCCTGTATTGAAAACTCTATCGCACTTGAAATTTAAGCCCTCGACTATTGAGTTGTTAGTCGTATTCCTTTCCTAACTCGGCTGCTCATGTCCATCCAAATATAAGATCACTTACACTCACATCGATGATTAGCTTTACTTAGCTATCGAACAGAGTTTTTTGATTAGTGGAGCAGTTTTAGCACTCTCACTATTACAGTCATGGATAACATGTTTTTATTTTATTTAACATTTAAAAACTTTTTGTTAACAGAGTGTTATTGGCACTCCGGTTGCCAATGAAAAAGAGATCGAGGAACCTTTAACTCTTTCGTTATTGCCTCGATTTATGTTCTACTCGGCGTTGCCGAAGGTAAAATATACAACTGCGAATCAGTCTTAACAAAACCTGTACTTAAACTTAACTAACCTAAAATTCACGTATCCTTCGTCACAAATCGGTCCTCACAAAGGCTTTATATAAAAGAGATTTTTATTTTTTTTAATGCATTGTGATGAAAGTTGGTAGGAAATAGTCACCTAAGATACACCCAATGAACTGTGTTAAGTGCGGACAGTACATCTGTCCGCTTTCCGAATACCTCGCTATATAAGGGGTCTAATAAAAGGGATAAACTTTTATAAGGCAAGAAGAGCGTAGATTATGTGAAGTGGTGTAGGGTATTAAAGGGTATTAACGGGCCCTTTCCATTGTCTTATTTTAAATTACTAATTTTTATGCAACACATTTTCTGGCCATTTACAAAAATTACTCTTGGCAGTTTTACACAAACAAGTAGAAATCTATTCGGTTGAGTGCCAGCTTATTTTTACAAGAATTACATTTCCTTATCACATTCAGTGGTAATTTGTCAACAAACACCAGCTACATATGTATGTGCAATAAATTTCAAAATTAAATTCTCAAAACGCAATCCTTCATGCATGCGTGTTGGATGATTTCCGATGAGAATGTTTTCAACCGGATGACAAAACCAATATGATAAAGAAAACTTTAAATAGACAAGCATTTTAGAAGCCAGTTAAAGTGTTTTGGGAATTTAAAATTAAATATATTTCATTTCTCTTTTAATTTCTGGATGCATGCACAATTAATTCTTGTGAACACGAGATCCCTAGAGCACGCTCATCTTCAAAACATATTAGTATAGCAGAATAGTAATATATTAAATTTAGAAGAAAATTCTTAAAGAGTGACCATTCGATTTTGCTTTTATTCACTATAAAAGAACGTGATAGAACTTTTCAAACATGATTACGAAACTATCGCTCCTCTTGGCAGGGTTTTTCCCATCAATTTGTTATTTGAGAGAACAGATTTCGAAATTCCTACAACTTTTATCTTTTTAAATATTCTTTGCAGCCACCCAATCACTGCTAGAGAGTTGCTGACTTACTCTATTTACTCTCTAATGCGCGATAAAACTGTCGGCCTCAGAGTGTTCACCCTCAATATACAAATATAAAAGCAGTTTTTAAAGAAGGAATTGAGGAAATTCTTCATTGCAAGTTTATTCTTGTACCTATGACCACTACAATGGTCTGATCCGATCAGTCCAAGATCATCTCAAAACGTATTTATTACTAATATAGCTGGAAATTGATTTTATACTAAAAATTTCAAGCAAACTCCCTCGTGAATGGAAACCAAATAGCTGCATCGAACATCAACTACCAACTTTAAGGTAGGTATAAAAAATCGAATATACGTTGAGCAAATATTTGCGGTAACACCATTGCAGGTCTCGTCTTAATCTTAATGGCGGGGAGATCCCTAACTAAAAAACAATTCCATCTTCACATAATAGTTACGACGAACCCAATCTCTCTCTGTTAGCCTTGAGACGTAAACGAACTGCAACACGAGTATTTTGCACTGTCCATATTTCTTTCAATGAAGCCGGCGTGTTCCCATCGCAACTTTTTTTTTCAAAATTTATCACACATGGAGCTAAATGCGTGCAACTTTAAATGGTCGTTGACCAATGGTCGGTTTACCAATGAATGATCTTATATCTATATTTACCTTTTCTTTGCCAAACGCTGTGCCAGATCCGCGAACTTTTCAAGAAAATCAAACAAACAGTTGATTCAATGATTTTTCTCTGAGAGAAACGAATTTCTTTCTTTGTATATTTCTTTTGATTTTCATTATTTTTATAATTATAAAAAAAATTTTAAAATGTCAAAAATATTGAAAAAAATTTTATTTTTAAATTTTTTGTGCTTATGCTGTGTGAACGCTAACCGAAATTTCAAAAACGACGCCAGCAATGTAAGTTACAAATATGGCTAAGATTGCAATAGCGAATGGGATTTGAAGTCACTTACAAAATTGAAATTCAAGGTTAACCGGACTGAGAACTCGATTTCCAACAGGAACTTCACTGACGACGAAAGCGAAAGATTTCTTGTAACCGGCGGCCTTAGAACAAATATCAGCGAACAAATTTACAACAAATATTTGGTTTCGATCAGAACTAAAAAACTGAAACACACTTTCGGCGAAAATCATATCTGTGGTGGTTCGATTCTAGCGCCTGGTTTAATACTGACAGCAGCTCATTGTCTATATATACCGTAAGAAGACAGCAGCAAATGCTTTCCTCTTATTAATCGTTTAATGTTATTTTCAATACAAATTAGAGGCAAAGGTCCTATGAAGTCCGATGATATTGAAGTAGTAGCTGGCACACCCAGACGCTTACAGAAGGTGGATACCACACAGAGCAGCATAGCCGAAAAGCTTGTCGTACATCGACGATATGTCAGCTTTTCGGTGCGATATGATATTGGTCTAATAAAGTTGAAAGATGAGTTTAAGCTTAACAATTACGCCGTAGCAGCGATATCTCTTCCCAAACGCCCCCCGGTAGAAGGCCTGGAATGTACTCTCTTGGGTTGGGGTCGTATGTACGAGGTAAACGTATTTTCATGTTCATGCACTTGGTTGTAAGTTAATCATTTAATTAACGATTATGTCAGAATGGCCCCATGCCCGATGCAGTCCTTTACGCCCATCTTGATGTATTAACGTACGAATCGTGCAAAAAGCTATTACCCATAGTTGACGGAGGCAATATATGCGGTTGGGATCCTAACAACAATATGAAAGGAGCATGCAATGGAGACTCTGGTGGTCCATTAATATGCGACGGTACATTCCTACAATTTTGCATATTGCATATAAACAGTCCATTTAATAAATTTTTAATGAAAGATTGGGTAACCGGTATCGTCTCGTATGGAATGGGTTGCGATTTAGGTGTTCCAGATGCATACACAAATGTGCATTACTTCTTAAAATGGATTAAAAAGAACTTGGCTTACAAAATTATTGTCACTAAGTATTATTATTGTTTTTGCGTTTTACTCATGCTGTCATAATACTAAAATGATCGGATAAGAAAAGTACGATAAGTAAATTAAACAAAACAAATCAGTTGTAAGTTTGGCACAACTCGAATTCTTAATTATTTGAAGAAACAACTTCACTCAAGTTACTAAAAGATGAGGTAGGAGTCCAAATGCAGGGGAATGAGTGAATGTGAAAAAAGGGATTTAAAGCTTTCGTGGCGGGTTTCGGAAATAAGGAACTAAGGAAGACATGCTTAGGTGCGAGTGTTCAGCTCCCAACTAATATAAATGTAATCATTACTTCACTTAGGAACAGCCAACCTTTGCAAAATTACGGATTGTATACCAAATGTGCTGGCAGTAGCTTAGCCTAAATGATCATATCATAATCCGTGTTTGAATCACTAGCAATCGGTTCGTGATCTCCCAGTTTGCAAAGAGTGCAAGAAACTGATACATTCTTTTGAAGTGAACTCATCGGGTCCCACTGGATAGTTGATCGAGAAAATGTCCAATCAGACTAAGTATGCACGATTATCTACTTCCAACTATTGGTAATTATTATATTTTCACCAGATTTAAAGTGTCGTTAGTATTAAGGTGACCCATATTCTTAACGAGCATAAAAATTTGGCTCATTTTAATCCTATCCATCCGTCTGCCTCTCAATGTGATAACCATTTATTAGAACATTCACTGTTGCAAACATAAAGATAAAAACCATAAACATTCTTTGGGTGTTTAGTCAAAATGTGACTCGCCCGTGGCTGTAAGTGTGGCATCTTAGCTATTACCATAAGGGGAACATACCGGGGGCATACCGGGAATTAAGCTAGCTAGGTGAAGAGAGTGCAACTGCTCTCACTACTTGTTTCTATATTCAAAATTCAAGACACAATGTCAAAATCATTGAAGCAATTTATGTTTGTAAATTGTTTGCTTTTGGGTTTTGTAATTGCGGGCGAAGTTTTCAACGAAAACGCTAATAAGATAACACAGAATAGCAGCGAGAAAAACTTCAAGATTACAAAAACAGCAAACGATGTACACAATGACACATATCTCGTAAATATGGGTTTCATACCCAGAGTCGGTGCGCAAATTTATGCTAAACATACGGTCTCGATTCAACATGCGAATGTTGAACATATTTTCGGCGAACATCATTTATGTGGTGGGTCTATTCTCGCACCTAGTTTAATACTAACGGCCGCTTACTGTTTATTCATACCGTAAGAAAGAAACTCATGTTTATATATCTCACGTGTAATGCAATTTTTCAATATAATTTAGAGAACATGGTCCCGTGGATCCTGAAGAAATCAAAGTGGTAGCTGGCACACCAAACCGAGTGCGAAGAGCGCCAACGACGCAAATCGTCGAGGTGGACGAAGTTGTCGTGCATCCGCGATATATTCATTCTTCGGAACGATATGATATAGCTTTAATAAAGCTCAAGAGCGAATTAAAATTTGATAATTATGCAGTGTCGGCTATACCTCTACCCAAAAACGCACCACAACAACATGAGCTGTGCTGGTTTGTGGGCTGGGGTCGCTTTTATGAGGTTTTGATTTTTCACATTATTTCGTGCAGTTAGTTATACATGCAATATATTCAATAAAAGTTTGTTATAGGATGGTCCAATGGCCGACGAAATCATGGGCGATACCATCGATGTTTTAAAGTACAATTCATGTGGAAGGGATTTATCTCCAATCAATAATGGCAACCTATGTGCTTTTGATGAACATCACATTGAAAAGGGAGCATGTAAAGGGGACTCTGGCGGCCCATTAATATGCCATGGTACGTTCCCATATATATATATGAAAACAATTGCTTAGGAAAGCGAAACTTTTTAATACGTTCAATAAAAGGTACTGTTAGTGGCATTGTTTCATCTAGAGTGAATTGTGATTGGGGTATTCCAACCACACTTACCAACGTCTATTACTTTTTGGAGTGGATCAAACAAAATGTGGCAAAAAAAAATTACTCCTATTGCTCCTCATTACTTTATTTTTGCATTCTCTACACACTTTTTTGTAATTAAAAATTTAAATTTAGCGATTATTAGTTTACATATCCAGTATTGCGCGCACTACAATAAAATATAACATTTTATTGGAGAATAAACAGCAGAGAAAGATACAAAAACATTATTACCCGGTCGGTTCTTGGTCGCGTAAAGATTACCTCAACGCATTAGAGATAGGCGAAAAAGGCATAGCTACGCTGTTATAAGATCTGCAATTGGACTTTGTACTTTGACTGCTACTGAATACCAGAAAGGTTTTCTGATAATTTAATATTATATAATTAATATTAATACATTGTTAATATTATACCAATCACCCTATTCATTCGCCGTTCATTATACTGCTCTGCATGGCTAAAAAATCCATTGTCTATGATATAAGTCAAAATATTGGCCACAAGCTCCCATTCGCAAATGTGCGTACAAGAAAGAAAATTGAAGGGAGTAAGTTACGATTCAGAAACATATTTATTTAAAGCATCGATTCTTCTTCTTTTTCTGTAATTTACAAATCAACAACAGAAAGGTGCAACGTGAAGACGAAGTCCTTTGTGCGAATCTTCATAATGTTACTAATAAAGTTATCTATAATCCAAAATTCTGTTTTTTTCTTACGTTTAGTCTCTTGAATCGATTCTGAAGGAAACAAATAAGAAAGTTAATTTCGGCTGGCTCCGATTTTCGCATACCCGCCATCATTAAAATCTTTGACGTCCGATGCTTTGATTTATTGCAATCAAAAAGTTTCACTTTCCATTTCATTAAGGGCATTGTTTACTTAAACTTAGTCTACCGCGTCGTGACGCCCACCCCAATTATTCTCAAAGTATTTTTATTTGATACGAATATGGACGACATTTTTAGGAAAATATTTATTCATCATGCCGTAACAATTACCTTACCTTTTCGCATTCTGCATTCCAAATCCTTTTATTTGATACCCACATCGGCTTTTTAGGACGTTAACGCCTTAATGCCTTAATAAATTGAGCATTTCTTACTGATCAAGATGGTGCTCTTTATAGGGTATCTGAAGCTTCCGCTTGAGTGTTGCACGCACATTGCATTAAGATGAGTATACGCTCCACTTTTCAGTAGTGGGTAAAATAAAGCGGACGCAGATTGAACGGTGTGATTGAAAGCACATATAGCAAAACACATACACGGTGGCATAGTTTTGAAATTTATAATTTTTGGGGTAAAATCTATCAAAGAGCTTAACATGCCAAACAGCTACTTAAAAATCGATATTATTGAAGATAAAATTAAGTCAGAAATGTCTTCATCAATGAAATACTCGTCTTTGGTAAATTCCTGTTTAATTTAATTAAGCAAAGCAAGCTTCCTCAAGTCGCCACCTTCTTCAAGTCCTTATATTACTGGAATACAAGCAGTAGTTTTCAGAGTGGAGAGCAGGGAATATTCGCAAAACTGCAATCATTTTATTGTTAACAATGAGTAGGCAAATGTTAGTAAACTTAGGTCTCTCCAGTCTCACTTTCCTAACGGTGAAAGTCCTATGTCTAGCTGGCAGTGGAACAAACTTGCAGTTGGTATGTTTAGTCAACTTTTATGCTCAAATCGTGTAACCACATAGCAAACTCAACTTGCAACACATGACATACCCATATCAAATATTCGTGTGTACAGTGCATTAGTTGAGTGGTAGCTTGTTTTTCATGTTTCTTTTAATTTTTGTTTGTGTATTTATGTGTTTAAAAAATATAAAAATTGCATATTCTTAATTTGCGTTTTGTAACAGAAAACGACGGCTTGCATAAGTACATCATAGAAATTAATTATATGTACAAAAACGAAACTTAATACTACTTCCTATTTTTACTGGTTCTGTCTTGCTTTTACGAATAAGGACTTGCTGTAGTCTTTCCTAAGTTTCCTAAGCGTAGGATACTATTTAGAATTTCAAAATATCCCGGCGGAAAGTATTTCCCAAAGGTGCTCAAACGGGTTGAGCTCGGGACTTATGGGTGGTAACTCCAGCAACGGTAAATTGCCTGAGTGAAAAAATGCTTTGGTAACCGTACCACATGACTAGGAGCGTTGTCTCAATTATCACCATATAACTCCAAAGCATAGTTTTGTAAATTGTCCTCTAACAAGTCAACCTAAGCCTCCGCGTTTGTTTTACTGGGAGCAAAGTATATTTTGGCGTTCGTCGTTCTCTAAACCGACCACCATGCTTGTGCTTATACCTCGTCATTCGATGATGTCGTAGAACTCTCCAATATTCATAATGGCCGTCCATCCGTTTAAATTGAATCCTTTCTCATCAGTGTATGATATTTTCAGCCATTTTTTTACCCAAATTTTCATTTATCGTCAAATGCAATATGGGTTTTTTTACGGTGCTATTGTTGGGTAATTTTGTGTTGACATATAAGTCCTCTACCGTCCTTAGGAAATTGCTGTACACCCTGTTACATGCTGTCTCCTTACATTTAGACCTAATTCTACCTTTCTTTGTTCGCAAGTCTTAGTTTCATTAATTGCCAAATGTGGAATATGTAGCCTGGTCCTGTGATCTACATTTGGAATGCGTCCACTGTATTTCATGCAACCATAGTTTTCATGGTCTGTCAGCAGTCTCGTCTGCTTCCTTGTCATCACATCTCACTCCTTCAAATTTCACGCACTCCTCATCCGCAAGCACACCCCCGTTGGCATTTTTAATTAGAAATTAACCTACAAATGCAATTTTTTTTCAATATGTTAAAAATGCCTTGCTTATTGACCTACGAGGAGATATTTTTTACAAAAACGCACAAAATATTAACTACTCAGTAGGAGAAACTCGAATGGCGATAGTTGCAAACTAACTCCGGTAATCTGAGATAGTAGGACAGCAGCTAAAACAAACGGGGAAGGAAGTACTTGATGAGCAGAGAAAGGATGTACGTAATGATATATCGGAAACCCAAAAACAGCTTACCATTAATACAGAATAAACATAACTACATCCTCGACGGATTGTCGTTTTGTCGCGAAGGGGACATTCAGTAAGTACAAGAATCCTAAAGACTAACGAAGTCTGCGGTACCGCTGGAGCCGGTAAAGTCACCTAGGCCAGTAAAGTCAAAGGTAAGCACTAAAGATAAAAAAATATCGAGACGAGTAACCTCAATATGAATGAAAATATCGATGCATCTTAGGTAATTAGGTGACAACGGAGAATAAACTAGTGACTGAAATTTGTGAACTTACTAGAGCATCTTTTTTTACTTAGAGGGCGGATGAGCCAATAAAATTGGTCAATAGCATAAGCGCAACGAAAACGTACACTCTTCTATCTATCCCTAGAAAAATCGCATGCAAAGAACAACAAATGTAATTACATTTGCCCATATAATTATATGTCGGAGGTACAATGCATAGTCGATCCTCCTGACATGAACTTGTCGTAGTAATAGTTTCAGATCGTTATAAAGGAGAGCACAACCTTATTATATTTACACATGGTATTTTTTAATTTTTTATTCGACTTCAAGGACAGAGATGTTCTCACTTCACATAGTACTGTGGGAGTGTCATTGGACCTACTTCGCCCATTTTCAATGCTAATTTTCGTGCAAGATAACTTCATTTTTGCGGCCAAATAAAATGTTTACAAAAGACGTTACACACACGTACAGACGGACAACCGGACAAACGACATGCATACTTTGCGGGTTCTGTGAAGCTTAGCGCTAGGCATTGCAAACGTTTTGCGAAAATGAATATACTTCGCATCCTACGGTACCTGCTGCTAGTAAAAGATGTTTAAACGAACTTATGTATTTAGCTAGATAATGTTCTTCTAAAAAATTAAACTAAAAAGAGGGAAAATCGTAGAAAATTTCGCATGAGCAACTTTGAAAAATCATATTGCGCAAAAACGTACTTTAAGTTTCAAATGCCCACATACTGCCATACAAGTATGTGTGAAGAGACAAGATATTTTATCTGTTAAAATATTGCCACACTTTCCACTATCTTCTTATCTCATCCTTAACTTTATTTAAGAGATAATTTGGGCCGCTAAAAAAAGATTGACCTTCGGACCATGTCTTTAAACCTTGAAAAAATCGACCTTCGGACCATGTCTTTAATCCTTAAAATGATAGGAAAGAGCAGTTTCTGGACTTACGTATATCGAAAGCAAAATTTTTCATATGAGTTTACCATACTGAACTATAAACTTGAAATTGTTTTAAGCGTAAAGCCTATGCAACACAAATCAAATCTTAAGCAGCAACAGAACATAGAAATTTTTTTTAATAAAAATATTTTAAAAATTATCCCACCTCCCAAAATAGGCAATTGTACGCATGTGACATTAATATTTTACATGGGCAGAAAAAATAGAAACACGCGTCAATCAAATGCCTCCAATAAATGAAACGATCCACCCCCGGCAAACGCCTTTTTGCACTGACTGTGAGGGGAGAACCATTCAAAATAGAAAAACTTCATATTGTAACAATAACATTCAACTATCCAAGATGCCTGGAGAATTTTTTTCCGCAAACATCTCTTCATTTTTATTAAAAAGTCACCCTTTCAAATACTCTTTTCTTTTTTTTTTCTCATTAAAATGATTTACTTTACGCCGAAACGAAGTGAACTCTAGAAACCCTTCTCTTCTAAAAACCTATGACCACACTTGCCCTGTAAAGATGTGCATAGAAAAGAAAAAACCGTGAATTAAATATTATTAAGATCAAATAATGTTTTGTAACAGCATCGTATTGCGTAATGGATAAAAAAAAATAATGTCGAAGAGACAAACACTTCATAAAATTTTAAAAGTTAATTATAAAACTCATAAGCCATTGTTCGTAATAAAAAAAAGGCGTTTTGTTAATTTTTATTGGATGACATTTGTCAAAAAAACAAAGGGGAAAAAAGAAATTTATGAGCCGCGCTCAGTATAGGAAGTATTAATTAGACGTAAGGAAGCTGCAATTGTCTTAGGATGCGAATCTTAAATACTTGGCAGTTACATTAAATCAAATGTGATACCATCAGTTAAGCCTAACTTATCTTGCTTTTGCAGTTTGCAATACAATTGCATAACAAATTTAAGAAAGCCTATGTATAACAATAGGGATGGCTCTGTCTAAACCCTTTCATAAGGCCTTGGGAAAACTTGTAATATGTCTCGTTAAAGAATGAATTTTAAAATGGTTCCCTATGACTATCTAAGGTTAATATGTACTTTGTAGGAATTCTAGTCTATCCTATCTAGTCTATCCTATCTAGTCTATCCTATTAGTGAGCAAAGATCAGTTCATCGTAGTTCAACGAACTTAAATCACTTTGAATGACTTTTGCCTGAAATTTTGCTCAGAATCAATATAGTGCGCTCAAATAATTGTCTTACTAACTTGGTCTATGCAATCCCATGCTAATAAAAAAGGTATCTATACACTGTACACAATCGCTGACAAATGTTTCTGTTGCAAACGGTAAGGCAAATGCAGTTTATTATGCATTTTGTTGCGCACGGAGCGTAAGGAAGTGCACACGTCGACGATTTTTATTAAATTTAAAATTCTATCACTTAAAGAATTTTCAAAGTTATTTTCTTTTAGGGAAAAGGAAAATCTCTTCAGCCAATACATAGGGGTCAATCATTTACATCATTACATTGACTCGACCCTGATATTCGCATGTCAAGATGTTACATCAGAAACACATGTAAATCCTTCACAATACTTGAAAACAGCTGCAGAGACTACTAATGCGCACAAAATATAACGGCAGGCGATGCTTGTTGGTAAACCGCCACAAACTGTGCTAAGCGGATATATAGACACTTTAACTTAATCGTATAGCACGCGTTAGTCACTTATATACCTTTAATATACTTTTCAAGATGCGCATCAATATGCCCCCTTGGAAATACTACAGTAATTCTCTAAATGATTTTTGAAAGACTGCACCGAATGATACAAAAAAACTGATTGATCTTTTGTATTTTGGCATGCTGTTCGAGTTCGAGTTTCCCTTAAAGTATTACGGAATGCTTCTTAAGAGTTTCTTATTTGTCTCATGGGTAACAAGTTTGAATTCAAATAAATAAGAAGATTATATTATAAAGGAAGGAAAGGGATTTTTGATGTTTTATAATATTGGTTCTGCGTGATTGATTGAGAGGAAACTCTTTTTCTTATGCTCATAGAATTTGAGGAAGAATTATCAACCTTTTAGCTCTTTTAGCTATGGGTAATGAGGAAAAAGTCTATTTTATTTTTTGTGCTTGAAAACGGAAGTTCTCTCCGCTTATGCCGCACTGTGGGCAAGTCCTTGGGCAGACAGGTCCACTTTTATTCGTTTCTCTTCACGCAAGATCTTCCTATGCTCTAAGTTGTATATCAGAAAAACGCACACAAACGAATACCCGGAAGGATGGATGGACTTATATGCTAGAGCGACCCGATATTTAATAGAAATCAAGAGTTTATATAGTTTGCAGGGTAGCCGCAACTTACCAGAAGGTTCTTATAAGCGATTTTACAAAATGATCATATCTCGAATCTCTCGATCAACGGTATTTTTAATGGTATATAGGCATGAATGTGTTAAGCTAAATGGCAAATATCTCATTACGTAATACCCACGAAAATAAATAAATAATAGTAAACCTTCTGTTCTAAATCAATTTCGTACAAAGATACGGTTTATAGAAATATTTTCTTTTGTCCGAAAATAAGATATGCATTTATCCATTGAACAAATTGACGTAACATTGCCTCAAAAAACATTCAAAATAGCCAATAAGATATAAAAGCTTTCAACAAGTAGACTAATATCCTGCGATTTATCAGTTTTGCCCAATGAGCATTCTATATGACCACATTGAAGTCATTCAAGGGCTTTCGTAAATCCACTGCTGAGAGAAAATCGAGAACGTTGCACTAATCCCAGATTGGTTATCAAGGTACATTTTTTTCTTTTTCATTAGATGTTCAATGAAATTCCTTTTTGTAAGCTGATAATAATTGTACTTACAACTCAAAGATCACTTTCTAAATCTGTTCTAAAATAATTTTACAAACTAACACGTAATATGTTCCTGTCATTGTAAAGAAAATGCTTGCGAAATGCTGCTGCGATCATTCTTCGCAGCTTCTTAATTGATGACTTACGTCGTCTGTCTAGGAATACCGAGTACGAAAAGTTGTAATCGTCTCAATACGAATTGTGAATACTCTTCGCTGCATATAAGAAAATCAGTAAATGCTTTCCTTAAATGGCAACATGCCAGCAGGCTGACTGGTGTTGCTATTTGAATGCACTCAAGTCTACGACTATCTTTCATAGTCTGTCATTTATGTATTTACTGTACATATATAAGAGTCTATTCTCAAACAGATCGATTTAAAACTTTCAAGTGGCAGTTTAATCATCGTAGGGTTGTGTAGGGAAAATGTTCACATAGAGCGGCAGTTGAAAGAAAAAAATGGCAAAAAAACGCCTGGAGGAAAGGAGTAGCGATAACAGGCATAATGGGCAAAAGACTTAGGGGTAACAGCAGTATACTTAAACGAAAAGGCAAAGAGACAGAAAATGATATAGAAAAAGCCAGGAAAAGGGAAAAATAGAAAAAAATAACATTTTCTAAGAAGTTATTGCGTTCGAAAAGAAAAAAGCTCTCTTACACAATTTATTATATTACATTTTCGATGCTTATTTCTGAATGTTACAGCAATCAGAAAATTCATGCATACGTTTCTATCGGCGGTGAATAGAGGTGTGTGGCAAAAATTGTTTTCGCTTCGTGTTTTTAACATTTTTAGGGCCTTCTGCCAATTGACAAAATTCGTATCGAAAATATGTACGAATAAAACAACAACAAAAATTTGGAAAGAAAAATGTGCAAAGGAATGTTCCAGCTTTGCGCATCACGGGCCTACAATGCTTTTACTATTTAAAATTCGACTAGCAAATGCAATTAATGTGCTAGTGTCTAGTTCTTAATTATTAGGTGTTTGCGACATCAGCGACATCTATTGGTGAAAGTGATAAAGTAATGGGAGGTATCAGTGTAAGCAACAGTTATATCTGGTGATATTGATCTTTATAAAATAACAAAAAGTAACAGTTTTCCATTTAGCGTTATTGATTGGTTCAGGGCATACAGACAGACGCTAATCATGTAACGCTCAAAATTGCATTTTCGACTTTCATTGCTTTTGTTGTTTGATTTGAAGAAATCTCTCGGGCCTTTTTCGAGTGAAAGAATGATTAAAATACATGCACGCAACGGGCAGATGGACAGAAGCACCGTCAGGCGAACAGAGATCCGACCTGACGGACGCACAGATGGACAGGCGCACATGCTTAAAACACTTTAAAATTTCCTGCTGATCAAGGATATATAATATATAATCTATGAGATCCCTGAAGCTTTCTTCTGAGCAGTGTCTCCGCACTTCGGTGGTGGATATTAAAAAAATTTTATGTAGTGAATAATTGTCTTAAAAAACAAGACAAGAGGGGAAGAAGTGCTTAAATACTTAAGATTTAGACTAATATTCTCTTTGCGATTGAAAATTGAATACCTCGATAATATTGCTGTTTTAAATTAAAAAAGTATGCGGCCCCCTAGCGTGCGTTTTGTAGTATTCACAATCGAGTTTGCATTTCTTTCTATTTACAATTTGGAAATAGTAGAAGAGGAACAACCTGCACAGCCCATAAACACTATAGCTGTGGATATTATTTCGAAGTTGATGCAGAACTAAAAAGGTTCATGTCTTTATAATGAAAACCAATTTGGTTTTACCAATTGATTAACATTTAGTAATTCCAAACTTTTAGCAATGCATGCCTTTTATTGTTGCCGCGGGTTGATCGAAAGAAAATCATGTGAAATAGCTTTCGTATGTAGCGCATAAATTTTAGAAAAACGAAATTAAATCTAGATTATGTACTAAGCTTAACCTTAATTGCACACGCAGTTAACATTTATATTTGGTTGTTCGGAAAGTCATTTCGTTTTTTCCCTTCAGTGGAATTAATTGCATTTTTTCACAGCCAGGTTCATATTATATATATAACGTAATGCCGAAGTTTCCGTCCAGTACCTTACCAAATACGGAAAGTCGAAGCGAGAGTTTTCGGGGACCTTTACTTCTATTACTAGAGAAAAACGTAACAATGATGTTCAGGCCAAAAGAAAAGAAAAATTTCGAATATGTATGGACGCGACGAACATACAGAACTCTAGCGCCAAAGCTGGTTTTAAAAATTTCGTTTCGGCGAGTAGGAGCTAATTATTTGATTAATTTAAGCAAAATGCCGAATGACAGCTCGCGACATAACTGAAATCTGAATCTATTGAACTATACTCTTCTGGATAAAATATTTCCGCGCTATAAAGAAATCGTCTTTCGCTTTCGCCGAGAAAACGAAATTTCTCTCAAAATTTTCTAATAATTTATGAGTCGCTCTTATTGGAATGATTGTCTTTTCTGGTATGCTTAATTTATGGGTTTGGACTTTAAGCTATACAATGTGATAACAAGCCGAACTTTGTCCAATGTAGAGTGCCTCAAAAATGATACAATACACATGGCACGATGGATATTGCATCCATGTTCATGTTTCCAAAGGAAAGAGAGTGCTGAGCTTTGATCCAAATGCTGTTGGCTTATAAGCTTTCTCTTCTCTTTTAAATTTTTTATAATTATTTACATAATTTTTATAGTTAGATTTGTATTAGGGTATTTCTCCTATACGTATATGTAGGGTAGTGGACGGAGAGGCTTCTAAGTTCAGGGAGCTGAAGGAAGGAATACGATCGACAGAGAGGAGGAAACATTTAATACGGCCGCCAAGTGTAATCTTGTTATGTGAAAGACATTCGCGATTCTTTCTTAACCTGGCAAAATTCCATTTTTTTTCGCTTACTTTTTTAAACAAATAAAGGGTGACAAAGAAAAGATTTTCTAATAATCAAAATTTCTTTAATAATTTTGAGAAAAAAAAACTTGAAAAAAAAATTTTTTATAATATTTCTAGTTAGTTTGTAAGTTCAAGCATATGCGGAGTTTTCATTAATTGTGTATTATTGTCTGATCCCAAGCTATGCGCTTGTATTCAATTTTGCAAGCGTTGCCAAAAGACAAGAGCGCAGTTTAAATGTATTGTTTGTGTCGAATAATCATCAACTCTACAGCGAATATATTGCGTTTTCATTAAGAGAAGTTTCCAAGAGCTTTCTGTTCGACCTGTCCGCGCGTTTTCTCATTGGAATATTCAAATCTTTAGATATCGTTCTTGCACATACAGAAAGCCTCGTAATCTGCTTAAAAACAATTCGAAGAAGACAAAGATTTGAATGACAGACATATATACTTCTAGATGCTGCTTTTAGCAGGTGCTCAATAATTTGCGCAAGTTTGAAAGGTGGGTGTTCAAATTTCGTTCTGTGTCAAAAGTTGCCTTTACGCTTATCTTGTTTATTGAGTTTCGAACGAGTTTTATTAATAAAAATGAAAAATTTATGAAATTTTTTTTTTTTTTGCGTTCAATTGTACTAATCCTTCATAAAGTAGTCGAAGAATTAAAAATGCCAAGCCATTCATTCAAGTTTATCTCGACAGGGACAGGTACGTTGTATAAAGAGCGCATAATGATTAAGCGAAAAACGATTTTGCAAGGCAGGCAGGCAGGCAGGCAGGCAAGCATGCAAGCAAGGCATTCACATATGTCAGCTAATTTCAATGTGTTTGCGGTATGGAGTTATATTTATTTTGTCATGACAAATGATGACATTTTAACTCTTTATTTATTCTTTTTCTCTCATCCGTTTTTGGTGGCGTTTCTGTGCATACCGTTGCTGTCATACAGAAATAAACTGCCTAATCATAGTCAGTTCATATGGATTTTTATCTTATTTTTTTCTTTTTTTTTCAATTTTCGCTTAGTGAGTTAGTTTGCAAAGACTATTATATTCTTACGATTATTCTTGTCTGGTCATTAACACACACAGCTGCCACTCAGACTGTGAATGCCCGCTTGCCGGAATGCTTTGGTTACCCCTCTTGCCAGGCTGCTTATTGCTGTCATCTAAATGATTGGTTGTTTCAACCCGAAAAACAAAAAAAAAAAGTCAAACTTGAGCCTTTACTAAGTATTTAGCGTCTCGTCCGATATGCAATCAGTTCATTCACAATTATTGCCAGCTCATGAGAATTTTTTGAAAGCTTTGGCAAAAAAGCAAATATAAAAAAAAATTTGTTTCACAAATTAATTACTTAGGTCTTTCGTTGGTTGCTCGTGGCCTTACGGTTCATGGAAAGAGTGATAGACGAAAATCGTTATATAATTATATATATTTGAAGCATTTATTATGCAGCTATGCAGATTTAAAGGAAGAACTCGTTCTTTGGGAAATTTAAACATTTCATAAACTTTTTACACAACGTCGCAATGGTATACCACTGTGGTCAAAAAGTGAAAGGACTTTCCATTCCTATAACGATAGCAATAGTTTTTCTTGACATTTATGTTATTTTTCATCCGTTTCTAGATTTCAATTGATCTCTTTAATTGGCTTAAGAATGAAGAAAGAAATCAGACACAGCTAAATAGGATGAATAGGATTGTCCAGGAACAATATGAACAGAGGTTTTGTTGAAAAAGCAACACGATGTGAGAAAGCCCATAATCGCTTGCCTTTTTGCGAAGGAAACCTAATGACTTTATCTACATCAACAGTCGTAAAAATGTTTGGCTTCTTAAAATTTCTGAAGAGATCTAGGTTTCTATTAAGTTGATCATCTGTTTCGATCGATTAGTAAGACAAAGGAAGCGGCCATGATGCGTTTACAAACTCACAGACGCACACAAAAGCAAAAATATAGTAACTTACAACCTATTGAGGTATTGATCGAAACCCTTGGGCAGCGCAGTTGAAAAACTCGTGTAAAAATCATCTCATCTCTCAGTTTTAAAATATTGGATACGATTTGCGACCTGTTGAACCCACAGTTTATTATTGTTGTAATTAACTGGGGAATCCATGGGGCGATCTGGGAGATCCACTGCAACCGCTAGAGCCCCTTGCCTTAGAATATCTGATATTTTTGATTAATGATCCGGTTCAAGTTGGTTGGATTTTAATTTTTTTTTTTTTTTTTTTTTTGCACACTGCCTCTTGGCAGAATCGTCCATTTTAGGGGTATAGTTAAATAATTGCAGCGATAGTTCGCAAAATACTTTTATCAATAAATAGTAGATGTTTTTTATACTTTCAATTAAATGCAACTGCTTTGGAAAAACAATAAATTTTTAATAACTGGAAAAATGACAAAAAGATAAAGTAGCAACTAAGAACATAACATTCGTATAGGACCAAATTAAGTTTTCATATATATATACTATACTATCGTCGTACAATGCATAGGCGTTTTTGCCGTGTACGTTGAAAAGCTTGGATGATTTTCAAATTCTTTTGCAAATTTGGAGGGGATATCGTCATATTTGCGAGCGAGAGAAGAATGTTTATCACAGATATTACACCGTGCGTTGTGAACGCTTGCAAATTGTGATATTCTACAAAATAGTAGAGTAGCCGTGGTTAATTTTTTTCCATTTTTATACAGGTACCGCGCCAACGCATATACGTTCAATTTTTTATAGATTCATCTGCTAGTTTATGAGTTTATGATAAAAGAACCAAATTTTTATTTGTTTCAAAAATTAGAAGTGTTCTCACTTTTTGTAGGCGTGTGCTTTCAGGAACTTAGCCCATTTTCAACTCCAATCTGCGTGCAATAATTTTCAAGTTTCTGTCAAGTTTGAAGGCGATACATTCATTTTTGTCCTCACGAGAATGTTTACAATTGGCATTACAAAGACGGACAGATGGAAAACCGGACTGACGGAAAGGCCGACGGATGGACAGACGGATATGTTCATACCGATTCAGAATTTGATGCTAATCAAGAATATATTTAGTTTGACGGGTCTCTGAAGCTTCCTTCTAGACGTTGTGAACGTTTTGACAAAATGAATACACCTCTGAGCCTTCGGCGATTGGTAGACCTAAGCATGTACATCTGTTCATCTGGCCATCTGGTCTTCGGCCCAACTGAGTATTATCTGTGGCTCACATTTTCCCGTCAGCAAAAATGAAACCATTGCCTTCGAATTTGCCAAACACCTTAAAATTTCTATGTGAAACTTGTGTGTTTTCTCCTCGTTTCTTAAAAACTACACAGGGCACACGATAAACATTTTGCCTACAAAAATTGAAAAAATTAACCACGCCCACCCATCGTTATAGAGTATGAAAATTGAATTTTTTCCTTTTCTTTTTGGTCTCTTTTAAGATAACAGTGATGGGTATAAAAGATTCGTTCACAGCCGAGTATAAGTTTCTTACTTGTTAATTTAATTCTTAGTTTTTCTCTATTTAATATTTTTATCCGATCATAAATCTTTTAATGCTTTATTCCTTTAAAACCCATAGATTTCTTAATTCAACCACAACCACATGATTAGGAATATACGCATGTCTCTATGTGTGTGCATATCCTACGCGTCGAATAGTGTTTGCAGAACAAAAGAAAAAACTGTAAAAATCCTCTGCCATTATATCTCTCTAAGCGTTTGCTTTGTGAATCCTTTTCAACAAAAATAATAAAAATAAATAACAGAATAAATCAAACACTAATAAATCACAGATATATTGCAAAACGTTTTCATACACAGTGCCGTACAGTAAAGAAATCTTCCGCTTATCCATTTTGTCTGTCTGTAGTCGCTCTTTAAGCTAAATAAATATTTACGATTGTAAAAAGCAAAAACGAATAAATTAAAAAGGAGAAGAGTAAAATTTCTGCATTCTATGCAAAAAAAAAAAGTCAGCCCGTTCTTCTCATCAATAAAGTCATAACTTTTTATGCCTTTTTATAAAAACTAAGGTTTGGAAAAGTTTTCAAAATTGTAAAATAAATAAAGCAATAATTCCAAAAGTTTCCATAAGTCAAGTCCATGACTACGGTTATTGAAGCAACAAAAATACACACGCACACATGCATACAAACACACACATCCATATATATATAAAATTAAAGAAAGCAATGATATCCGGTTTAGAACGAATTTTTTTACAAGTATTACTGTTGCCAGTTTTTATATTTTTGAGATTTGAAACTAGAAACCAATAATCATTGTGTTAAGGCGTAACATACTTTGTAAGTGTAACCATCTTCCTGCACAGTTTCAAAATAATTCATACAATGTACGCGCACAGTCACGCGAGAGCATACAAAAGAATAATATTTGTATTATTATGCAACGCAACATATTCCAAATAGAGGACACTACAACCCGACTACTTCTGTACAAGTTTGGAATAAGCTGCATGAAGAGGCTGGGCTTTTAGCTCAGCTTAGTGATGTGGCTCCGAAAATGGTGTAATAGTTGTATATTAATGGTTGGAGATTTTTCCCCAGTTTCGTGCACAACACGCATAGAGAATTTAACAAAATCGCTATAAAGCTGGTACAGGCGTAGCTTGACTTCATTGTTGCGGAAATACATTAGTTCTTCAGTTTCAAAATTAGAATCAAAAGATTAAGCAATTTTAAGGGAATTTCAAAATTTTTATCTTCCAGTCTACGGGTAAATGAGATATTTTTCGACGTATTATTCGCTTTCATTATACCGGCTGCGATTTTCACTTACACCTGTGTTCGCACAAAAGTTAATAGCAATGACTTGGCTTCTCTTCGTCTGCGATCACAAAAAAATCCTTGGTTTGTTTTATCGGTGTGTACTTCCCAATATTCCCTAATGAAGGCCTCTTTAGTAAAGGCACAAACCTAAAAAAAATATGTCGTATTTCTTGATGGACTATCTTCACTCTTCAGATTTAATTCTGTATAGACCTGAACTCGCGTAGAGAATTCTATATACAGCTCCACGAAAACGCAGCTAATCTTAAACGATGTACAATAATACAGTATTGCAGAGCATAGCATTGCATAGTTCTTTTGAATATAAAATTGTGTGATATAACGCAGTCATGTACATTGTAGAATTATACCGTTACTGACAGTAGGAGAAAGTGAATATACTCTTTAGTGGTAGCATGCATAAAAACAACAAAAATAAAATACATAGAAATTATTGAACGGGAGATAAGCTGTTAGGGCCAGGTATAAATTTTCTTTGAGAAAACTAGAATAAATATTAATTAAAAAAATTTAAATACAAAGGTTAATTGGAAATAAATAACAAAAAGTTGAAATGAAAGGACGGCAAATAGGAAAGATTTTCGGCTGGGATCAAACTATGACATGCAACTAAGAATGCATGTATGAAAATCCATTTAAACTATTGAGTAGTTGCCAGTAAACTGTTTAATATGCTAATATTTGTATTAGTCTTGTAAGTATTAAGTAAAAATTTATGCAACCTTTCCTTTGGACAGAAATGATCGATAAGAATAGCTACACTAATAACGCTCGGCTTTTTCTCATGTCCCGGTACACGCAACAGATGTTCTATGAAATTGGCATGTTGTGGTTGAAAATATTTATTATTACTATTATTAACTACATTAATGATTATTGTTAATTTCGTACTGTAATCTAAAAGATATATAAGTCTCGCCCATGCCCCTAACCCTCCAGTTGTAGGATCGTCATACAGTGTCTGGGGTATTTTACAGATGGCCTCGCATTCACGATGTGATGAGACATCTCACACCTCTCCTGACAGAATGTGTGTTGATACGCCACAACAAGATTCAGATGCTGTCATGGTCACTAGATAATCATTCCTTTTGTTGCCCTCCATGCCCGAATGGCCAGGCATCCGTCGTTGTGCTCATTCAATGTTTAGAGACAATCGAACACGAGCCTAGATGTTATCGTTTGTCCCCTCAGGACGTTGAAGGCGGTTTGGCAGTCCGGTGGTCGCAAGTAAAATTCGAGTTTTTCTTTCTGCCTATTAACAAGTTACAAGAGCAGGAGCTAAAAGCGATTTGAAACGCTATCGCTTATATTTACGATGGCGTTGTTGGTGACAAAATACTATTATAAATAAGACTATTTTTTTAAATAAATTATTTACATATATCTTTTGAAAAATACGCACGTCTTCTCGGTTATTTATTCAAAACAACACTCACAGCGACGTGATAAAGAGTTTTATTTAACAGAAAATATTTGCAACCATTTCGCATTTTTCTCATGCATTGACTTTAAAAGGATTAGAATAAAAATTAAAGAATTATAGTGTATCTCCCTCTCTCTCGGTCGTTGCGTTCAAGTTTCATTTGCACACACATGCAATCATAAATCGAATTATTTTTATTATTACTGTTATTGTGTGCATTTAAAATAAATAAACATTAATAAAATCTCGCGGGAATACCCTTCACGTAGTTTGTTTCTTTTGAAGGTAGTGAAGGTGAAGGTAGTCAAAATATATAAAAATGTAAAGCAAATGTCATAAAACCACATTAATAACAATAAATACAAGAATAACTGTAACAAATCAGAATGACTTTCGGGGAAATTTTCCAACTTCACCCCTTAAATTCATTGCAGAGAGATGAAACTGTAAACCTCAAGGCATATGCAGCGACACGCTTATGTTTATGAACTTATGTGTTAGAATAAATATACATATTTTATGATGAACAAGAGAGCGCCTGTAAATCTGCAAAATACCTATTAAAACACGCGCCTTAAAATACATATTAAATTACTTTATCACCCCATGCTTGCATCGAACGGATTGTGCACACTCACACACGCGCACACACATACCAATACCGACAACAAAAGTATTTAAGCCTTTTTCGCATCCAAACTGTGTTGACCCGTGTGTGTTGCACTTTTTGAAAATAACAGAACAGAACAAAGTAAATAAATAAACAAAAATAGACAACACTGCAGACACTGTATGCATTTTGTATTGCACTATTCTTCTTCTTTTTTTTTTTTTTTTGTAGAATTGAGTGCATCATCGTCGGCATTGTTTCCTCAATGGTTTGACATGGTTTAGCGCACGTTGCATTCGTGTGAAACGTGTGTGGTTTACGAAACAGTCAAAGCTGTCATAATAAAACACACATGCTGTCAAAAAAACGCTTTTTTTCTCTGTTCTTCTTTCCCAAGCAACAATTCTAGCTTACGAATTTCATTCAATAAATTTCCAGGTAAATGCAGTTGTTTCACTTCGGACCAGGAAAAGACTAGCCCTTGGGGAATAGATAAAAATTTTAAAAACATCGAGTGGACGTGCGTGTCAGTAAATAAATAATTGTTTATAAAAGCAAAGGTAGTGCCGTTAAGTGCGCTACAAAATATATTCATATATAAGTGAATCTCGGATACGCTTCTCGCTTACAGTGAATATGTAAACATCGCAATAGCAATAGCTAGCTGTGGTAAATTGATAAGTAATTCTTTGATGCTGGTACATAGTGCCAACAAATTATTATCAATATACTTGCAACTCAAATATAGTCAATATTTTGGTTGATAGGTCCAAAGTAGTAGATCTAAGTCACAATTGAAGAAGATCGTCCTATAACCAATCAGTAGGTTGGAGAAGAAAAGGGTGGGAGATCAATAGAGAGAGATTAAGACAGACGATAAAATGAAATAGAGAGAGAAAGAGAGAGAGACTTTCTTTTTCTGCACTTTAACGATGCTCTTAAGGGCCAAAATGCCTTGAACTGCCTAAGAAGTGAGATGTGTTTGTTCGGCATGAATCACAAAGAACTCATTTCACATAAGTGTTCATTCCTCTTGATAAGCTTCTCAGACTCAACGCACTTCCAATAAAAAATTCAACATCGGCGATGAAGAAAATTATCATTTAGAGTGAAGCTGCGCTTCCTAAGTCCCATGCAAACAATAAAAATGTTTTTTTTTTTTCATACACTGTTTCCCGAATAGTAATCTGTTCATATCTTTACTTCGAATAAAAACGATTAAAGAATAGATTTAATTTGAACTTGTTACGACTACTAAGGGTAAGTTTAAGATTAATAATTTAAAATAAAGGAAAAATAGTCAAGTTTTTGCTAATTTTAGATATTCGATTGATCTATCCGGTCGAAGATGTTTACCGCGGAATTTTGGAAATAAAATGATGAACATGCAGTCCGTATAGCCAATCGAGTAGAATCGTGTAGTCGCAGATGTATGTTTAGAATTGCTGAAAATACGTTCAATGAACAGAGAACGTTCGGCTGTTAAATTTGGTTGCGGGATTTTTCAAATGAAACGTGAAAGGAAAGCTCCCTTATTTGATTAAATCTACTCAAAATATGACTGCTATGCTCTAGAAGACACGTTAAATTCAAATGAATTTATAGACCTGCTTGTTGAAATGGACTGAAACTGTAATATTTCTTTACGGTTACCGCCAGCGAGATAAAAAACTCTTACAAAAATATCGCTTGCGACAAAGAATTTCTAAAAACTAGAAAAAATTTTCAGGTGGCATAGGCCCACCTTTTATTAGAATCATTTGCTGAATCGATCTGAGCCTCTCCGTTTGTGTTGTTTTCTATTAACCCCAATTTTTAAGACATTTTGATGATGTTATTAATAGCGATTTAAATCGGATCACTTTTTCGATTACTTTCCATATAACACCTTATTTTGAAAAGTCGATATATGGATGACTGTAGGGTGACGTCCTCCACTACCCTGTTAATCTTTGTTTGATAATAAATTAAAATTAAAATTTTTTAAGGCACATTACACTTAAGCTATACACTTATTACAATATTTGGTTATATTTTGCCTTTCTGGCCATAATAGTCTATTTTCAGTATAGATATCAAGAACGAAATTTCATATGATTCTTATCGTTTTAGCCTTTAGGAAACAAAATGAAATTAAAAAAAAAGCGATACTTTTCCATAATACATCATGAAACACCTTAAGAGCTTGAGTAGCACAAAAATTTTACCACATTGTGGTAACGAAAGGAATCAAAAAGGATCATAGAACACATATACATGTGCTAGCACAAGCATAACTTCACTCAATGGTATTCCGTTATTTCACACCAAAAAAAAAATAAAAAAAAAAATGAAAAGAAAAGCGGAAAAGCCATGAAAAGGAATGGAAAATTTGTAAAAAAAAAAATATTAATAACAATAATCCCTAGAGCTTGCTTGCTGGCAGGGTCGCGTGCATGTGAGTATTTGCAAAACATACAAATGCACAACGATATATGTGTGGAGATGATTTTGGTCGAACGTTAGCGTTTTTTCATGGCCATAGTTTATTGACCGTAAATATAATAGAATTTAAGTGAGAGGTTTTGCTTTAATTTTAGGTTTGTCTTTAAAGTCTTTAATCATTATTATTATTATTTTCTTTTGCCAGTTTTCGGATATCCAATCAAGAATAACATCGGATATATAAAAAATGAAATTATATAGGGCTTTTCCGTTGACGCAATTTAAAGTAAGAAGCATGTTAATAGAAAAAAATAGAATTCTCCTAAAAAGGAAATAGAAGGAAACAATTAAGCAAAATAAATCAACTAACATGGAAAGTCAGTCACAGGCAGCCAATCGTGTAGACATAATAAATAGCATTGAAATCGAAATGAGTTAATGGTCGCGTAAGTTAATATAGAAAGCCATCGATTTTAATCAAATAACGCACGCATATGTGATTGATAAGAAGTATTGAATCCATTTACATTGGTTCATTGTTGCGTGTGCTCGTATCTGCTACCAGTCCATTTGTTCTTTACAACCTACACCGCTTGTGGTACAGATTAAGTTTGTACGAACGGTCGTAACATCCAGCAGAGCTTGAGATAAACCTACTTTTTATTATACCGATAAGTTTATCCGCCTGTCCGTCCGTCTAACGTTTGTCCATGGGCGCTTCTGTTAAAACCTATAGATCGCAATTTTCAAGATATTTTGATAAAATTGAGTACACTGACGTTTTTTTATTCAGAGGGCGAATGCCCAATGACAATGGTTGAGATTGCGCCACTTTTTCGACCACTCCCAAAGGTGCCTCTTATTTCGATAAATAAGTACTCTAAAGAATATGCTAATTTTTTGAATTTCGCGACAAAAGGCGCTTACTCAGAATATGTCGGCATTCTAAATTGGGGCGCAAAGTTTGAATCGGATGAAACAATTTTTTGAAGCTTCCTACGGTAACTGAATGTTCATATTATAAAAAGCTCTAATTTTCAATATTTCTTCGTGAATATTCGTTGATAATAATAATTTGACATAAACATTAACCATACCGAATTTGGCGAATGTGGATCTATTTGTTGGATCCCAACTCATATAAGGTTTCTAATAAATAGTAAGTTTTGAGTGCTCATGACGGCGGAACCTAATTTATGGTTTGTTATGATGGAAGCAATTGCAATATAGTAAAGACTTCGACAAGTCAATTAAGCTTCCTAAATCTACACAACATTGTCGCTTGAGTATCCTCCATGAAAATTATGCAGTTACATAAAAATAATATATTATTTTCGCTGTGTTATTAACTAAGCGAAGCGATGTAGGGTATCTAACGGTTGGCCTTGCCCGGCTATAGCTTTTCTACTTTGTAAATGTTATAAAAGTTGAGAATGTAATGCATTGAAACCACGATGTCGCCCGCAACAATAAATCTCCGTCTATACGGACCCATGGAAAAAAAGTAGAAATAGACGTCGAACGTTTATTAAATTGACGTTCATACTTATTGTATATAAATTCGACAATAAAAAAGCTAAGGTTCTTCCACACACGACCTTGACTAACAGCTCAACTGAAAATTAATACAGGAAAGCGATAATATTGGTTCCGCATCTACGGCTTTGGATCGACTTTTCTGAAAAGCTTCTGTTACTTGAACAACATTAAAATTTGGGTTACATTGGTAGTATAAAATATAGTAAATTAGCTTCTGATTCAAAGTCAATTAGCAAAATATCGATGTTCACATCTTCCAGTGAAGAATATTTGGATAATACGACGGTACAGTAAAATAAATTACATTGTAAGAGTCTTGCGAATAAGTATTTTTTCTTTATACTCCTTGCATCGTCGTGCTGTACATTTAGGATATGCAATTAAAGCACTGCGGCCATAATTAAAACAAGCAGTAAATAAAAACACTATAGTCGAGCACGGCTTATCATTAAATACCTTATACCAACCTATAGTTACTCATATAACAACTTTTCTAAATAAGGCGTCATATGGGAAGCAGTCGTAGAGAAAGTGCCACCATCCGAACTGTTTGCAACATGGCTCGTCCTTGAGTCGAAACCTGTCAATGGACCAAACTTCAATAAAATATCTCAAAAATGGCGAATATTAAAATATGTAGACTTCCGACACAAAGAGTGACATGAAAACTTAGATTAATAATCATTTTCTGCATCAATCGATATAATAAAAGGTGGACCCTAAGACGTCTAGGCATTTCGTGAGACCATACAATCTTAATAGAAACTTTCCATTTTCTGTTTTTCATCGTTTGTTCCAAACATGTTATTATGTTTCCTCTCATCCGGAGTTGGAAAATTTCAAAAGGACTCATCGAAATGCCTAAAGCACTTCAGCATCCCTTCTTAATTAAAGAAAAAAAAGTTTACTCGCTCTACTTGAAAGTTTACCGTATTACTTTCTATTAAAAATTAAGGATTGATGTCTTGTCATTTTTTGCTGTGTTTTTATTTGAAGATACACAAGTATAGCTAGCTGTTGCCATATTAGTATTCGCTGAAATAATAGCCTGAAAGCAGTGTGTTATCACCAGAAAATGTTTCCGATAATTAAAAGTGGATTGTCCTGCAAAACAAAGCTATGCAATTAAATTTATGTCTAATGTGATGGAGGAATAGCCAAACTACCAAGCATCCAAGAAAGGTTTCACTTAACAGGCGCAATGCCTAGGGCAATGGACAAATTTTTCCAATTTCAAAGAGGTTCCCTATTAAGTCGGTTATGGCGGTTTTCAACTCGACTTTCTAATTTATTCTGATATTTCCTATTAACCCCTATTCTAGAATTTATACGACATTAATGACAACTTCGTATAAAACAGGTAAGAACATCATAGCCAGGCACGATAGATATCCGTAAAGTCCGTTCTCTTGGTGCGGTTATTCGCTCCTTTTGGTAATAACAACATCAAATATTATGCACTATTTTCAAGCAAAGACACACTTTTCATTGAATCCCGCATATTGGAGGATGCCCGAAACGCCATATAAGCTGATACAAATTCATTGTCGTTTCAATTATTATTATTATTATTAAGTTAGCTAGGGACTAGATTCTAAGATTCAAGTCGTAAAGCACTAGCATCTAAGGCTAACGGATGTATTGAATATTATACCGCACATGAGATTTGACAATTGAGCTATTAGTCGAATTTCTTTGCCCAGTCGGCCACTCAAGCGAATGATCCAAATTTAGAAAATTTAATTTGATTCCTACAAATTTTATTATAGAAAACTGCAATCGGGAATGGTTCAGTTCAATTCGTCGTTGGGTCAATTCACTAAATTTCGACGAAATATTTGCAAACTGTGTAGGTGAAGCAAGAAAAAAAAAAAAAAGACGGACGGACACACAAGCTTAGATGGATTCCCCTTGGAACCCTTGTACCACAAATGGTGTAGGGTATAGAAATTGTGAAGGCATCGAATTAAACACAAACAATCATAATCGTGTAAGCTAAGAATTTCCTTTGAACGTGCGCTCAAAGGCTACAAATATTTCTAAGATTGTTATTATTTAGACTGTCGTCCGTGAATGTAGGTATACGGTTAATGATCACTAAAGTAATTTATAACTTTAACGATTTATAGATTCTGCCTATCTAAACTGGGTGGAAATGCGAACTTCGACGATGAGGATTTTCATATTTTTCTGTCTTGCCTTCGTCTCCGTTTATCTCAGTATATCATCTCTCTTATTACTAAAATTTAACATTTATTTAAATGAAACTAAAACATCAAATCTAACAAATAAAATATAGCTACGCCTCGTGTCACAGTTTATAAATAAATTCTTTGACACCTTTAACAATTAATATTGAAGAAGGGGACGAAAAAACTCTCATTACAAACGTGTCAGATAAAGCAATTAATCTATCACATGTGTTACATGGAAACGAAACGCAAACCTTGACGACCTAAAATCTTCATTTTACAATATTTAAAAAATACGTCCAACTTCCCGCCTTTTTTTTTTTTTTGAATGTCTTGCTCTAGAGAAATATTAACTTGTACTCTGCGATGGGGAAAGTTTCCTGTTGTTTTTCTGCTCTATTATTTTCAATTACGCTCACACGCGCGTCTGACATTATCAGCGCCAACAAATCAATAATGTCGCTGCTGTTGCTGCTGCTGTTCTTGCTCTTGCTCTTGCTGACGATGATAATAATGAACATGATGATGTTGATGCTGGTGACACTGATTGTAATATGGTGCACTGTCAAAAGTATGTTATAAGTAAAAATCATTGCACCCGTGTGAGATGCGAAATTAAAACAACGAACAAAAACATTCTGATAGTGAATTTGACAGTGGAATGACAGTTCACAGAACACATTGGCCACAAAAGAACCAAACGCGGAACACAAGTACAGCATCTAAACCCAACGAAGTGAACCTGAAGTGATGGTAAAAAAAAACTGCTAAAAAGGTCATATTTACTTTGGAGTGAAACTTGAATGCCTTCAATAGACATTCAGCGGATATATGTGAAAATAAAGTTTTTATTGACTGTCGACGTGTAAAACAACAACAAATCGGTATTCATTTTGCTACCAATTCATAAATGGCTCAGAGAAAGCTTTGGCTAAGATGCCAAGAGCCTTGATGATTAGGATGCTGTATTTTAACCTAAAATCAAACTGACGAATATGACTTCCCCCATATCGAAGCAATGCGGAGATGAAAACCACGGCATCATGTAAACCAATATCAAATATTTCTGTTCAACATTCGATGATTCTTAGATATTCTCAAATAGATTTCTGCCATCACAGTAGCAATATTTCACTTGCATTGCCGCGTAGATCCGTTAATGCGTGTGTGTTGTGTCATCTGGCAAGCCATTTCGATTATGAACTTTGTAGATTTCAATATTAGTTTGGGAAAAAAGAAATCCATTATTTTTATATGAACTTCAGGACTTTATTTAACATGCTTCGGATTGTCCGATTTGGGTCAAATATGCACCGTTTTGTTGTATGATTTGTTGCCATGTTAAAGGTAACTTCAAAATGCCTCTCTCATAGAAGTCCTGGTCTCTATTTGCAAAAAACTCTAGTAGTCCATTTTCACAATCCTCCCTAGATTCCAATTTTTTATCATTAAAGAAATTTTGCCATGCAAGAAGAAGATGATAATCGCTTGGTGCCAAGTCCGGACTGTATGGCGGATGCATTAAAACTTCCCAACCAAGCTCCCGAAGTTTCTGGCGAGTCATTGTAGATGTGTGTGGCCTAGCGTTGTCTTGGTGGAACACGACACCTCTCCTGTTGGCCAATTCTGGCCGTTTCTGGTCAATCGTTATCTTCAAACGGTCCAGTTGTTGACAGTAGAGATCAGAATTTAGCGGTTGGCCATATGGAAGCAACTCATAATAAATAATCCCCTTCCAGTCCCACCACATGCATAGCAAAACCTTCCTGGCCGTTTGAGGTGCTTCACCGCTCTTTGACCACGATCGTTTTCGCACAGGGTTATCGTATGTGATCCATTTCTCATCTCCAGTCACCATCCGTTTAAGAAATGGGTCTATCTCATTCCGTTTGGCCAAGGCTTCGCAGATGGAAATTCGATCCATCATGTTTTTTTCTGTTAATTGGTGTGGCACCCAAACATCGAGCTTCTTTTTGAATGCAGCTATGTGTAAATGGTTTAAAACTGTTTTATGGTTGATTTTTAGCTCCTGGGCGATGTTACGACTGCTAACATGTCGGTCAACTTCGATCATTTCTCCGATTTTATCGACATTTTCGACGACCGGCCTACCTGTGCGAGGTGCATCTTTAACATCAAAAATTCCTGAACGGAATCTACGAAACTAAAATTGCACATAATTGGCTGTTACGGTATCGGAACCATAAACACCATTCACAATTTTAGCCGCCTGGCTTGCATTTTCGCCTTTGTCAAAGAAAAACTGTAAAATGTACCGAATTTTCTCTTTGTTCACTTCCATTTCTAACACGCTGTAACTCACAACTGAACGCACCAAACAAAAAACAGCAAAAGAGTTTTTTTTACTGCGAAATGTACAGTATGTAAATGTACGGTATCGGAAATTGTTTGATCGATACTTTACGAGAAATCTATCAATGCAGCCATCTACCGAAAAAATAATGGATTTCTTTTTCTCCAAACTAATATTAAATGAGCGGATGGATTGACGGATAAGTGCATAGAAGAAGAAATTTCAACCAGTTCAGGAACATTTTACTTATTAGCAAAACTGAATTCGTCTTGTCCGGCCTCATAAGTTATCCAAAACAGTTAAGATACCATCTACGAATATTTGATGAATTATTCTGAACCTATTTACCGCGTGAAGGATCAGCTTCTAAAAGGTGTGAACAAGATGCTGCGTGTATTGAAAAAAGCTCTTCCAAGAAATGGTAGCGTTTACCTGCTTTAGCCAGGGCGAGATTAATGCATGTAGTTGACAGGATTGCTTCGAAAGCATGCTTATGTTATAGTCAATTCTAACTGCAAATCTAGCCAGATAAACCATCTTGGACGTAAATGCTCTCATGCTTGGAATGAAATAAGGGCTATAATTGCTTTTTCTCTTAAATAAGAGGAGTGTTAGAAGAGAGAGGGAAATTAAGGAGTCTAGTTTGGAGAGTGTATTTAAAATTTTTTAAATTTGTTATCGACAATTTGCAAAATGCAATTTTTAGCTTAATGCGTTTCGAGCTGAACTGTAGTTGAAAAAAATAGATTTTTTTTTTTTTTAATTTATGTCTGCTTTCAAGTAAATTGCTTTTAAACACAAACTTTTTCTCCATGGCTAACCATTGAAGAAAAAATGTGTTATGTCTCACTGCACGACTACCACCCCACAACTTTCCACCAATAATCGTTTAGTGCAATTGACAGTATGACAGTTTCGGTTGCAGACAAAACTAAAAAACAAAAGGGCGACAGACATAAATAAAAGCGCGCGCCAGCATAAAAGCACTCAAGTGTAACTATTCCAGCTCTCTATCTCCGAGTATATTTCATTCATTCATTCAGTCAGTCATTTATTCATTTTAAATCATTTCTCTAGCCATCCATATGGAAGGCCTAAAAAACTTTTCCGTGTTATTTGGTATTACATTGAATTGAAGATTATGGTGCGTTTTTCATTCAAAACTATTGTTTGTTATTAAAAGCAAGTAAAGAAAACATTTTCCGCTTAAACGCGTGCATTGCCGGAAGTTGCGTTCGTATAAAGACAACAGCTATAGCGCTTTCCTCATGTATACATACACAAACGCACATACACGTATCTATACATGTATATATATGACTGGTGGCTAACTGACTAGCTGTTTCCCTTTCTCAATCAGCATTAGTAATATTGGCTGCACATCACCATATTCAACATCATGATCGTTGTCATAGTCATCGACACCGCCACCACCGTCATCACCATGGCCGCAGCATTATTAGCTGTCACCATATAGGAAATGTTTCCGAAAAGTTTCTTTTTTTCTTTTTCGTCGCAACGCGTTTCCTCTTTTCTTTTTTTTTTTTTTTTTTTTTTTTTTGCTACATCACCATATGGTTTTTTTTTCTTTTTTTCTTACTTTTTAATGCATTTTGCAACAATTTTAACTAAATTGCCTTTCAGGCATTTAGTGGATGTGCATTTCGTTTCGCTGATTTGTTGATGGTTGGTTCGCCAGGCAATTCACGTTTTATTCATTCAATTAGCTTCGATTATTTTTTTGCGCTTCCCAACTCATATACAGTAAAAAATGGGCAAAACGAAAAGTTTCCTTTTCACCACTTTATCAATAAAGTAGAGAGCAGAATTGCGTAAAGGACCAATAGAAAGCAGGTATTTGATTAAATGAAGCTAGGAAGAGCTTTGAGTAGTTTGTGATGCGGAAGATTTTATAAAACAAAACTGTTCAAAAAGAAATATTTAGAAGATCATAAAGGCGGCTTTTCGATAATAGTGCAAATACTTAACACATGCTCGATGCAATTTCATTTTCTACCTTATTGCACGATGTCAGTTATGTCCTATTACAGTTTTCCTCCTCTCGGGATGTCGCGTCGTGATTAACGATAAAACTTAGGATTCGCTTTAAATATGAGTTTCTGCGGCATTGATGACACAGCCATATATCCCAAATAATCCTGGTGCGAGCAAGAAAAGAGGCTTTCAAATACTCAGCTAGAAATCTAATTCCTTACGTGTCCACAATACCTTAAACGCCTCAAACAGTTGACATTTGGACATTTCCGAACAGCGTGAAATTTGATTTGACAGAACATGTGATGACATAAGGCTTGTTGTGCGAAATTGAATATGTCCAGCTATCAGTTACACAAGACGGCCATCTGTAAGGACTTTTCTGTCTGAAAATGCGCAGCTATCAATTCCAATGAGCTTTCCGCTCTCTCTCCGTCTCTAAAAGTGTCTTCTTACCGAGTGGTGTAAGCTAATGTTGATTTCCATTTTCTTCAATTCCATTAATTAATCGGTCGAAATATTCACAACATGTTGAAAGGGCTCATTTCTTTTCGACATGCTCTTCAGAAGCGAAGGATAACCTTTCTTTCTTTCCTCCTGCTACCAAACTCGTCCTTACTAATTATGTTTCGCATTGGGTCTGTAAGCATGTCAGGCACGGACAAATCGTCCGTGTGTTCACCGCAATTACGGGAAATATCAAAGTTAAACGTCGTCTTTTTTTTTTTAGAAAGTAAAAGAGTTCCATCGGTCTAGGTCAATCAATTGTGCAGAACTTGACTTGTTATCAAATTAACCCATTGGTAATATGGTCAAAAATAGTAAATAACTAACCATTGTACTTAAGTTCCCTTTACTGATATCAAGAAACACTTTTATTCTGTGTGGCATTTTTGTCGTCTATGCAAACAGTATCTTCTTAATTTCCTTTCCTCTTACTCGACTAGTTAAAGACTTAGTTGAGATTAGAATTCTGTCAGTAACAGGTACCAATTGTAGATCGCCTATGAGAACAATTCTTTCAAATGTTACGCACAATCTTCGGCTTTACGTCCATTCTTTTCGAAAAATGTTGCATTGACGTTTTACGCTGCAACCGGTATGTCATCAAACGGTGTTCTGAAAAGACTTAATCAACATTTCCTTCAGAGTGCTTCCAATTACTTCACTAAGGAAATCGAAAACTGAAAAAGAACGATGTAAAATTCATAGTAAGCTAACCTCCAATAAGCCTTCTAAGAGAATGCTTACTGTGCTTGTTAATACAAAATTGTTTCTCAATCTTTGAAATATCTCGGGACCCTTCTTGATAATAAACGTGCATTTAACGCAACTAAGAACACTGTAGTGAATCATGGCCCACCACTAAGTACATGAAACCATCCTATTCTTATCCTACCTGAACCATTTTCGGTAGCATTCGTCCTCGGGCCAAAAGACGTTGGCGTAGCAAATTTCATTAAAATATCTCAATAACCGCGGCCTGCAGATTAAACAGCAGAAAATAACACAGACGGACAGATCCGTTTAGATCGGTGTAATAAAAAGTAGGTTTATCGCAAGTCCTTCTGGGTGATGAATACATCTGAACAATTTTAATATACCCTTACATACAAGCGGTGTAGGGTATATAAACGGTTGAAAATGTTTGCTTTCAAGTGGTTGAGTATAGTAAGCAAACCTTTTCTTCCAATACTAAATCGTAAAGTTAAAGTTAAATAGAAACATAATGGAAAGTTGCATTCGCAATTTGGCCAATTATTCCGAACAAGGATCTAAGCCATCAGGATTCTCCCACCCGTCTTAGAAAAGTTTGATTTGATTTATTTACTTTCAGGAATGGTGTTTTTTTACTAACTAATTCATTAGTGTCTTACTACAATTTATTCTTTTTTAATCTGGCCTTTATTACTTTCTCTTCTCTCTTCTTTTACGCTTACGTAGATGCATTTATGTGCAGCCTTTCCTCATTTATCAGTAATTCTTTCAACACCAGTCATCATTTTCTTTCCTAATACACTAAATGCACTCTATTGTTGAAATTATCTTAAGACAACATCCCACAGTTGTTTATATAAGCAACAATTGTAAAATTTGCTTGTGAATATGTAATAAAAACAAAAGCCAGAAAATTATGTTCGGCTGTGGTCGCATCTTTTACACTTACCTCGTTGACCTTACTAGGCACTATAAAAAAAAAAAAAAACAACCAAATTTTTACACTCTATAATAGTGCATAGAAGCGGCTGATTTCTTCTGTTTTCGTAATACACACATGAAAGTTTTTATGCCGTGTCTTTTGGAGTTTATGACCAACGACTACAAAATCTACAATTGTTCTCAGTTTACCTGTACCTTACAGGCATATAGGCATATCCTTTGACCCAATTGTGACATCTTAATATTTTCAGGCAGGCGATAGGTCGCCACATATATTAACAAGCGAACACACGGACAAAGGGGCATGCTTATATCAATTCAGAATTTAATGTGGACTAAGAATATGTATTCTTTCTTAAGGTCTACGAATCCTTCTTCTTGAGTGAGGTGAGTGAAGTGAGTTTATTGTTCATTATTAGAGGATGTAAAAAGAAGGTTTTTCTTTAATATATAAGCCTTTATGTTTCACACAATAGTGACAGGTTATTCTCGTTCACGATAAGTGAAGTACAAGAATTCTTATATACTGTGAACTTATACACTTCCTCGGATTTTTCATACTTTATTTTGACATTCTATTTATATTCCTGAGAAGAGGAAATTTTTCTGAAACAACTTTGTGGTTTAATAAAAATATGTTACGATCGCTAAATGCAAGTAGCATTCCCATGTCGACATTTCTTAGCCTTCTTCACATAAAATACACACAAATTGTTTTCCGTTTCGAGGTTAACAAGACATACAAATCCACGCACCGGAGAACGGAGAGCGTGTCTTTAAGTTAGAGCTTTCATTATACGAACAATTTGTTTTTTAATTGCTCCCTGAAAACTTACTTTATCTAACCTCCCTAAAAGTATCTTCCATCCGTTAGTGCCAACGCCCAGTTAAGCCCTAATTTTAAAAGCAAGCAAATGAGAAAAATGAAAACCTTTTAAAGCCAAGCAACTAAATGGAAATTTTGATTTTTATCAAATCCTCTGCACAAGCAATGACAAAACTATTTCGTTATCCGACGGGTGCGATGGCTATCAGGCATGTGTCAAAGCCACACCAGTTAACCGAACAACGGAATTCCTATTTAGGTACAAACTCACACAAACAATAAAGGAAATGAAACAGCATGACGTTCTAAATGTTCACCCCATAGTGTTCGCATTACGTTGATGGTTGGAAATATATTTTTTCATCTAATCAAGATTTTTGAAAAATGCTACAAAAAAAGGTGACAATAATGTGGCATAAATTTTGCTTGATTTGAAAGATGAGGAAACATGTTTTGTTCTATGTGTCTGGTAATTTTAACAATAGATTTGCTATTGAAAATGTTTTGTGTACGCATGTGATGCTTTAGGTCCATTAAAACTTTTATATATATTTCCAACTTCGAAGATATTGAAGACTAATAATTGATGTGGATTACACGCTTAGGGGATTTTTAAAAGATGATTTCCACGCCACTTTTCCTGATATGGACGCAGGTCATTTATGTTTAAAACTGCAAGTGTAAGCATCCAAAAATGACTGGAGACATTCGGTCTGCCATTGCCTTTTTTCTAAATTTTTTTGCGAGTTATACCCTTAATATTTGACTTATGCAGCTAATAATAAATCCAAATGTTTCTTATCCGCGCAACTGTCCGAGTAGGCAAAAAATCTCGACTAACAACTCAATCTCAAGTGTGGAACAATTTTTCAATAAAGCCGATACTCTTAGACGCTGGTGCTTTGAGAATTCAATCTCTGTCTAAATTAATTACAATAATAATAATAATTTTGGCAAAAAGTCCTGATCTAAAATCAGAAAATAATATTACTTCCATAAGTAAGAAACTTATATTCGGTTGCGAATGCATGTCTCATACCTATCGCGGTCATCCTAGAAAAAATTGAGAAAAACGAAAAATGTACCGGAGAATATGTACCACAGGTATGACACAGTTGGGCGCACGGGCAGATGGACGGATGTATGAATGAACGGACAGACATACTTTGTGAACGTATATACTGTGTGGCACCTCTGAAGCTTACTTCTGGGCGTTGGGAGCATAACCCCTCATCTTTCGGTGATAAAGTAAAAATAAATATTACAAATCTATATAATAATGTAATAAACTACACACTGATCCAAAGACTCGACAAAATAAATCAAAATAAAAGAAGCTTAAGCTGCTGTTTATAACGCAAAGAGAACCTATGTACAACTTCTGATATTCAGCAATTTACGTCCACTTATAAGGAGTACTGCGCTGTTATCGCTTATATCACATGCAGCCAAGGACACACCGTTTGCTTATGCAATATTTGCTTTAATGGTACCTCTACCGTTTAAATACAAATTATAAATGTGACTTATCCGGCGTCAAGTATAAGTCAGCTTATTAAAATCTTGTCTCAACTGGGATGTTTTCGATACCCTTGCTAGTCGCTAAACTTTGTACATATGTAATAAGTTTTAATTTGCGAAGTACATAATGAAAAAGAATACATATTGCGTTGATCTTACATAACTTATGTGGAACGTCTGCAAATATGGACACTGCACACGGATGATCTTTTTGTTAGCTTTGAACCATCTCCGCCATTGGCATATAAAGTCTCCTCAGTCGTCGTCAATCATATCGATGTAATCTAGACCTATAACCGAACATGCCATACGATCAAGCACGTGAAAATGCAACTAAATGAGTGAAAGCTTTTTCCGGGAGAATGTTGACCAAATAGTTAAATTCCATATATCATATATAACCTTATAGGCAGAATTTAGGACTTCTTCTGTTACCAGTGGATTATTTCTAAAATTCTGAAATAATTTTTGACTATAATTTCTTTGCAACAACAAATTATGTTGCTTTGATAATACCAAACACTTGATCTTAATTCGTATTCCTCTCCGGAACATGTCACGTATACAAAAAATCAGGGATAAGTTCGATGCCGATATTTCAAATTGTTTTTGTTTTGTTTAAACCAAATGTAACTTGTACGCTAGTCCAACACATATCGCTTGAAGGTTGGTATTATCTAAAAATCATATGGATTCGATAATTCTACATTTGTAAGCCGTCCTACGATCTTATTGAATGTGTTATATAAGCTCATTCGAAAAATTATGGCAATGGAAAAAAGTAGAAGAAGATTACAGCAAAGGATTCCACAATGTATAAAAAACTTTTTATACAGCGGAAACAGGGAAGTACAGATGTTATTTCGCGAAATGGAAGGGGAATTCAAATTTTCGAACACGAAATACCTAAAAAAGTTAACCATATTTCTTTGACCGCATCTTTAACGTTAAAATCAAGTGCAAACGTACGGATAAGCCCGAGAAGAAACCAAAAGCCCTGATTTTGGCTTTTATAACATATCAAGTTTCCTTAGACCAAATTATTTTCTTTGTTTTGTTTTAATTTCGAAAACATTACACAACTACTTGACAATATGGCGTCGCTTTCAATGACATATTATCAGTAGACCATATCATCATCAGCATTTCATCAAAACACAAATATTAATGCATATGCACCGTTAACCCTTTTTCGCATTATTTTTCATCTAGAAAGTTTGTGAAACCGATTTTCTACTTAAATCGTTAATATTTGCTTATTGTTATTTTATAGGATGAGCCGACCACCAAACAGGGCCAGTGCATTCACTAAAAGAAGAAACCACCCTCAAAAATCTTGTACTTATTGGGTTTTACGTTAAGGCCTTTATTTATATATACAGGGAAAAGAATTTCTTCTTGTTACTCATTATAGCTACCGCCAGAATTCGGTATGTTATCTTAGTTGAGAGGGTCAATACATATCAAAACAAGTTGAAATATAACTACGCACATACTTGCTAAGGCGCATTAACCTGATGTCTATAGATGTCCTATAATATCCTAACGTACATATTCCTTATACTTGGACTATTACGTAAAATTTTTGGAAAAATCTTGTTAAACGCTTTCGACTTTAGCAAATATATCTGATATTTTATCTATCTGATCG
The DNA here is from genome assembly GCF_014805625.2 of Glossina fuscipes. Lineage (NCBI taxonomy): Eukaryota > Metazoa > Arthropoda > Insecta > Diptera > Glossinidae > Glossina > Glossina fuscipes. The sequence continues at coordinate 2,086,603 of NW_023998440.1, forward strand.
ATTTCTTGAATGTTTAGAAACCACAGCTTATCGGTGAAATAAACGAGAACTTTTACGAACATCGTCTTTAAAATCATAAAACTGCAATGCCATGTAAGGTAACTTTGAGTTGGCCTTGGTAGCGTGTCTTTCATTTGCACTATTAGTGAAATCATTAGAACATTCTTCATTCTTTTGTTTTTAAACGGATCGATCATATCGGACTTCAACCCTTTTCATTGGTTTTCTTTTATGTTTTTTATTTTACTTTTTTTTTGGAGGGGTAGGTGGGTAAGGGAAACTGAGTAAGGGAAACTGGGTAAAACTTATTAGCACGAACGAGGATTGTGAAGAACTTAGCTTAAAAGGGTTGATTTTTTGTAATATGCTTTAACATAAACATCTTATACTCATAAATGTGTGTCAAAGTTCTTTGACAATGATGTCGATGCATTGGAAGGACATGAGTTGTTGATGATGTTGGTAAAGGCCCGTATTGCAATTTGAGCTTTATTGAAGCAACACACTTGTTTAAATAATCTTTACACAGAGTAGGAAATTTATCTTTATATTTACACTTGTATATGCATAATAATATGTGTACAGATACCGCACTAGTACACTTTACACTAAAGCTAAGTGAATGTGTCAAGTCAATGCTGTTATGTAATGAGCCTCGTTTCACGTCCTTTGTATGGTTTACATGGGTGTACGCTGCTTTCTTTTATATTCACATTTATTCCTATTTTCATTTTAATTATTTCCTACAAAATATAGCACGTTTTTCTTCTTCACTTTACTAACAATTAAGGGGGAGTTTATAGTAAATATTTTTTAAGTATCTTAAGCAAAAAACAGCAAATTATTATTATTATTATTATTATTATTATGGTAAGGCTGTTATTGTTGTCGCCGTCAATGCCGTTGCTATTATTACTGGTGGTGCTGTTGCCGTTGCTGCTGCTACTGCTGCTGCTGGTGATGACGATAATGATGATGATGAAGGTATTGTGTGCACTGCAGGTTTTTTTGGTTTTCTGCAAATGATTTTCTTTACAAAATTTATTTTCATAAAACTCAAGTCATCAAATTGCATTCGTCCAGACACCCGGTGACACCACAGGATATTTTTCTTACAAAAAGAAACAAAAAATAAGAGAATAAAATCGTAATGAAATGCGTTTAAAACAAACAAAGGACTCTTGGCAGTACCAATACTGCAAATTCTTACTTTTAATTTTTATCCTACCACCGCCAACAATCCCACCACCATCATCGTCATCATCGTTAGCACTAACAACATCTGCATCGTTGTCGCCAAACTGTTTTTAAGCGTTTAACGGCTATAAGAATATTTTGAAAAATGACAAAACTTTGCAAATCATTCCAAGCCGAAGGTAGAGAGGAACGTATAAACCATACAACAACGTACGTAAGCAAATGTAGGATGACTAACACTTTTACTTTCATTCTTTTCATAATACGAAGCCGCTTAGAGCAATTAAAAGTTTGATTGAACAGTGTAGTAATAAAATGAAAAGAGAAAAATAACTCATAACAATGGCATTGTATTCTTCTCCCTCAAGTTTTATGTATTGATTAAAAATTTTCAGATACGTAACGTAATCTTATGTGTAGATGTTCAGCTCATTCTATCTAAATGATGAAATGGTGACTACGACTATTTGACTGCACGAGAAAGAGGGTATGATCAAATTCTTAATCTATGTAAACTGTGCAACGATTTCAATATAAGCAAGGATTTCTCGAATCCTTCTTACACCCACCACCTTTATCCTAGCAAAGGTTAACAAAAAAAATCTAAAAACCAAACTTCATAATCTATGGTATTGAATGCCTATGTCCGATTTTTACTATTTTTGTACACTTGATACAGGATCTTCGCCCATAGATTATAATTGAATGTTTCGATCGATATATCTGCTGTGGAATGTGAGCATTGAGCGAAAACCATTCTCTTGCTATTTTCTTCTTTTTTTTTTTTACGAAGGTATTCTCACTTTATTTGCTATTGCACGCATGTCTTTCGACCACGTTATTTTCAATAACAAGCTACATGCCCGAACGTCCATTGTTTCTGCAAAACTTAAAGCCCATAGCTTTATTTTTGCGGCCAGGAGAATGTTTACCATAGACTTTACACAGACCGACATACGAATAGACGGACCATTGAAATCGATCCAATTTTTTTTTTTTTTTTAATATGAGCAACCCTTCAAGGGATGTCCGCTTTCATGTAACACGGTGAATGTGAGACCGAAGAAAGGAAAAAGAAGCAATGAGGAAAGTGGTGCCTAAACCGGTAAGTGGTAACTGTTTTGCCCTCACCGTACTGCTGGCAGTGACTGCAGAAAACTCTAGCGCAATTGAGATTTGAACACGCGAAGACTGGCTTGGTAGTCACAGTTCTTACCAACTCGGCTGCTTAGGCACTCTGTGTCTTGATGCTGATCAAAAATTTATATCTCTTATGGGATATGTGAACTTTGCTTTTGACTGTACGAAATGTTTTGACAATGTGGATGTAGTCCCATTCTAGTAGTAAGTAGTACGTGGAAGTAGGTATTAAATTCAGTCCTTTCAGTTTATCGCTGGATAGAAGAAATCGCGAGGTTCTATAACGTTGTCGCAAAAGTACGCATTGTTCTATAAACCGTTCTGTATACAAATACTATTAGATTTTTCTATAATAACAATATATTTCCTAAGCAGATTTTTGGGGATTCATACCTGGATTAATGAATCTATTCGTACTGCTCGGTGCTTGTCCTATTGTCTGTTTATTTTCTTCTTTTTAGCTATTACATCCTTGATCAGTAGAACTTTGAATATTTCGAACTTTTTCCATTGTAGCTATTTATCGGCCCGTTTGTCTTCTTCTCATTTATTGATCAATGTGGGGAAGAAAGACTTATGGACTTTGAAGGTAGCGAATCCCTTGCTAATAATTCCTCTCTTGATTACCTCATGATCCCTACATAAATTTCACCGAATATTAAATTTTTTCTTTTTGTTAATTATATAAATGTTTTGAAATACCAAAGATATTACGAAACGGAATATAGATGTCCACATACCTTCAAAGAAAAGATTGGAAAATTTCATTACATTCCAAACATCAGTGTACAAGTTACAGTTGTTTAAGTGACGCGACTTTTGTAATAGTCAAAACAATGACGACATCTGGATTTTGTGTTTTGAAAAAGTATTGCTTTTAAATGGGAAAGCAGAGGAATTGCTTCTTATATCTTATTTGGACTTTTGCCCGAGACAAGGGGTAGAAAAGTGGATTGCTGATTGATTTTAATGACGGCGTACAAATATCGGTGGTGCCGAACAGTCAACAGCCCGAAACCGACAACTGCCCAAGAAGTTACATAAAGAAAGTGCACAAAATCGGAAAGTAAAGTATCGTAAAATATGAGAGGGCAACTTACGTACTATTTTGCAAAAGCATTTGTCAATGAGAAACCTTTAGGTAAACTGAGTACAGCGATTGCTTATTTTTAACCACAAAAAGCAGAAGAAGAAAAGGATTCTTTCATGAAATACGCGACAATGAACGGAGCATGGATTCGGTTACCAAGGTTATGGCGTGTGGATTTTAGTATGCGCATTGTACAATATTCATCCATTATATAAAAAGGGAGAAGGGATCAAACAGTGAATGTCAAAGAGCTTTGTTAGTGCGGTTGAATGACGAAATTGCAAAAAAAAGCCTCCGCGTGAAGTGTTATATGTATTTTTTATAAGATATATGCAAACTTTTGTATACACACGACATAAGAACAGATTATCAGCACTTAAGTCTTTTCCGAACAAAGCATCTTTCTTTCTTGATCAGAACTGTTAAAATAAACTTAATAAGAACTCCGTCTGTCAGAACTAATCAAAATTAGCAATAAAGAAGAACGGTTTAAAAGCTCTTCACGTTGAAGAGTTAAGTTTAAAATTATTATTTCAAAGAGTTAAATGTCATTTGCTATAAAATTACATAAATGTAATATCCCATTATCCTTAAAGTATGCAACGTTTTCAAATTGTTTTAAATCCCCTAAATGAGACTTCATTTATTGGAAAAGTTTCATGTGAAAATATGTTGGTGTACTCTGTAATACATTATAACAATTTGTGATATATGACTTTTCCCTACAAACCATTTACGCCGTCGCCACTCGCAGTTTGCAACTCCTACGCTATCAAACCGGTATGCAATTTCATTTAACAACCATACATGCCCCATCGAAACCCTGCAACCAAATTAAAAGAAATTATAGGTTTTTTCATTTTAAGCATATAACGCCCTTCCAAAAATTTCACATACATACTTGCGTACTTATTCATTAATTTTACTCATATATATACGTATATATGTGCAAACATATACTTATGCAAAAATATTTGCGTACAACAAGAACAACGACAGTAAACCTGTAATTTATTTTAAAATTCAGTTTTAATTATTTGCCATATTTTACAAATGCCCCTCCCGGGTACTGTATCTTAATTCCGAACGGCCAACCATAAATAGCGGACAAAACCCCTTCCACATAAAAAGCAATGTATTCTAATATGTATGAAATTTCTATAGTGTACATTTAGGCCCTTTTGGGGAAGCACAAACCAGATATTTACATATATTATGTGTATATGCGTCGGTAACATTTTGTTTTTATCAAAAGCATGCAATTGCCAAAGCGAAGGGTGTCATAAGTAAAAAAAAGAAAAAAAAAACAAACAACATAGAGCCGAAAATGAATATCGAAAAATGCAAGTTAATGTTGTGCAAATTAATATTTTTTTTCATTTTTTTTTTTTTTTTTTTTTTTTTTTGAGTTGTTGTATTTTATTCTATTTGTACTTTGAAAAAAGAAAAAAAGAAAGCATTTCCATATGTTCTTTGGGAGATTCACTGACTCCCCCATGTAAAAAAAATGTATAGCAATCACACATAATGCCTTACGTATCGGTCGTGAATGTAAAAAAAAAGAAGAAAATTGAAGTTCTCTTCATGCATTTCACTTACCGAAGGGGTTGTCTTATATTCTCGGGATTGTTTTGGTACTTCAAACTCAAAAAGGGGGAATGTAGACAATGTTGGGTTTGGAGTACATGTCAAATTTTGTATATTTATATGATTTTTACTCAAATGCTGGTAATTTGTTTGCTGTTAAATTTTGTACGGGTATAAATGTATATGTGTGAATGTGGGTATATGTATGTATATCTATATACAAATATATTAAAAACTTCACTCGGAGGGGCGCATACATGTAAATTATAATATTTCTGGGCTTCGCATAACGTGAACAAATTACTGTACATATCATATAAGTGTGAACGTATCAGCTTATCAATCAACATGAACACAAAGGACTGCAATTTAATTTCCGTAAAATAATAGTTTCTACTTTAGTATCAAAATTTAATCAAGCAATGACTAATGCGCGACTTCACCCCTGTTCGCCTTGCAGGTAAAGATTTATTCAAAATTTTATGACAAAAGCTGCATAGAGTTTAAATGAAATTTTTTGCAATATTTACATTCAAGGCTAAACAGCGCGTAAAGCTATATTAAATTTGTTATTCCATTTGTACGCTCATCAAGCATCTCAAAGGCTAGAAAGCTAAATTTTCTTTTTTTCCAACATATCCATGTCTATCCATCCGTCAGCTTATGAACAGGGATTCTTTTAGATGATAGCTTACCACATAATGGTAAGCTCCTTATCCATATATTTTTCCTTGGCTCGATGACTGTTTCGTATCGAAACCACGATGTTTCTACTGCGAAAGCAGCAGCAGTCTTCGCAATCCACCTGGCACAAGACAAAGGGCCATAACTACTGATGGGGCATATTCCAACTTATTTTTTATTGTATTTGCATTTTATCTTTGCACATCTGTTAAGCTTGAAAATGGACAAGAATTGCCTGCATACCTGACAAAAATAACTATAAAGTAAAATATCTTATGGGAAAAAAAATAAGGTAAAAATTCCTGTTTTGAAAACTCGAGCAACTTACAAGCATGTCTATAATTGGAAAATATTTTTACGATTTTCATACATTTGTTAGGGTGCTCGAAGTTCCCCCACGAAGCTTAAATAACTTCCATATTTATTTTCCTTTACTTATTTTACTTTTCTTTTTTTGCCGTAATTTATGATTACAAACAGGTGTTTGGTATTCCAATAAGAGACTTGTTTTCATGAAAACGTCACCGACATACATCTGGTTCATTGCAGCAAATTCGTTGCCAAATAATAATAATAATAACGCAGAAGTGATTTCATTTCATTTCAAGCTCCTAATAGGGTAAGCGTGAAGCACTTTTGTCTTATCCAAGTATGGGAAATAATTTTGTTCAATGCTTCTGCATTGCTTTCTTAAATGATTGCAATAGAGAAAGTTTTAATTAAAATAAATTTTCTTTTGGAAACTATTTAATTGATATTTTACAACCGAAATAGCAGCTTTAATTTAAAGATCGAAACGATTCTTAAGGCGGTATTTAATTAATATTCAATCGCGAAAATGAAAATAAAGACGAAAACATCGCAGCTCATTGCATTACCACAGCTTTAAAAAGAAATGGAAAAATCTAACAATAAAAGTAAGTGATAGGCTCGTTTTAAGTCTAAAATGCTCTGCTTAAAGTTCAGTTCAATCGATCTTAACTTTCGATTTACTGCAGCTATCAGTTAAGACTTCACTGCACTGCAGTCTCTCAGATAACAGTTTTGTTTCTCCATTTCCTTTAATCAGAACCTTTTTGTAGCGCCGAGTAAGGCTAGCTGAAATTGGTCATAGTCGATCGGCCGACGATCATTTATACATACATTGGCAACCAAATATTATTTCAATTTAATACGAGCCATCATTTGTCTTTTAAAGCTCGCAAGCAATAAAATAAATTGTTACCTTGAGAAAGATGTCCTTTGAATTAAATAAAACAAAAAAAAATGTAAAATACCAATATTTCATCCTTTAGGAAAGTTTATTGCATACTTTTTGATGCTTATTGAAAAATAGATAGTACTGCCAGCTTGTAGGTGTCAAACAGAAAAACTGACACAAACGGAATTTTTTTTACAATTTTTGCTAAAAACATAAAACAATATTATCCGTTCTAAACTCTTGATGAGAAAAGGGAGAAATAAAAAAAAAAATTGTGTACAAAAAAAGCACTTAACATAAGCATTTGTTATTAATATGTTTGGATACATGTATTACGATATAGCAAAAATATTTGCTACATAAACATACATTAAGCGTTCATATGATATAAAAACCCTTTTCGTTGATGTACTATTACCAAAGGAAAACATTTCATAGTGTTATTTCGTTTTTGTTTTCATCCCTCTCGCTCTTTCTTTTATAAGAAATATTTCTTAAAGACATTCTATAGCTACGTAGGCTATATCCATTACAGCGGAATAGGAGAAGACAACGTAAAGCAATACAAAAAGGAGAATAAAAAAAAGCAAAAACGATGTGAAAGAAGACTTTTACTTGGTAATACAAAACGTGTTGTTTGTGAAGCATAAACCTAGTATTTTCTTCATGGTTCTCTCTTCTGCCCTTCATTCACATATTCCATTCACTTCTACCACTTAAAACGATGCGAATTTTCAAATAATTCTTTTGCACTTCTTCTTGTTTCTCAAAGTGGTTGCCTGTCAATTTTGCACGCACGCTTTACTTTGTCGTTGCTGTGGTGCTGTGGTGGTGATAGTTGTCTATCTTAACTTTCTTCAATATTTGCATTCACTTTGTTAGGACTTACATGCATAGCTTTTTGCGTGCGTCTATACGTCACGAGCAAAATGTATCATCTTTATGGATTCCCTAAGCTCCCATCAATTTTAATATAGGATGTCATATATATTCAGCATATGATTGTTATAACAATACATATATATATATATATTCAAGGAAAAAATAATATTCTTACCAACATGTGTATGGTTTAATAATTTAACATAGCATTGAGTCCTAAAACCATTATCTGAAAGTACTATTTCATTTTTTCGTTTGCTCTCTTCCTGGCTGCGTTTTGTAAAAGGCGACATTTCTGTTATACTTGATGTAAATCGACCGAATCGACTTTAAACAGAAAGTAAAATACGAAATACATAAATTTTTTAAATAATTAGCTAAAATTCGATACTTTCTTTTTAATAAATGTGAGAATCATTTTAAACGATCTTTCAATTATATACGTATTTAGAGAACAAATGTTTTCTTATTCGTTTTAATGTCCCATTCGTCTGCTAATTGTTTTTGTTCTACTATAAATCATTACAAAAATGTCAACGATCCTTGCCTGCGCGTATACATGGACAGGACCGTTGTAAAATTTTTTTAGTTAATTGCTGATACCATATGCTCTTCGTTTTCTTCTTTTCTTTTTCATTTTTTAAGGCGTTACTCTAACTTTTTCTTAAACATTTTTTTTTTCTTTTCTTTTTCACAACCTGCTTGTTAAGTGTCATAATAAATTTAAAATATTCAAAGTATTTAAAGTGCTTTGCAATCGCAGGAAAACAAAAAAAATTTCCTTTTTGTGTTTATTGTTCTACAAATAAAGAACGCAGAAACATGTCATCTTTGTCGAAAACACCCACTTGCTTATCGCATTGCATGTACGAACTATTATCAATCAGTCTCATCACATAGGAGTATTATTTTTTTTTTTCTTAACAGAAATTCGCTTTCAAGAATTCGATGTGCCGTCTTTTTAAAAAAGAAACTCCATGTGGAACACAAGCTCCAGAGACGTGTGACATCTTGCATATTCGAGTCCGTAGTATGCAGTAGTAGTGCAGGTCTTATTAACATCAAAACCATTCCGATTATTCGCTAATCAGGAAATGAAAATTTTGGTTTAATGAAAATAACAAAACATTGTGGAGAGGTATCTTGTTTCAAGTCAAAAAACTAAAATTATAAGATTTACTTAAGGGTGAATCTTGGCAACCGGAAAATTAAAACCTAAGAAACTTTAAAAGATTCAAATAGTTTCAGTCCATAGGTCCGTACTTCCCAGGAAATTAAAGATGTACGCTGGATAGAAGAAGGGTGGCAGCTCGCATTACTATAGATTTGCTTATGTACGATTCAGCCCTGATATATATCGATACGGATATGTTTGAAGATGCCGAGACTTGTGTGAGCAAGAGTGGTCGCAAGAAATGCGAAAGACTCTAGTTCATTTATTCAACGAATATAGTGAACTGGCGTAAACTGTTGAGATATGCAGAGAAAGCTTTCCAAGTCGATCGGAAAGTGCAATGGCCAAGGCATAAGAAAAGCGGTGAAAATATCGTAGTTGAACATTTGTATGCAGCGCATTGGTAACAAGAACTCCGAGGACTCTTACCTGTAACTATATTTTGAGAGTTAGTTTAAGTTCCTAAAATCTGCAGGAAAATTCGCTTGAAGACGGACAAAAAATGCGCTGTTGGATGCATGGATTCGCGACAAAGACACGGCAAAAGTAAAGAGGATGTGTGGACAATGCCTGTTTGAGGATGCATGTGTGGTAGAAGTATGAAAAATTTCACCACTCATTTCGGTTTTTCAATGAACCTAATTACACAAGTTGTTAAAGACGGGCGCCCAATGCTTAGCCGCACTACCTTATCATACATCTGCAGCAATGGAAGTGAAGGCCGTGGCAAAATCGCGCCCGAATGTGGGCGATCTCGTTGAAGATATGCATTGCGCAAAAATCCAGAATTTCTTGACAGTGGCGTAGTTCCGCCGTGGTACTTTCTACCGCCCAACTTTTCGAAACACAAGAGCAATTTGCCTCTTTGAGATTGCAACTTTTCGCGTGTATTTGCTTTCTGCAAGTAACGCTAAGTATTATAATATTAAAAGAATCTAAAAATAAATAAAACAAATAAATAAAAAGATTGTTGTGCATACATCTGTACATACTTCATCTGCTCTGAGCAAATTAATTTAAAAGATCACTCTTCTTACCATCTCTTCATTATGTTTTCTTCATAAGCCGATTGCGTGTTGCAAGTGAATCGAAGAAAGTGATTTTGAAGCGGGAGAGGTGTGGGAATACAACGGTCCGAAGCTCAACATTTGTGCCTAGAAATTGTCGTCATGCGGAGTAAGCACTTGAAAACGCCATTCATTTGAATATTTTTATTTCATCGTTTACTTGTCCTAGAGCTCTAGGACATGGACAATATTTTTGATCAATTTCTCAAGAAGAGAAAAACGTACTTTTGACAATTTTTTCGGGACGAGAGATGGAACGTGAAGGAATACTAATGCTCAACGACGTTATAATGAATATATTCAGCTGTTAAAAAGAAACTATTTTCGTACAATATTATAAAATGGCAACGCTGAACAAAGGGGCCTTGCAAATAATGGATATTTGAATAAAAACTTATTTAATTCGCTGTGCATGCTTGTACTAATCTTAAAGATAACTAACTAACTACATCCCAAACTTTTTAACTCTTGGTACAAACTTTTAAGGCTTTCTTCACTTCGTATAATTTCGAAGGAAGCTACATTAACATCTTCCTGTTTAAAAATCATTTGAACTGAATATAAATACTTCTTACAGGTACATGTTTTGCATATTACAGGAGATGGGTAAAGCGGAGGCAATTTTCGTGCAACCATATATTTGGCCTGGGAAAAAGCTTCAAAATTTCAGGGGAAAAGTTTCTTTCAGGTAATGAATTTTTTCCCTCATATTCTAAAAAGTTCAAAGCATCTATTTAAGTAATAAACAAAAAAATTTCTCACAAGTTAATGGATCTCGTTGCTGCCGATGGAATTCTGTTCCATAATACAGAAAACGGAAAATTAAATTTGAAAATGTTCAATATTTATGCACTGCTAGTAAGAGGAAGAAGAAATTTACATGCAACAACGTATAAACTTCAGGAAAAATACCCGACCAAGACCGGCAAGACTGACCGTTAAAAACGCTAGACCAATCTAGCTAACTCAGTTATTCAAACGTTCTTGTAAGAATATATCCAAAACGTCGTATGACTTTATCTGAGCACAGCAAACATAATTTATTTCCTAAAAATTTTATTCTTTTTTATAAAAAAGAACTGAACATTAGACTTTTTTTCCACATATGCTTCTTGTGATAGCCCCTTTACATGTAGGGGTCGAAAAAATAGACCAATCGTATCCAAATTTCTCAGCGTTAATTTTTTTTGCCAATTTGCTACTATGGACCAATTTTCATCATAAAATATTAAAAATGTAATCTCTTTCTGACACCAGTCTTAAGAAATGGACTCATGTGGTTCAAATTTGGTTCACTTCTTTTTAAGTCCCATTACTGTCATGAACAAACTTTCATCATAGGCCTTTCTTGCATATAAAGATTTACACTTTCCCAAAAATCCTTGTACGCATTGGTATCAAAACATTAGATCAACTTGGCCCAAATTCGGCAAGATTGATTTTTATGTCCATTTACTATTATGAACCAATTTTCACCACGAAATATGTAATATTACACGTTTTTACCATATCAAGATTCAGTTTTCGTCGGAACGGCGTTATAAGAGAGGATTCAAAAATTTTCACCTGCCGAACATAATTTTTCATATCAATTTACTATGCCGAAATACTATTACTCAGCGTCTGTTACCGAGAAATCGACCGATCCGAGCCATTTCCAATAGCACTCGTACTTGCGTCGAAGCACTTACGTATACCAAATTTCAGGAAAATATCTCAAAAATTGAGACCTGTAGGTCGAATAGACATACGACTGACGGTCAGCTGGACAGACGAACAGACAGCCGCAGATCAATTCAGAAAATGGTTCTGGGTCGATTGGTATCGGTAAGAGTTGAGTCCATCTCAAGCCCATGTGCGTGTTACATACGTCCACATAAACTGAACACACCATGTGACGTTAAGGATAACAGAAGCAATCTATTTTCATGACTATTAATAAATACTTAAATCGAAACATTTTTCTTATTCATTCTTATTGTTAAAATGTAAAGCGCCTGCATGCTTTCGAAAATATTGGAGCCTTGTGTACAGCAACGAACTGAAAAGCCAAATTGAGAGAAATTCCCAGTTGGTAAGTGAATAATAATGATTACACAGGTAAGTATCTAGGAATTATCATACTGTTTCCTTTTAAATCTACTTACGAACCCATTTGCTAACCATCATGTTTTCACCTTTGCCGGTCTGAGATTTTTTAAAAGTTACTTGATGAGCGGAGGGACAGACGGATATAAATCAACTTTAAAGTTAAGATTGATAAAAAGCATATACATACATTGTGTTTTTAACAGCTATCTTCGACCGATACGAGGGAGGGAGGTTGCGTATCTAGTATACACTTGTATCCCTTAACATTGGGTAGAAAATATCTACGGCAACGGAGGCAGTATTTGGCAAATCAAAGATGAGTATCATTGAAGTTTTTCACTTTAATAGGATTATTATTGTTTCGATGTGCTTAAGGAAATATGTACATGGAAAGGAATCCGTAACGATAATATCTTGTAATGTAAGCAGAAACTTATGGTTTCCAATGAAAGCGGGAATTAAATCAATGTTGATATGATTTTAATACAATTACCGGTATATTTGAAGTTTTCCAATAATCTCATCGAACATTTTAAAGGAAACTTGTTAATTTTAAGCTTCATTAAATCGGTGATGCGGTAAATGCTACCTACACTATACTTGAGATAATTCCTGAAACCCTTAACACACACAAAATGTATGATATTGTTAGATATTCTTACCCTTAGTGAAGTCAAAGGAAGGCTCTTTAATTTTCTTTTCTTTTCTTTTCTTTTCTTGTTTAAAGTGAATTTAAAAAAAGAGCAACTAAATGGGAAAATGAAAAATGAAAGTATTTTTGCTATCTTAGGTTTATTAGACATCTTTAACTTCAAATCCGAAGCCATAACGAATTGTTATATTAATTGCTTAAGGGTTTTCCTTTCCTTTGAGATTTACCTCGAATTACCATCAAATGCAATTTTAATTTTGTTTCTCTCACTTTGATTTAACCCAAATACTATAAGTATTAAAGTGTGTAAAGTGCGTGCGAATACAATTAGTTTTCTAGATGATGCACGTGCTGTGCAAAGTATTCCTGAAATTTGAGGAGAACAAATCCATGCATATGTAATAGCTTATCAGTCACAAACAAAGCGTTGTTGGAAATTAAAAAAAAAAAAAAAAAAGAAAAAAAGAATTTCAAGAGCCTCTGACATTTGTCATTGTAACAGTAAATTGTAATTGGCGCGTGTTACATAAAATGTTTTGCTTTTTTAGTGCCCTGACGGACCTCAAACCGTAAGCAAGTGCAAAATTTCAACTGAATTCCTTTTCATCTTTTTCCTCAAAATCAATTTTAACGCGACTCTTCCTGCAACCAACCGACCAAACTTTAGCCCAAAATATTAAATTGTCTAAAAAGTATAAAGCTCTTTAAAAAAACGAAAATTTTTCATTTATCCGAGTCTTTCATAATTCGAAATCCTCCGGGTTTGGAGTTTTTCTAACTGAGGCTTAGTATTTTTTAAACTATGAAAACAAAAAACAAAAAAAAACATATTTTTTTCATTCATATCATTTTTTATGGCTATTTAAACTCTGCGGGCAAAAAGAAAATGTGTTAAACCACAGGATTCATGAAAGAAAGCCACAATGCAGTAAAAAATGTACCGCAAAAACTAAACCATATTAAATTTGGTATAAAAACGACGACTTAACAACACATAAGGTGAATGTAAAAACGTATATGGATATATATATAAATGCACACATACTCACGCGCCTGCTTGCTTGCATATGGCTACACGTATTAAACCCAATTACGTTACTTTCTCTAATAACATCAGACACAGTCATGCCATTAAGATAAAGTCAAAAAAACGGAAGTTCACAAAAAAATTTCGACCGGCAAAAAGAAAAAAGGCAAATAGTAAACTGAAATAAGAGAAGTCGTTGTGTAACGAAAAAGGAAAAGAAAAGGAAAAAGAAACGAAACACTTACGGCACAAACGATAATCGCTATTAGCTTGGCTAACAAACGAAATCTCATATATGTATAGGGGAGAGAAAGCGACTTTGAGCAAAGAAGACAAAAAGCAATTTCTTGATTAATGAAAAGAGAGAATAAGAGCACAAAGTAAACTAGTTCAATCAAGTAGTAGAGTATATATTGGCCGCTTGAAGATGAAACTTTTAAATAATTCAAGGTTCGAGTTTAAAGAAATCGATATACAGCGAAGCTGAACTGAAATAAGTGAACCGTTAACATTAACGTTAGTTTTAACCTTGTGAGGATTAAAGTCATTGGTTGGCTTCGGTCCTGAACTTAGCCATAAGGTCTTATACAAATATTTACACGCACTAAAAGTATCTATAATAAGTAGAAATTAAAGGGACAACTGACAACACTAATCAGTATGAACGAAAGTCAAACAATATCGCTTCCGTTTTCCTTCTTCTTTCATCAAGGTTGAATGGAATAAGACCTGACGTGAGTATACAAAGTTTAAACGTCCGTTTCACATCCGTAACTTAGATTAAAAGTAAATCGGTCGCACTAAACGGATCGACATTTGTTAAATTCCTTGCTCTTCAATAATTGTGCCAAGCGTGGGATACCACTTAGCCGTAAGAACATAAGAGAAACAAGTAATATTGGGGCGTGACCGATTCTTCTATACCCATCACCGTTATCCTAAAAAAGAAAAGAACTACAATTTTCATACCCTATAGTATTGGATAGAACAAAAGTAGTGTATGTGTTCTACTTTATGAGTGACTACCAAAAACATGGAAAGCAAAGATGCTCATTGTTTTTGTTGCATAGGCGTGGAGGCGTTGACCTCTTTAGGCAATTTTCGAACTCTTTTGCAAATTCGTACGTGACATCTTAATTTTTGCGAAAAGGAGCTACTACACAGTTGAGCTGACAGACAGATGGACAAGCGAGCAGACGGACATGCATAGGTGCATTCCAAATTCAAATTGGCCAAGAATTTACGTACTTTATGGAGGTTTTGAAGCTTCCTCCTGCACGATATGAAAGTTTTGGAGACAAATAAAATTTTGATACACTACAAAATTGAGTTAGCGTCGTCAACTCTACAAATTTTTACAGTATCGCCCGTAACATATACAATCAAATTTTTTTAGATTTCTCTACAGTAATTTTTATATAACGCGCAAAAAACGAATATTTTATTCCTTTTCAAAGAAAGGGGTACTCGCAGTTTATGTGATGCAACGGGCGTATCCTTCGGCCAATTCCCATACCAATGTGCAAGACCTTCCAATGTTGCGGCCGCAATTAAAATCGATAGCCTAATTTTTGCGGCCAGCAGTATGTTAGAAACAGACATTATACGGACGTGCAGACGTCCATATAAGCAGATGAACATGAATGCTTAAATCAATACAGAATTTGGTCAGGATCAAGAACATATATACTTTTTGGGTTTCTGAAGCTTTCTTCTAAACCTCGAAACATTTTAATAAAATTAATATATCCCTCATCCTTCGGTGATGGATATAATAAAATAATAAAAATGTATAAAAGAAATAGAACATATAAGTATTAAAGACCTCTTGGGTACAAGCTTATGAACTATAGAAAAAAGTACCTAAAAGATTATACAGCTTTTTAATGCCTAGGGAAAACTGTAAGTGAATTAGTAAATAAACTGTAAGTTCATTGCTATAATGTTGATGGCAAGATTGCGATCTTTTACCCATATTAATATATAGGTGAGCAAAACGAACCACCGATGGCGCCGAAGAGCTAACTTCACCACAATAAAGTGAACATTTACTCGCACAATCCGGCAAGCCAATCTCAGACCGTGAATTCTGATCTTTCCAAACTTAACATCGCTGTTCTATAACTGTATACAACCACCTAAGTGAATGAAATATTGAAGCAGAAGCTATCCGCCATACAATGGTTGGGAAAAGCGGCGCTACTATTTGTGATACTGTTACATGATATTCCCTTTCATTTTAAAGATATGTATTCGTGCCATACTTTGCTCTGTTGAGATCAGAAAGACATTCGATTATGTTCTACTCTCGAAGGCTGTACAAAGAGTACACTTATTCTATGATACCGGCAAGTAAAGCATCGAAAATCTTTATATCATTCTATTACTTTCTTTACTTTTAGGAAAAATTGATTTTAACGGAATTAAACAAGTTTCATGTAAACTTGTCTTATAACATATGTAACTCCCGCAACCACACGCACTGTACTCAGCCGCCAAATAACCTCAGTTTTGAATCGCAAAAAAAAACAAATGAAACTCTTTCCATCTACTTCAATGCAATTCTCTTCCGTTTAGCAATATGCCCCCCCGGCGACACAAATTTGAACACAATTACCCTTCTCTTTTGAATAACTATCCGAAAACGAAAACACATACAAGATTTCGTTTTCGACCAAACGTGTATTTAAGGTCGGAAAGTGAACAAGTTTTGTGGGCCAAGGATTTATTACTCACGATTTTGGAGACAAGCGGCATTGGACAG
The DNA here is from genome assembly GCF_014805625.2 of Glossina fuscipes. NCBI lineage: Eukaryota > Metazoa > Arthropoda > Insecta > Diptera > Glossinidae > Glossina > Glossina fuscipes. The sequence continues at coordinate 2,103,159 of NW_023998440.1, forward strand.
CCTCTTAGCTAGCTGTCCCTGCTGCGAACCACCGCAGGATTGAAATTCAGTTTCGAATCGGCTACTTCCTGGTCACCAGCCGCCTTAAGTCAATCGTTTTAAGATGACATTCAAGTAGATTATTACGACTGGATTCGAGAATTAAAATAAGTGATTGTGTGTATTGGCGCGTTAAAGACGCAATCATTTTTGCATTAAAATAATTCCAGAAAAGAAACTCATTTTTTAAGACATATGGGGAAGAAAACACAAAGTTTTCTATAAGATTCGCAAAGCTTCAAGAAAATTTTCATAGATAATTCGCATAAGGCACAGTTTGGCTATTTAAGTCCATTTTTCGGAAAAAGACGCTGCGACTATTTATATGAAAATTACTAATAATATGAAAAGAATCAAGAAAGTTACATTCGACTGGAACTGGATCTTGTACACCCACCAGCATTGATTTTATCATACCAACACCAACTTTATTCTACCATAGCATTGCAAAGGTATTGTTGCAAGATGAGCTTTAAAAGTTTTAGGCGAATCTATTTACGTACAATATGTATTCATTTATGTCCACTTCTATTTCATGAATAAAAAGTCCACCCAATCTCCAATGCTCTTGCAACTCTAACCTAAAAAAAAAAAAAGGAAAAAAAAAATATCCTCGAAAACTCAAATCAACTAAATTTTATAGTAATCTGTGGGCGTGTTCATTTTTTTCAAGTTAAAAGCAATGTACCTTCATGTGTAGAATATTCTTTTAAACTTTTGTCTTGTTATGATTAGTAAGCAGGAAAGGTCAAATACGTGGAAAAAGGCAGAAAACTTGATAACTAGGTGTGAGCGTGGCCGAATGATCAGTAGGTGGCGCGAAAAGAATTTTGAATGCAGTTTCACTTGTGCTCGAATCATTTATGCAACGGCATACAAAGTTTTCATTGGTTTCGTCTAATACTGTACAGTTTTAATGTTCCATCTCTCGCCTTGCTATCACTGTTACTTCCCCTACACTTACATTTATGATTACAATCAGCGCATTTTTGTAGCTACTGCTGGAGCTATCACTGTTTCTTTCCTTACACTTCTAGTTGCGACATGTATCGCTATTATCGTTCTTATTGTATTGTTATATGTTGTATATTGTTGCCGCGGTTGCTGTTTACAGCCATTACGCTTTCTCCCCTACGTTTGCAGCTATTACTTGCGTAATCGTTATTGTATCTTTGCAAGTATATTTGCCGCATTGCTTGCACTGTTAGTGCAGTTAATACCGCCATGGATCCTTCATTTGCGGCTACAAAATCGCCATAATGATTATCTTGTGGCAGATATTTCTTTAGCTGTTTCTAGCACTCTTTTCCTTTAGTAGCGAAATTATTGATTAGATGTAATGAGGCTTGCAACTCTCACAATCTTTCCTTTGCTCGAATTAAGATCTATTGACGAAAAGGTTAAACTTTAATTAATCTGGCTGCTAATCGTCTTCATCGTGCATAGTTTGCTGATAAATTTCTTTTACGTTTACAAAAATGTTATCTAACTTTTTTCTTTTTTTTTCACCCACCACTATCCAATGGAGTTTACTCATTTTATTTTTTTCCATAATATATGTAAAACCCGAAAGAAAACTTCAGAGACGCTATAAACTGTATATGTTCTTGCTAAGCGTTAAATTCTGAATTGATTTAGCAATGTTTGTCCAACTGCGTGTCTGTGCGGTGTGTGTTGTTGGCACACTCCTGGTCGCTAGAATGCACATATCGACTTCAGGTTTGGTGGAAACATTTGAAGTTTCTGCACGCAGGTTGGTATTGAAAAGGGCCATGCTTCCTAGAAAAGAAGCGCGCAGTGAAGCGTAAACTGAACCTAACCCAGTTTTTTGGATTTTTGCTCGTTACTCGGATATTATTAACGTGACGAGGCTGAAATTTTCCAAGTTTACTTTACGAAACACCCTTATGTACCCCTTACGTACAAAAATTGAAACAATCGGCCATGCCCACACAAAGTTACAAGCAATTAAATTTTATTTTTTTCACTTTTTTGAGGATTTATGTTTATTTATCCTAAGACAAACAGGACAGAATGTTTAAAACTATTTTGTACACTCATCAAATGAAGATATATCTGCCTAAAATTGGGTTAATTTTAAAATGAATATGACACGGACCGCGATTAATATTTTTCTTAATAATACTAGTGTATCAAATAAAGAAGTTTGGGGAGTACAATGGGCCCCCGCCAAAAACAATTTTCTTACTTGTTTTTTTTTTTGATCTGACCAATGATTCAGGAAGTCTTCCTTATGCATGTAGTATGGTGACGTTCCAAATGAGATGAGGAAAGAACAAGTAAAATAATATTCTTAAACTTATCTTTTACATCCTTCACCGTTATGGAAAGAGTTAAATTTTTATACTCTATAGTATAGTAGTGGCCTGATTTTTTCCATTTTTAGAATACATCTCTAAGTTTATATGGTGTATGTGTTCTACTTTATGAGTAACGAGCAAAAAACACGGAAATCAAAGGTGTTCATAGTCTTTGTTGCATAGACGTGTGAAGGTGTTGTAGGCGCACTCCCTGACCTCTTTGGGCCTTATCCAAATTCTTTTGCAAGTTTGTATGTTCTTTTTTGCTAGCGGAAGAATGTGTATCTCCTCCACTAAGCCGTTGGGCACGAGAGCAGATGGCCGGACTCGAGGCACATGGCGTATTTGAAAATGCCCCCTCCCTACATTTATCTGCTGTAATTTGTGAGTAGTGAGCAAAAAACAAAAAATTTTTTACTCTTTTTAAAAAAAGGAGGAGTCTTCACTTTACATAATACTATAAGCGTGTCCTTAGATCGATTTCGCCGATTTTCAATGCGCTCAAGAACTGACAATGTTTCTGCCAAATATCAGGTCGGAAGCTTAATATTTGCGACCAGGAGAGTCTTTATAAGAGACGTACAGGTGGACAGTGAATTTGTCAGAATATATATATATATATATATATATATATATACTTTGATGGTCTCTAAAGCTTCCCTCCGGCCACTGCGAACGTTTCGATAAAATAAATATACCCCTTCGGTGATGGGTATAAAAAGGGACAGGGAGTGACTGCAGCTCGGTGATACATACTCATGTATATATACAACAACGCATGAGTATATTGAACAAAATATCCAAAATGTTGAATATTAAATATGAACAAAAAATTGTGCAAAAATATAATCTGCATTCTCCTTTGATAGCTACTATTAAAATGAATGGTTTTCAATATACGTAATATCTTTTAATATTAAAAAATCTTTTTTTCTCCTATTGTCTAACTGATAGAAGGGAAATAAATCATTTTGCCTTATACTTTTGCTTATAGCGCAAAATTTCATTTCATCATCGTTTGGAACATGTGCTCGGAGACAGTTCAAATAAGTTACAAACGAAATTATATTTCAATACAAAGATAGAAATAAATCTTGTTTTTTTTTTTTTTTCTCATAAAATATTTCTATTTCGCACCAAGGCAACGCAAAAGAGATATTTAAAAAAATAAAATAAAAAAAAATAAAGAAAATCGCGCTTCTTCATATATTACATAGTAGATTCCTTTCTACCTCAATCATACTACATGTCATTCTTTAGCTTTTGTCTCAAGATATCAAATGATGACAACCACACCATATGTACTACTTGCTATCTTTACAGAATAAAGTCATACTTGGTGAAGAAGTAAAGCGGTATGAACACAAAAAAAAACCAAAAAAAAAAAAAAGTAAATTAAATAAAAATAACGCACACAATTACATGCATATTTTTACAATATCTCTTAACACAGTTGTTGCCACATTATATCGTTCATTCCGTTCATATTTTCGTTATATACGCATGTACATATCTTGTCTGGATTTCTCGGTCTGTTATACACATTTTTATTAAATGTACTTTTAATATAAAATATGTTCGTGTGTCTGACGGCATTTGTGTGCGAAGTGATGTGTAATGATTTATAACGCACACAGCACTCATAAGTTCATAAATGTCATAAGAAGAAAACAGACGCGAAATATAAATGATGTTATGCGTATGTAGTATTTTTCTTTCTTTGTTTTTCACGTTTAATTAGTTAAAATTTGCTAAAAATACATTCAAAAAGCACTGGAATAAAAAACAAAAAACTGGCTCAGGCAAAACTAAAAGCAATTTATATAATGAAGGAAGAAAATCAAAATTTGCAAAATTAATGATAACGATCGTATGTGCGCAACGATTTCGTTTACTATTTAGCAAAATGGTTAAATGAAGCGGAATAGTTGGAAGTCTGCTAAACAAATTGTAAAGCAAGTATCTATCAAATGCTATGGTTTTCACATCAATGACTCCGCAAGGAAGACACATGTTTATTGAATTATTCGCAAAAAAACAAAAAACTAATACGAAATTCAGAACCAGAACTCAGAGATATCGATCGGTCGATACAGCGAAGCTCTTGTAGACGACGGAGCTTCGTAATGGCCTTCACACATAAGAACTCGAACAAAAACAACTATAGAGATTCGGGCGAGGTCGATTATTATGTAGCCTATAGCACTCTCGTTAATACAGTTATTCACTTGTTTTAGTAACAATACACCGAAAGTTACACATTATGTTCATGCAAAAGTACGCATGCACGTGTGGTATACATAGAATAGACCTCTGCGGTCCAAATCCGGTCAAATTTATTTCTACGTCAATTTATCCGTGAAATGTTAAAAATTATACCTCTTCACTATGTAAGTATTCGCGTCTCATAGGAACAATTATATGAGAGGGGTTCAAATATTACCTCATCCGAAACAAAATTTTCACTTTAAAATGTTCAAATGCTATTGCAGAGCGTTTGAGAAACTTTGAAGGTTAACATTTTTTCCACATAAAGACTTTTCAAAAATTGGCGTTATATGAAGAGTGATTGAAAACCGACCCAAACCATCTTCAACAGCGTCCGTCACCAGGTCAATGCATATCAATGTACAAAATTTCGTCAAAATATCTCAAAAATGGCGACATGTGGCTTGAACCCAGATAGACTGACGTAGATTGATTTCGAAAATGATTCTGAATCGCTAGGTATACTAAAAGTGGGTCTATCTCAAGCCCTTCTGCGTGCAAGATACGTTGGAATAAACTTAACATACTCTATACCACAGGTGGTGCAGGATATAATCAAAAGTAATCTTTATCTATCACTATTGTACCGCCCGGGCCGGCATCACCAAAATGACGCGTTTTACCACCTCTGGACTTCGAACAGATGGTGTTCCCAATCAATATGTTCAAATTGAAAATGAATATGGTTCACATAAGATGGACAGTGATCAGTGGCACTCTCTTGATGACATCAAATTCACTCTAAGATAATATTTTAAGGCCTATGCTTGTTCCTACACCTTGTTCGCGATAATCTGTATTATAGATATTCAACCTGCTATACGATTGGATAACTATTCCTAATCCTCTCCGTAGAGTGCTGATTTTTGAACTGCAGCTTTTTTTCATTTTCATATAACTCCAACGAGCGATGTGATACCGCATCTCTTGTCCATATGTCTGTACGTTTTTGCGTAACAAGACAATATTCCTTATAGCCGACCATGTGGGATAGCTACGAAAACCAAAGTTGAAATAAACTCAAATATGTAATGTAAGCTAAAGAGAAAAAACACCCATTTTTACTTCGGGGTTAAGATTAAACAGCTTGCATTACCATTAGGTCTTCTCATCTGAAGGTATACTTTCCTACAAGTTGTCAGTAAAGCTATTTATTAACTCAATTATCTACATTTTGCTTAATTGTGTTCTTGCCTTAAAAAAATTAAGAAAATACAGCAAGACTTCAATACTATCATTGTTTGATGCGAGAACATGGGTAGCAGAGACCTAGATCGGAATTAGTTTCATTTACTCTCTTGTTACTTTGAAAGATAAAAGAATACTATAAGCGAGCAGTAGAGCTCGTATGAGTAGCCGAGTAGGTGAGAAGTGTTCACGCGATATAGAGATAGACCGTAACTATAGTGAATACTCAGCCGGGAGAGCTAACACTCTCTATCTCTTTCTCTTTTTCTCCCTTCTTCATAATGGTCGTCGTTATTACAGAAATAGGAGGGAATCCTCTAAATGATTGGCCATATTCAAAAAAAATGCCTAAGCAATAATAGAGAAGATTTAAGAAGAACAAGTTCTTCCTCAAAATGAAATTGAAAAAAAAAAGGAAACAATAATTTTTGTTTCCAACTAAAAACAAAATAATAGAGAAAAAATTCCATTCGTGGTCGCCTAAACTGCTTAAAAGAAATTATTTGAAAACAAGTTCTAAAGAAGATAATAACTTACTTCCCTGTTCAAGTTGTTACACGTCGGAATCTATGCATCAATTTGTTGTCGTTGATTTATCTATACTTTACACCCCATACATATTTTCACGCAATCTTAAATAATTTTAAATTGATGGTGCGAAAATTACTTACAACTGAAAAGAGAAGAAAGAAAACAAAAATGAAAAAGATAATAAAAGAAAAATTATGAAAAGAGAATATATGACTAGGTTTTAAAATACCGACAAATCATCAGTTATGTGAACAACAATAAAAGAACAGCAACAATAATAATAATAACAGCAGCAGCGTTGAAAAATCATCCAGCAATAAACCGTTAGAATTGATGTTGACTTTACCATAACAAAAAAGCTCTTGAACGATACACAAGATATCTATTTGACCTGAGTAACAAGGTAAGAAAAATCGTTTTGTATAATAACACCAGAGAAACAAAAAAAACGAGTAGAAAAAAAAAAAAAAAAAAAAAAAACGAATCAAAAAAAAAAAAAAAGAAACCGGTAGGTAGGTGCCGGTAAGCTAAGTAGAAAGATAACCATTCTTGTATAGTGCAAAAAATTGTTGCTATTGTTGTTAGTCTATCTGTTCTATTATCGTCTATGGTAGAACTGCTGCTGTTCTGCTAGTTCGTAATCACTGCATAAACTTTAACTAAAAGTTATCCATCACCAGATGATGATATGCACGACAAAATTGCATCGATGTTGGCGATGATGGTGGCGGCAGTGGCGGCAGTGGCGGCAGTTGGCGATGGTAGTGTTGCAGCTGCTGCAACAGCATCGGCAGTGTATCGCAAAAATTTCTCATACCTATCGAGAATGCTTACAAAAGTATCGCATATGAAATCAAAACTGACAACAAGAAAAAACTCAGATGATTTGTGAAATTGCTTTAGGGGGCCACTGTTGCTTCTGCTGTTCTTACCGTTCTTGCCTGGCGATGACGCTGACGATAATGATGACGATAATAATGAAGATATAGATATCTTGTTAGTGTAGTTAATAGCAGAGTGTTGCATATTAAAAGAGGGAAAGAAAAGTGATATTTGCAAAATCATTCGGTTAAACGAGCGCAATGTTAGGAGATAGGGAACATTTCAAATAATAACATTTCTTATAATCGCCAGCTTTTTTCCTACAAGTCAGAAAATTATTATCGAATACATAATCTTTGTTATGCAACGTGCACAGACGCTTGCGTCCTCAGAGCAGCTTAAAATAAATTTGGCGATAGGAAGCAATTACCTTCTATTAAGAGGATGATATATCCGTATGGCTTATGTCGAATTATAAATACATACACAACAGCATCACACGTTTGACATTTCTCCCACAATCAACCAACCAAAGAGCAGTGCAAAGAAACACACGTCAGTTGGTTTGATTCGATCTACCACCAGTCTTTTATTTCAAGCTTGTATACGAATTCGCTTTATAAGGCTCAGAACAACAAAGAAGAACAGATATATCTTCAGGAAATTATCTATTTTTATACCTATCACCGAAGTATCAGTGGTATATTTATCTTGACAAAATGTTTGCACTGCCCAGAAGGACGCTTCAGAGATCCTAAAGAGTGTATACCTTCTGGATCAGCATCAAATTCTGTACTGTTTTTCAAAAGGAATAAAATTTAGCTTCTTGCTCATCACTCATAAACTACAATAGAAATAAATCTACAAAAATGCGAACGTATTTTCTAGCTTATTCTATGCTGTAGGATATATCCAAAATGTAAAAAATCAGCCACGTCTACTCACTTTTGTAATGTGCCAGAATTTCATTTTTTTTCCAATACTCTGTCATTACACGTAGAAGCAAGCTTCGAAAACTCGATAAAACATACAAGTTCTTGGCCAGTTTTAAAGTCGAATTGCGCTTAAATAGCTTCGTTTGCTCATCTGTCCATTTGTCTATCTGCCCAACTGTGTATTCACTTTAAGAGTTTCGGATTTACGAGTTCAACAAAATATCGCTCCAAACCTTTTTCAAATAAGTAAAAGACTTAGGAAAAACTTAGGACTATACAACGTTAATTTCATACTTTAAATTAAGATAAGGAACGGCTACGTTTAGTTGTTATCGAAAAATCACCATCTTCGAAATCGGCAAGATCGTATTAAAATTAATGAGTTAGGTCCAAAGAGATTATTCAGAGAGCTAAAACAGATATGAGAACACACGCTTTCGTGACACTTACTTATCATTTTTGAAGTTTGAACATAAAAAGAAAATTGAAGCGAACGTAAGACGTCTCAAGTCATGTTGAGTCTCCAAGGTCGGATTAAGTAAACCTCTTATTAGCCAAAACGAAGATCAGGTGTTGCTGCAAACATTTCGATAATTGAGAATCTGAAAGTGTTGTAGAGGAGACTTTTACCTACTCATGGCATGTAACAATACCAAAAAAATCACATTTACATGATAATATAAAAAATTGCTGAAATTCGACTAAGTTGAAAAACAAAGTCTTTGATTTTTAGACAGATGCTCTAGTGAATGCAAACCGTTATAATTCACAGCTCGAGTGCTCTATTATAAATCTGCATTGGACGAAATCCTCAAATGCATTCCCGAGAAGTCAATGAAAAATTGCAAAAGGGTGGATGGGTTATGAGCCGGCTATGAACCAAGGAATTACTCGGACAGTTATATGGACTATTATCCGCAAATATAATTGAGTGTTGAATTAAAAAAAAAAAGTGAATAGCATAATAAACATTGAGAGCAAGGGAAAACGTAGCTGACTTCACCATAGTTACAGGAAAAAAAGGTTGTGCCTAGTAAGCTTTTATTTGTAAGTCTACTTTATGTAACTACTCCAGCTCAAATTTTTACAATTGTCATCATCTAATAGAAACACTTCTCTTCTAAATACAGTTCGACGAAACTATACGGTTGAGTTTTATTCGAGTTAGTTAATAAAAAACAGTTGAGAACACGGTAGTAAGCAAGGGCCTTTCATTAAACAGCCGGCATAACCACATCGTTATTAATATAACAAGTTTTCAAATACAAGGCATTATATGAAAAGTAGCTGAAAAGTAGATAAAATTTTTGGCTATTTCCTAAAGCGTTGACATATTTTCCAAGGCATTATGCCCCTTTCTTTTTCAGGTCACTCTTTATCGCCCAAAAATTTTGTAATGAGTTGTGAAGCATGTTGAAAATGTGAGCAAATTTCAACATCAAACTCATGAAAAAAAAGACTTGAGAAACCGAAGTCTTTAACCCCAAACTTTATTCAAGAACAAGAGTTACTAATTTCATCAGATACCTGTCTTTTCCTCATAAAGTGTAGCGAAAGAAAACGTATAGCATTTCGAAGGAAGGAATTTTCACTATACTCCACACCACATGCGGTGCTCGGGAGTAATAAGTTTTGTGCGGACGTATTTTACCAATCGGAACGACGATTGAAATAGACCGTTCTTTTATTTTACCGATCGATTTTAGATTCATTTCTTCGATCACTTTCTGAATCGATCCAAGCTTGTCTTCCTGCTTTCTTCAACCTTCCTTGTTGGTCCCATAGACCACACAATCACAAATTATTCACGTGTTTTATTCCAAGGACGAACGCTATTGGTTCGGGTCGAACCACATTTCGACCCCTCGTATATAACGACGTCTTAGTTTGAAAAGTCATTCCATGAATAATTTTGGAGCGGTATGTGGTATTTAATAGTGATACGCAACCCGCTATAGTGTTTTTACTTGTTTATAACAAAAAAACCTTCATGCCATACCTCTTAAAAATTTATTTTTCAGAATTTCTTGACATAATTAATATATTGCGTTGGGCCCACTCTTCGGAAAAAAATATTCCTTATTCTAAAGCTTTAATTGTAGAACATACTCGATTGCAAATCATTACATTGAATTTGAGAAGATTAGTCACATTTCATTTTGTGGTATGCATTCTATCACTTATTCTTTTGATTCTCAGGTAAAACGCACCGTAACAGTCAAGTTACAATGGCAAAATTAATTCTTTGCAGACTGATTTATATCCATTCATTTTGCTTTCATTGTTGATGATTGTGGAAAATTCCCAGTCATCGTTATTATTGTTATGTTTATTACGATGTTATCTTAATTATAATTTCCTATCAATTTACTTAAACTCTTTCGAAAATCTTCCGGTTTGTTTATTGTTTACTGCTGCAGTTACTGTTTCTGCTGATGTTAACGTTATTGTTGTACGTTATGAAGGAATCGGAAAATTTAAAGCAAACTTGGCAATTTATTTTTAACGAGTATGTTAAAATTTGTTTTATCATATTTACACAGTGAATGACTCCTTGAGCTCTCTGCCAACCGTTTAAAAAGATAAAAATGCTTTCATAACTATGTGTATGCGTGTGTGTGTGTTTGTGTACATCGCTCTCTGTCTTTTACTCTTTCTCGCTTCGTGTTTGTGCGTGTGTGTGTGTGTGTATGTATGTATGTGCATGTAGTCCTACTGAACATATATAGGCTCGTTACTACCAATCAACCAAACAAGAAAAGACATTATAATCCGTACAGGTATAAAAACCACTGATGAAAAGTAATGCAATGCAATGTCAAGCATATTATTCATTTGCAGGCATACAAATGCATATATGCAAAAAGAGAAAAATGAATCATGTAGTTGTGGGCGTGTGTGCGCAGTTATGGCTTATGTATAAAATTTATACAAATAAAATGCAAACACAAAACAATTCAAACAATTTCCATTGCAAACGTTACTGAGCCGAGTAGCATAAATGAATATTTAAGAGTAAATACATTCTCATGCATATAAACGCACACATTAACGTACAAGTTCAGTATTGCATATAAAGAAAAGAGATCGAATATAAAAAGCAATGCTCCTAAAAGTATGCAAAGGAATGTCTTTTCAGGCATAAAAGGCATTGACATTGTAAGACAAAAAAAAAAAAAAAAAAAACTGTAAATGGAAGTTGAGCCAAGCAAGCAAATACGAATAAAAAGAAATTGAAAGAAAACAAAAAAAAGAATAAATAAATAAAGAGAGAAAAAAAGCCAGGAATATAACTGAACACAGCGACGCATGCACGCGTACGTTTATAACTAACGGCAATACTACTGTAACGGAAGACGCACGTAACTGCATAAAAGATGAAAATGTAAAATAAATAAAGGTGTAAATAAAAACCTAAAGGATCAACACAGCAATAGCGCACAAAACAACTGCCATCAGTAGTAAACCGAACATAAAAATGACATAACTTTTACGCCTGTCCTCCCTATCTACCGCAACGATGCCTGCTTATAATGAAGGCAGCATTGTTTGTTTTCCTTTATAAGAATATTCGTTTATGTATTGGTATTCGTACTGCTCGTGCCGCGGCAAGCGAATGCAAAAAAACCTTTGGCTCACCTTAATTGAAGGCTGTTGTGTAAGTTCCATACCTCAGTGGGACATACTGTTATTGTTAGGGTAGAAAGAAAAAAACATTAATTTTTTTTTTCTTTTTCTTTTTTTTTGCGCTCTCTCGACTTTATGGATGACTTTTATTTCATTCATTCATTTCCACTTGAATTTACAATTATGCAAAACTCAAACTCTGACACTCAGATTCAACTTAAGTGAATGGTTGGCTGGTAAACACACTGTCAATCCGTTTGTCGGTTCAGGCCGTCTATGCTTTTCTATAGGTATTCGTATATTTATTATTATTTGTGTACTTGTTTATTTTTTATGTCCATCAACAGAGTATCGGCAGTGCACTCTTTTGATCATACTTTTTGTAACATGGAAAACTGACCACTAAGCGCACTAAACATATATTTAGAACTAAGAAGCCTAACGTTGCCTGCCGAACAAATCTTAATGTCTTACAATCGTAACATATATAGATATATTTATGCATAAAGATATATTCACTTATATTTATTTTATTTATATATTTAATTATAAATACATAGATATATTTATTTATTTATATATGTATATATAAAAATACATAAACATATATGAAGGCGTAAAATTTGCCGATTGTATGTCCAAGTTAGGAGGGTGTCGCTACAACCTATCTCTCTGCCACTATTTCTTGTTTGCTGACCATCATCGTGTTCTTACATGTTCCGGGGACATCGCCTCTGGGACTAATTATTTATGTATTCACATATTATAATATATATATATACATGTGAGGACAATTGCTTACACAAACATTTCTCGCATATATGTAAAACCGTAGAAAATTTCTGATTTTCTATATCCCTGTTCCGCCCCTATATCATCCTTTATTGGTAGTCCCTAAATTAACAGAAGAGAAAGCAGAAACGTATATTCTTTGTTGAAAGACACTGACGCGTTCAACTTGCATATGATCAGCCCCATCATAGCAGAAATTTAAAAAAAAAAATTTAGAAAATAACATATTTTCAATAAATTGAATTAAAATGTAGAGCAGGCATGTATCGATTCCGATATTTATCCATTCGCTCTTTCGCTTTCCGTACTTCCATCAATTTACAAAGTCTCATTAATCTGATTTCGACTCATCTATATCAATCAATCCATCTATTGTTGAAAATTTCGGCACATAAACGTTTTCAATTAAGCGAAACAGCGAAAAAAGATTATGGAAACAACTGGGAGAAAGACGGCAAGTCTACCGCTTCCATCAACTCAAACCTTAATGCAAATTATTTCCGTCAACTGACTAGATCACTGATGGTTAATGAAATATCTATAGAGAAACAATTTCGCGATTTTTGTTTGACTTTCTTTTAAGGTGGTGGGTATCCAAAATTCGCTTTAAGACATGCAAACGTATTATTTTCTGTTCCTTTTCCATTTCTTCATCTATTATTTGTTTACATGCGGTCGTTTGACTGGCTGCTTAAAGTTGTTTTCTGTTTTTGGCTCTCATCTTGTACACACTTCTATAGCTTACTTCTCTTGTGTTGAGTTTTTTTATTTATTTATTACAAATGATTTCTTGTTTGTCGATTTGCATTCGCAGACAAATGAAGCATTACAAAACACATCAGCAATTCTATAGTAATCACAATAACATTTCATATCTTTATAGTCTACCCTTTTATATATATATATATATATATATAATAAATTGCTTACAATTTCAACTAAAACTAAAGCAAATGAAAAAAATCACAGGAAAAACCGATGAAATGTATAAAGAAAAGAAAATAATTGTATTGAAATTGTAAAAAAAAAAAAATTATTAAACAAAATCAACACAAAGTGAATTGTCGAGTAATAAACTAAAAGAAATCGAAACTATATATACAGATAAAGCTGAGGAGACAGAAAAAGTTATAAATCATTTGAAACGTCGAGCGCCGAACTGTAATCAAAGCAAGAGAATATTCTTCTTCTCTTTCAAAGAAAAGGAATTCGATGGTGTATATAACAATAAGTAAGGAAATCTCTTGTTGCTTAGAGCAAATTTCTAATACATAGTGGCAGGGCTCTAAATCAGCCCTCATTTTAACTTTAGACACTATCCGGTTCGGATCGAAGGTACTAGATTAAATTACTTCTAAGATAGAGATAAGTAAATGTACGTTTCCATTAAGCCGATGTGACGGACGACGGGTGATTATGGCAAGATTTTATGCAGACTTATCATTAGGCTGCTGCTGTTTCCCTATCTCTTCATCATCTTTCTCACTTCTTTCCCACCGTCACTTCGTTACACGAATAGGGAGCATCCCGTGAGTGATTGGTCATATAATAAAAACAAAAATAATCTTAGTGCGTTTGTGTTTTCCGCTTCGTCTTTCTTTTTGCGTGGGCAGCCATCAGGACTGCGACGTCTCGGGGAAAATTATTATCCAAGGCAAGCAATTTAGTACGAGTCTGGCTTTGCCGTCTTACGTTGGTAGTCGGCTCAATTAGACGGGAGCCGTGGAGTCTCTAGTCTATTCAGATATCTCTAAAGACAATAACTTAGCGTACACAAGGATAACTTAAGCAAAACGCACAATAAATAAAACAACTTCAGTTGTAATGAAGTTCAAGTGTATTGATAGTTATATCAAACTTTAAGGAAAATCACTGTGTAAGTTAAACCACATAGGCAAAAATAGTTTAAAATATATATATATATATATATATATATATATATATATATTTATTCAAACACAAGTTTGAAGTGATAGTTAGCACAACAACTTAAAAGCCATCACAACCGAATGAACGTAATTTCTTGTACGAGATCGTGGAGATACTTACAAGTGAGTTCCCTGGCGGAGGAAAACACATAGCAATAGGTGAATATTAATTAAATGTAAAAGAACTTTTATACCGATCACAATTCCCAAATCCGTAATCGTGGGTTCGAATCTCGGAGTGGAATACCACATCTTGTAAGCAACTATATATTTATATATACTTAGGCCTGTAAAAATTTAATACCTTTAATACTACTTGCTTTAATATAAAATGTTACAGTGTTAACCCTTGGAAAGATAAATGAAAGACAGAGTTGCTTTAAATAAATGCAAATTCAAACATCCTCGATCATGAAAAATTTATCCGACCATGAAAAATATCCCAGACCATGAAAAATTAAGCTTAAGTTCACTTTGCTAACAACAATACTTTAAACCTCAAAATATTCCAAGGAAAAATTTGTCTACTTTGAAGCTGGAAATCACTAACTATGCTGTGCTTTGAGGATCTTTCCTAGGATTATGCAATTTCATCCATTTAGCCTTCAGAGTGTCGCTTAATATGACTGAATGCGTAACGATAGCGAGAGATGAATAAATAAATAAATATAGATTAGGGCCCTAATTGGTTAATATAGCCGTCACTATCTGCCCACGATGTTTAATTAAACAAAAAAGAGAATTTTATACACATCACAGGTCGTACATCCCGAATATCGTATATTGTGCCACCATTACATCAGATTTTTGTTCAAAACTTCATTGCATTTCCTCCCCTAAAATGGAAATTGTACTCAAATGCTTTGGTTTTGCTTTTCTAAGCTTCTAAACTAAGCTGAGTAATAAAAACCAAGTTTGTTTTTTCCGAAGCTTTACTACTAGGCAATCAGCAGACAGACAGTCCTAGCTGCAACGATATCGAAATCGAATTTGGCCAAGAATATACATATACAGTAAGGTCCTCGAAACACGTGTATGGTTCGCATTTATTAGCGACTTGTCTAATAAATATCTAGTCGTGAATAAAAATATCTTTCAATTATTCGGAAGCACTATAAGAAACTTTTAATCGTTTAAGTGTCTGAGTCGTTTCAAACATTAATTATACGAGGTCTGTTCTAAAGTAACTCGACATCTTCACGTTTTACAAAAGGCAGTTTCTAAATCGGATATGCTATTTTGAAAAAGTTCTCTTTGCTTTAGGCTGCATTTTAGTATGTAGCTTATAAGATTGTATAAAAGAAAAGTCCGTCTTTTTTTTGTCCTAAATTACGGTATTTATATTATATATGTAGTCATTTTTACCATATTCTATACAATAAAGTAAAAGAAAATTTAATAAGCAAATGCTTTGCAGCTAATCTGCTACAGGATTAACGAAGCATTTTAAGAGAGCCATACTGTGAGTTTTCCATGTGATTCTATTTAATAATCTTTGAAGTGAATTTTTGCCCTAACACAGGTATCAGTTGGTTTGATTTCGATTTTCGGATACTAGAAACTAAATACAATATTGTTTTTGTTGTATCCTACACCACTTGCAGAAAAAGAATATGTTAAGTTAGTGCGAATGTATGGAGTATCGAGAAGGACCTGAGGTACATCCTTTCAGGATCACTTTATCTCTCTCGATCTAAGCTTTCCTGTCTATCTGTCCATCTTGTGCTGTTGTGCTCACCCTATATTTTTTATGTTTTTTGGCCCAAGCACGAACAACGCTTCAATAATGGTTCTGGTCGGACCAGCTTCTCGATCGAACAATGGATAATTATAATCTGAAATAGGGTATTAAATAGTGGACCGTGGCCAACTTGTGTTTTGACATTTTTAGAGAAAAGGGTAACATTTTAAAGCTAATTGCCTGGGAAAGCTTACTTAAATAGCTGAATTATTCTATGGTCAACCCGTAGTTTTAAAATAGCAGCAACCCATATTTTTGGGCAAAATAAAATGTATAAAAAATATAGTTCAAAGATCTATTCCACATATAGAGAACTTCCATCAAAAAAAAAAAAAAAAAATGCTTACCTTGTAAGGGCAGAGAAGATGCATTTTTAAGCTTAAAAGTTCCATGAATATTAGGACATCAATAATCATACAAAGGCATAAGCGTCATCTTAAAGCTCTGTAAGTTATTTGCGTGTGCTTTTGTGTATTAGAGGCGGTCCAAGTTAATGCGTATCTGTTCAGAGAAAGATACAAGCTTTTTCGTATACTTGATGTGATAAGCTGGATCTTATTAACTTGGCTATTTACTTTCTTGCTTGAGCACACATTTCCTGGGTGGTGACTGCTCGTTTTGAGTGTTTTATGGCATATTCAATGTTAAAGAGAAAAATTGAAGAAATGACTCACAGAAAAGCAACGTGAATAAAAGTGAGTTTGCGTAAGTGTTCTATATGACGTGAACGATATCCATTCTTCGCAAATTTCAATGACAAGAATATAATAAAATACACAAACTATGATAGCTAGCCGACTTAACCTGCCGACTTAACCGTGTCGGCCTCTTGGGAAAATGTGCGTTTAAATTGCGTCGTAAAAATTTAGCGGCGACGAGTACACTTGTCATATGCAGAGTACGTTAAAATATATTATTATGATAAGTACACATTCATAGTGATAAAATTTTATGGGGATAACCGACAAGGTTAGATAGACGGATCATTATATATAGATATGTATACGTTATACACGTTAAAGTTTTAAATAAAGGCTATCAACTTTGTTGCGGATGTCTATGGTTACAAGCGGAATGCCAAAATTTATACGTCCTCGTCTGTTAGCCGTAATTATAAAGAGGATTGCATTCTGAAAAATTAAATAAAGTTGAACAAATCCCAATAAAAGCCATTAAATATATTAAAAACTGTTTAAAAGAGAACAACTTTTGTTTTTACCCGTTTATCGAATAAAACTTTTATGAAAAGGTTAACAAATATTGTAATGAAAAAAAATTATTTTTTTTGTTTTAATTTCTTTCAATTTTTACTTTCATTACTTTTAACGGGCTAAGCGAAAGCAGAAGGAAGACTTGCGTACAAAAAATACCTGAAAGGAAGAGTTTATTGAATGCATGAGTGTGGTATCGTGGCAACGTTTAGAATCACTGGGCGTGAGAAATTATGAGAACTAATGATGATGATAACAAGTGAAAGCCAACGTTAGTTATTAATATAATGGATTCTAGAATAAAAAGAAAAGGGAAAAAAGCTCTTCACTAATTTTTCTTCAATGTAGATATGTATGGATAAGAATTTTTGAAAAACAAAAAATTTTGCGTATCGAGATAAAGACTTAAACTCTAATTAGATTTAAATTTTCCCTTTAAATTTAAAAAAAATTTTTTTTTGGTTTAAAAATTTTGTGCTTCAAAAAAACAAGGAACTTAGCTAGGGAAGTGCAGGAGAGAGCTCATATGCATTCATCCCAACAGCCACGATATCTTAAACGCTGTGAAAAGACAAATAAGAACAGCTAGGCTCGTGTTGGATGGCGTTGATGGCTTCAGTGCAGCAATAAAGTGTAGTTGTCGATAACTTATAACGAAAATTAGGGTTTGTATTAACCAAAATCGTGTAAGGCATTTAATTGTCGGCTCTTCTTGACTATTAAATTGTGACTTTTTTATTTGCTTGGAGGATAAATGAGGTAACATGAACCAAATATTCACTCAAAGTGAGGACGAGCCACACAGGTCTCCCTCTCTCAATGGAGTGCATTAGAGAAACATGATCATCGGCGCCATACATCCCGTGACGAAATACACTTAACGAGAGAAAAACTCAATAATCGGGTTATCCCCAAAAGCACCTACGCCGGATGAATTGTCCAATAGTTAAGCACCGCGACTATTAAGTCAGTGTCCGCGGTTGCAAATCTCAAGTGTGGTTGAGTTTCGTTTGCTCGTAGCTGTAGTGAGTGAGCCAGTCAATAAAGGCATAACAGTTATCGATTGGGCACACATTCAATAGGCTACCGCCTCCTCATTTCTTCCTTTATTTCCATCGGGGCATTCGTATGTTGAAGGCGATGAAAGAGCAGACTATCTTGTTAACTGAGAAGGCCAAAAGAACCATGACAGATTCGTGATCTTCCTGTGGCACACAAAGAAACCCATTCCATCGCAAGGGGCATGAAAAAGATGCGATTCCCATAGAAGTCAAAGCGCAGGCCAACGGCAAGCGAAAATATTTATAAAATCTCCTGGGGAGAGTGTAACATTGCATCCTATTCGACGTAAATCTGTGCAATCAGGAAAAAAGCTTTTGGTGGCAGATTTTGTATTGCGTGCCGAACCAGAGAAGATGCCGAACTTCGTAAGAATCCTAAACTTGAGAGCCTAGGAACACGGGTGAGTGCGGATTGCCCAGGCAACACTAACTAAATATGGAAGGAAATGTAACCAATAAGTACTTTATAGGCTTACATACTAACTGTTTTGATACTTACTGATGTTGCGTCAAGTATAAAAATGTTACTTATACGTTATTGAAAAACTGGGAGGGAACGGGCTCTCTGAGGAAGATAAGGGTTCAAAACAAAGGCCGTATTTTATTAGAGTAGTAGGGTTTTTGTACACTTTACTTATACTTTATTTACATATTAACATAAAGGAGAGACAATTACAATACAAGTTTTCTGTAAGGCGATCTAATCACGTATCATTGTATTGTTTGAAAATGATATTATGACGTGATGATCGCGTGTATTGCAAACTGTTCCTCAGTATAAATTATTAAAGTTCAAGTACAAACGTTTAAAATGTAACAAGACAAGAATATGTACCACAAGCTTATTTAGGTTGTGACAGCTCTCTTATCAAATGTAATTAACCTTTCTGGCGAAGACGCTACTACTAAGAGGAGTAATTAATCATCAAATTCTTGAGCTTAATGCGGGTCACTCCTTATTTTAATCTGCAAGTTGTATACTTTAAAAAGTGTTCTCAACTTATAAAGCGTATTTAATGAACCTTACAAACTTTCAACGAGTCATATACACTTGTGGCTGCGCTTGCTGTCGCAAACAAAAAAAAAAGAAGGGAAAGATCTTTTCCTACAAATTAAATGATGCATATATGAAATATTAAAATATATATACGTATAATTTAAATATGTACGCATGGGCGTTTGCAAGCGTGGATGAGTATGTCTTCTGCACTCAATTACATTTTTAGATTTTGTTGATTTATGTTCTTAACCCCTTTATATATATATTTACTAAGGGCTAACAACGCAAAACGCACAAAGGCTTGAAAGAAATCTCTTGCAAATTTTAACTATCATTGATAGCAGTAAACACTATTCTAACTATAGTTACCACTACTACTACTATTGCTAATGTGACTGCGATGCTACCACTGTCTCTGCTCTCTACTATTACTACTACAATTACTCTACAATCAGTATAAACTTGGAACTACGAATGCTGAAAAGTAAATTAGATGGAACAAGTCAACAAGCACTCGAGTCATTAGTTTGCTTTCTTCTTTCTTACTCTTGCTTTCAAGCAACACGCACACAATAACATGCTCAAGTTCAACGCAATTCAACTCAATGGCATTAGCAGAAAGCAGCTGTACTAGCAGCAGCAGCACACAATTGATGATGGTAGCTACTACCATATATAGTACATATATATAAATATATTTCAGCTTGAAAATAGTACAGAAGAGTAAGCGAGAGGCCATTGCAAACAGATTTTTGCAAATAGATTCTAACACCACAAAACTTTGGCTTCCAGCTTAAAAACATTTATCTTTTTATTTCTATTTATTTTTTTCTTTTTATCAAGAAAGGAAAAGAAACACAAATAAAAAAAAGAACGATGTATTTATAAAACCTCCGCTAGTCACAAGCGCATTTATATATGCGTTATCTCTCTGTTTTTCTTTTTCGCTGTTGTAGCCTGCAGTGTAACGATATGTTGCAAGATTTTGTGATACCAATACATAGAAAAATCGAGGATTTTCTTTTCTCTTCTCCTTTTCTTTTTGATTTATAAATATAATAGGTAAATATCAAATTTATACGAACAGATATAAGGATAATGTTTGTATGTGCTCAATTTACAGTTTACCGCCCACTGCGTGGGGAAAGTGCGGAATGTATGACAGTTTAACATGAAATGAACTTTTAGCGACTGACTGCAAGCAGTGCGACACCAACACCTCTTATGTCAATCTATTACTCAGTGTGTCAAGAAACCTGTAGAGAGGTGAATATTCGGGAAAAGAGATCCAAGGGAACAAACGCCTAAGGAAAAAGTATAATTTAAGGTTTGTACAAATTAAAAGCAAAACTTACTTGCAAACAGTGGCAGCGTAGCACGCATCGAGTTGATACCGATACACTAACAGTTCCCATTAAGACTTTCGATTAGAACTGGATCTCAGATTTAGACCTGAGTAAGAAAAATAGACAATCCATTTATCACAAAAGCACAGAGGTTAACAAACGAATTAGAGCACAATTCACTAAAGTAACAACTTTTTTATTGACTACAATTTACTGCAACAAAACAATTTACGTTAGATTCTTGAATTACTTTTAGTCATTTATTCCTCCGTTCGTCTACCCTACCGGCGATAAAATCGCCACTACTTCTCTGCTAAGCAATTAACTACTATGACGGTTACGGCTGATAAGGTTACACAGCACTACGACTTACAGAAGAGGCCACGGAGAGTAAACGGATCATCCATATTCAAGGTTACTTATAGCACGTCACGCAATCCCGGCAACCCAAATACCCAACCCATTGTAATCTGAAATATGGAAACCACGGGGGTCAGCATGCCCAACTCTGACTTCGTCATGTACCCTTATCACTGGGTAAAACTCCTCGGTGCATATCACAGTGATTGTGGCGACCTTAAACGCAGGTGCACTAAGTAATTAGAGGAACGGCGGAAGATTTTACCCATTCACATCTGGTACTTCAGATTCGGAATCGGTCTTGCAAACTGGACGGCGCCAGCTATCGTTTACACGGAATTCATCGTTTGAATTTCGCCTATGTAAGCGTCATCGGCAGCGTAGAGAAGTTAACTTCAAGTTTGTCCGCCCATGCACTTACGCTTCCTAGGCTATAACTCATTATTACGTCCTACATTAATGTAAAATTGTTGAATAACGCCTCTCTAACTTGTTCCACTTGATTATTTATTATTATTATTATTTTCAAATGTTTGGACAGGAATTAAGAGAGTTACATTCGCCTTTGCGAGAATCTTGGGTGGCCATTGTCTTAACGATCCTCGCCGGAGGTCGTAGACGTACGGAAATCCATACCCCCTCGTGCTGCCAACTATTCACGATACTCTTCACTTATAGTTTGTAAATATAAGGACTGAAAGCTTATCGACAAAGAGAGGCTTAAAGCGTAACCTTGCGACAGGTGTTTTTCTTGGAAGCGCAAGAGCAGTATCGAAAGAAGTCCTAAAAAGCATAGATAGAAGTTTCTTCTATAAACACAGGGACATATTCTCCTTCCATGTAAGCCTCTCCTACGAAGACCATCAAACTACACAGTTCTGACGGTACGGCAAAGTGAACTGGGGCACACATGGGTGTGTACTATTTTAATGCCGCTTTCTAAAGCAGTTTCCTAAAGAATGGACAATGTTCTGGGTAGCCTTCTGGGACGTACAAAAAAACCAAATTGCAAGCGTGACTTGATTCGGGTATAGTCTGATAACGTCTCGAGCTATACGGGCGTATAATAATTGAGTATATATAGTTCTTGGGTATCCACGGTGGTCAGGTTGTCCAAAGAAAGGCTACTACAATTAAGTAGGATTTACTCAGCATCAGATTATTGGAAGAATGCTATGTTTCCTGACTTCGAGGATTATCGAGGTGGCTACGGTTACAATGGAGTTTCCGGAGGACTTAACCAATGAGGTACTAGGTAGGACTCCGCTCTGAGCAAATTACAAGAATGACATGTGGAGCCTTCGAAGTGGTAAAAGATACTTTTGTAATTATTGTCCTAGTGTTGGGGAGGTGCCCATTATCACTTATCTATTTAACTCATTGTGCCTTCGGACGCTGTGAGGTAAGGCTTCCATGGCAGGTACTCATGTGAAAACCACAGGAACCCGTCTCAATGGTCAAAAGATTCTTCTTCTGTTGTTTCACTGTCGCAGGTCTCTTCTTACATCACAATTGCATACATTTTTTTAATAGTATAATAAATATCTCAAATGTTATTTCCATGCCAGTCTCTGACGTAGAAAGTAACAAGCACAGAGAAAACAATAGTCAGTTTCATCGGTTTAATATTTTGCGGCTTGGGTTTTCAATGCTTTTTAATTATCGTATCGCAAGTTTAACTTTACTGATTCAACATACTTTAAGCAGAGGAGTAAAATTCAAGAAAATTATCAACTTTATGTTATGAATTGTTGTTGAAAATGTCATTTTTCACGATTCGATTTTCATGAAAATTAGTCGGTTTTCACAGGAACAAAATTAAATAAAGGGAAAAAGTAAGTGCGCATTCATGACGCATCATGCAGATGGTGGCTGACGAAAAAGGTTAAGAACACGGAGCACATAAGCAGAGAGAGTCAAAGTCAGTCGAAAGGACAATTTAAACCAATAATGTCATAAACATAAGTAAATTAAATAAAATCTACTCGATAATGATACGAACCTTTCAATCATTTTTTAACAGAGTTCCAGGAAGAAGAAAAAGAACGTAACTACAAATGTTCGCTATTTCTGAAAACACAGAAAAAAACATTTTTAAACTAATATATTTTAAATTATTTTCTAACAAGTTTTGTGAATTCAAAAATAAATTCCCTACCATCAGTAACTAAGTAGTCATATTAGAAAGCAGTTGCTTTCATTAAGACAAAAATTTTTATTTAATTTTATATTTTATTTCCTCGCTTAGAGAAGTTCCTCCTAAATTAAAAATGAAAAATTCAGTTTAATCATAGCCTTAAGTTATTTTATTATTATGACTATAATGTTAAATTTACGTTCCTCTATCTACTGAAAAAAAGTTGCTAGTGAGGGAGAGGACGTCACAGATTCTTCTTGTTCTTTTCTTTTTACAAATAACTTCCTTTATATTTTAAGAACTTATAATTTGTAGCCCCGAGCTATTTGCTATGATTATGTGCTCATGTATATGAAGCATAAACCATTTCTTCGAATATTTATAACGATATATTTACGGATGGTAATATGAGTTTGTGTTAAATAATTTTCAATAATAATACCAACCATTCCAAGATAGAAAAGCCAAAGCTTAGAAGAAGTGGAATATCTTAAAATTACCATAGGTTACCGAAATAGAGGGATTAGCAGGCGTTTTTGTCTCTTTCTCTCTCGCTCTTTGTCGCCTTAGTAACTGATAAGAAGACAGAGAAATGTTTTGCTTATAAACCTATTATTCAACCCCTTTTATAAAAAATTCAAAGTTAATTATTTCACTTATACGGTCATCAAGTTGGACGGCGGACTTCACTCAGGGCTTCGCAAAACCTATAATTAAAACTCAAGATATTTAATATAGAAGGAATCGTTTTAAAAGATATAGTTCTTGTTGCCAGGTAATCAATCGTAAGTCTTGACCTAAGCAAACCATAAAAATTATTCCCCGCCAAATGGACTTGTATTACAGTACTTACAGTCCTCACATATGAAGCTATGCAAAATTCCTCCTAATTTCGTGAAACAAACCTGTGTCGAGTTAAGTACCAGAGTACGCAAAAATAAGCCGTGTTCAAAAGGTAAGGCGAATTTTTATTTTCAGAATCTGCCAGTTTCGTATATCAATGCATTACCTTTTTTGTAAAAAACAATTTTACACGCAAAAGAAGTTAACATTGGTGTTAAAATATCGCCTATTTTTACGGCAACATTTTACCCTATTTCTTGAACATCGTAATACGTCGTATACCACCTATTTTCTTCTATGTGTAAAAGTGTTGCAAAAACCACTTTATACAAGGCTCTAATAGACATTTGATCAGATATGGGATGTAAATATTCTAGAGTTCGTTCGTTCGTCGTAAACCTCGACACTTTTTCTTGTTATTGATTTTTTTAATTTACGTTTTTCGTAAGTGTGCTTCGATATATCAAATGTGATACAAAAAGAAGGGTCGCCTTGATTTCCCTTGCGTCTAGTGGTCGGTCACATCGTCAGAATAATCTGAGAAAATTGTCTAATAATAGGTGTAGGGGAGTGTTACTTTTCGATTTGCTCCAACTCCAGGTGAACATATGCACACACAAAATTTTCAAAATTCCGGAAGTGTATTGTAATCCAATTGGATAATTAAAAAGTGTTTTCTTTGGTATTTTGCTAGTGTCTGCCTCGACAAAGCGAAGGGCTAGGGAAGCAGAATAATAAAAAGAATTTTCAATTGAAAAGAAAAAGTGAACTGTTCTTGTACTATAAGCGTACGAGCGTTATAGAGCGTTATAGAGCGTTATATTATCTGAAAAGTTTACGTCACTTCGAATTTCTTTTCTAAACTTGTAGATTACTAGAATGTTTGCGCAAACAAACAGCTGGCCAGACGAACAGGCGGACATGCTTAGGTGCATTCAAATCTTGAAACTGGCCAAGAATTTATACTTTATAAAGCTTGTTTCTGCGCGTTATAAAGGTATTGAAGAACATTTAAATTTTGATACATTATATCCGATAGGTTTGGCCAATTTATTCTACTTTTATACAGATACGATAACGACAACCATAGAATATATGTTCAAATTTTTATGCATTTATCTGCCATAACACCAGTTTTCGTGGTGCGGTAAGCGCGCCCTTCACCGTTATGGCCCGTTTACAATATTACCCCGCGTCCACGGACTTTCAATATTTCTGCCAAATCTGAAATCGATAGCTTAATTTTTGTAATTACGAAAATGTTTGCAACAGACCTTCCACAGATAGACGGACGAGTATGTTTAATGAATTTTTCGGAATTTGCTGATGATCAAGAAGACGTATAACTTGTGGGTTCTCCGAAGTTTCCCTCTGGGCGTTGCCAACACTTGGACAAAAAGAAGGTAGCCTTCATTCTTTTGGGTACAAAAATGATAGATATGAACAAGTAGTATATAATACCGCTACACGGTACAATCATACATCTTTGTCATTCTTTTGAATGCATTTTGCAACAAGTTTCATTTCAATTAAATATTAATATAAAAAACAAAGAACACAAAAATATATTGTTGCTGATCGATTTTTTATATATATTCACAATTCCGACGGAAAAAAACTCCGCAAAGCACAAACATTGCACTCTAAAGTTCCCATACCGGGAATCGAACCCGGGCCTTCTGGGTGAAAGCCAGATATCCTAGCCACTAGACCATATGGGAGGGCGAGTTAACTGCGCAATATGATGTATAAGTAGCCTACATACAATATTTATAATAAGGCACAAAAACATTATGTATATAAGAGAGAACATATATTCAATAGCAACATAACTGCAACAAATATGTTAAATGAAAAAAAAATTGTATTGTACAATGCAAAGATTACATATACAAAACGGATGCATATATATTATATTTTTGAAGGTCTATAAACATTATCTATTATAAGGAACATTTCGCCAGCAACATTAACGCAACAAAACTAGTAGATAGAGCACAAAAACAATATATATGTAGGGAAAAATTAATAATATTTTGCTTTTAATAACATTAATAGGAAACATATGTATAGTAGAAAGTAGAGAAAATAATTATAATAAAAATTTTTTGGCAATAAATATGTAAATATATAAATATATAGCAATACAATGACAATTATCCAAAAAAGAGCCAAATTTATTTATACAAAAATGTTCAAAGCAAACAAACGTACAACCGTGCACAAGTATTTCTGGTTTACCGCGAATACACTCACGCGATTATCTATTCAAAACATTATAGCATAGCACACACATGTTATTAGTGTAGTCTTACCCACAGTTGCCGCACAAATTTTAATAAATGGTCTTTCACTCTCTCTTATGATCTTTAATATTATTTGTTTGTATCGGATGCTTCTTGCAAACCTAATAATTTTGCTGCGCAAATGTTGCTAACGAAATGTCTTATCTTATATTTATAATGTTTTCGACGTATATAAACAAGCATAATGTGTACATTGCACATATATATATTGTTTTATATGTGACACACTATCTATTAAAAAAAAAATGCATATCGTCTATCAGAGGATGTATTTCATATTCAAGTATTATAGCACTATGAAAGCGAGCAAGAGAGCGAAAAAACCTAAATTAAAAAAATTACTGACTTTTCTTCCACAAATATGTGCAAAACTAGGCATTACCATCATACGTATGAATATATGGAAAGAATTATCATTTTATTTTTGAAAATAGGGTAAAATCGAATGCCACGCCTATAAAAATTGTATAAAACTATTGAGGAGACGTACAAGGGGAGATGAATGCATATTTTTTATGCATTTATATAAAAAAGATTATATATTATAAAATAATGATAATCCCAGTTTATATATTACTAAGATATTACTAAGATAAATATCCTCATATATACTACGTGCTTTTTGTTTTTCCATTCCTTTGCCGCTACGCGAATACTCTATATAATCTTCGGTTTGGGCCAACAGTAGCGATTTAGGTGGTGCTTGCAAATGTTCTTCAATGTTCTTCACCGCCATACTTTTCCACAATATGTTCCTTCGTCTGAAAAAAAATAAAATATATTATTGCACGGTTGTAATTGAGATCTCTAAATACTTTACGAATTTTTATATCTTTGAACAATTTGATGCAAGATCCCTGCAGGGATGGTTAGGTTCGTCATGCGGTGAGTTCCTTGGATTATAATGTGCACCAACTGTGCAACAACCGCCCGATGTCAATTATTTTCTCAAGTTGCATTTATATAAGATTTTTATATTTCTTTAAAATATTTTTCCTCTTGAAATATATATTCCAGGTATTTCTTTGTTGACTTTTGCAATTTGACTATTTTCTACTTCAAAGATAAGTTTTTTGTCCTTAATATGAAGACCTAGCACCACCAGACCCAAAACGTCCACTCTTTCACTCACCCCGCGACCAACCCACTTTCTCTAACTTACCTAGCATTTATAAACCTGATCAAACTTCGGGTTAAACTAATTATTCTCAACTAATGCTGATTTCTCTTCACTCTAATTTCTCTTGACTTAATCCTAACTTTTTTAGCCTAACTTACTCTAGCACTCCCCCTTCGAGACGAAGAAGCTGTAAGACCGAAACGAAGGATGACTGTGGTTCCTCACAATACATACCTAAGATGTTGGTTTTAAATCAGTTTCGACTTGAAGGATGCATTCAATATAAGAAGGCACGTCTTAGTATAACAAAATAACAGCCAAGTTTCTATAATTTATTCTGTACAATCATGAAAAAAATAATATATACATATATATATAATTTGACATCATATTTGTATGCCTAAATTAGTACTAATCAATAATATCAGGAAGAGAAAAAATTGAACATATTTTAAAGTTTTCTTTTATTATTGTATAAGAGAAATTCCCTACGCTAATAAACATTTTTGAACTACTACACACAAACTCAAAGAATTAATATGAAAGAAATCACAGTTTTATACTTCCTTTCATTTATACATGAGAACAAGCATCCTAAGCACATAAATATTTATAAATAAGTGAATTGATAATTGACAATAAGTAAACCTGTGCCTTGACTTACACGATGGGCAAATGTTTTTGACAAACTTTTTACAAAGTAAAATCATATAAACAACAAGAATTGCTTTTGAATGCAAGTTGCCTTGCTGGTTGCCCAGCAAGGCAAAATATATAGAGAACTTTACGATGTATTTATTATAATCGCATAAAATGGTGTGAAGGGCTTGAATTAGTTTATTACTTTTTTGTTCATGATTTTTAAAATTATTTTTAAAAAATGAAAACAAATTCAAAATAATTGATATCACTATAAATGCCCTTGGATTTTTACTGAGTTCGCTTCGTACCATTTCCTCTCTTTTTTTAAGACCTTGGTGCCAAACAACAGCTTGCAATCTTCTGCCTAGCTTTTGAGAAAATTCTGTTTAAGAGAAATTTCTTAAGCGATATGTTTCATAGTAAGTAAAAGATTGCATGATTTCTTTCAAGATTTTCTCGCTCCGAATGTCTCTGAATATCAACGTAAGCCCTTTAGGAATATTTGTAGACTGCATTAATTTTTACAAGAATTTCTTTAAATACTCTCGATTTTTTTTTACACGGTAAATGCGTTCCTTAAAAATCCGTGCAAATAGCATCGTGTAAAAAAATAAATGCGACATGTGGTAAATTTGGTTACATGTTCAACAATTTAAAAAAAGCTTACAAGTTAAAAAAACTTTTTATATTCTATTCAAAAAACCGTACAAAAAAATTATAACGAAGTCCATATTACATGTTTATAAATCATAAACCATTAATAAAAAATTGAAATCGGTGTACAGTGAAAATACAGTCCATAAGTACATAAAACATATCAAAAACTAAAATTTAAATTAGAAATAAAAATCAATTTACCAACTATTCATTATTACTTGGTAAAGCGTGCACGTTTGTCTCGAACTGGATTAAAAATGGTGCCATCAGCAGATATGTCGAGTAAGTATCCCACAACTGTCAGGTGTGAACAAATGTATGAATAATTTCGTTCGTTATTAATGCCTAGATAGCCGTAGAGCAAGTCACCACCACATATGTGACCATAAGCCGTCTGACTTCTCATCACAGTATTCCCTCAATTCTATTTTTTATTGCTATATATATAAGTTCCTCTGAAGCATTGCCGAACAAAAAATTTTCTTTGTCTCGTGCTAAAACGAAAAGTTCGTGTAAAAAAAGTGTATTTGTAGCATATAAAGCAACGTACAAGAGCTAGTGCCACCTCGTGTAATAGAAATTAATTAGAATCACAATCCTCTTATACCAAGAATACAAATAACACAAGTATTCTACGGAATACGGAAGTTCTAAAGATATCCTATTTTGGTATATGCGCCCCTTGCGATTTTAGAAAAAAGGAAAGCAAAGAGGCGATGGAATAAGTACAATAAAAACGAAGTTTTAAATAGTTCTGCATAGCAAATAAGGTGACTGCAATGCGTTGGTTCATTCCTCTCGAAGTGAGCTGTCTAACCAGATTTCTTAGCAAAATTATTGAACGAATAAGCTTCAAAACAATTGCAAAACGATAATAATACTTAAAATTTTGTAGATATGAAATTTATTTCCGCGTTCAAAAAATCGTCTTAGACATATTCGATTGATTTATCTTCAACATCGTAGTCTCACAATTTAAGTCTTGTGACTCCCACAACCAAGCATGCCGAATGATTAAGGGGCGACTTTAAAACTAAGGATTAAATTTCATGTTCCTTCTCTGCCAATTTTATAAACTGCGCGTCCTACTAACTAGGAATGGTTAAAGCAGGGCATCGGACGACATAACACGACGCCGACTACTCGGTTCAGTGTGTAATATTAAACGTAGCAACTTGTATATGTCGTCAGGCCATCATGGCCTTAGTGCCGATAAATGGGTTCGAAACGGCAACGGCATATCAAAATATGTCTTCCCTTGGTGTGCTGTGGAAAAAAGTTTTTTTTGACAAGTGGATTTGTGATTAAATTACATATTTCTCCATAATATCCATACGCAGCCGTTAATTTTATTTTTGTTTGCTATAGCTAGACTTAGTCCTTGCTGATATGTGCTTCTCATTATACATACTAATAAATTATTTTAATTTTTAAGTATACGATGGAAATGGCAAAGAATTTATAAAAGAGGTGATCCGGAAACGTGGCGAACGGTTAAAAGTATTCATTTAACGTGCAAATCGAAGCATTGATGTTTGTGCCATTTAAGAATAGTTGTTGTTTGAACTAAGTGGCAAAAGGCCGAGAAACGGATATAGAAATGCAATTACGTCATATGAATCATTAACATTTAACATAGTAGCAATAATTTCATATTCATAAAATATTTTCGTGCATATCCATGTGCGTACGTTTAGTGCAAGTTTTAGTGGCAAATGGGGAAAAGCTGAAAAAAAAAACTTTTGCATAGAAGTGCAATACATAGATACCATATATATATATACATCTGTATACATATATATATATTAGTATATATATATATATATATATATATATATATATTAGTAGCCGGAAAACTTATTTACACAGACAGCCATTATCAAATTATATTCTTCGCATAAATGTAATTTAAAAATTATGAAAATTACAAGAGAAAAAAATATTGTAACAACAGGGATTTACTTTTGCTATAATTTTTTTTCATCCACTAACATCCATCCGAATGTACACCCAAAATATATGCAGCAGTCATGTGTTCACTCATATTATTGTATCCATGCGTCTATAGTGCATCTAAGTGTATGATGTTTTTAGCAGCTCATTTCATTTATATGCTCCGTTGCTGTTATTACTGCTGCAATATTTGCCTGCAGTTACACATTGCAACACACTTGTAAATCCGACCATTGAATATATATTCATTTATTTATACAATATATAATATGGTAGGTGTTTGTATATATTTTGATCAACGACGTCTATTGATGAACATGATAAAATAATGCAAAGTGTCAGTGTACACAACGGTTAAATTCTATGAGATTTTGACCTTTCTCTGCATAATATAACTGCTTTCGATTTAAAAGCATTGATTTTGATATAAATGACGAAGAACGGCCTGCGGAATTAAAAAAGAGCGAAGACAACGAACTGCAAAAGGCGGAAACCCATTTAACACTTGCAAAAAAATTTCGAGAGGCTTAGCACTTGATGAATCAACTGTATTGAGACGCTTAAATGCAATGCAAAAATCCAAAAGGAGGGAAAATGCTTTACCATATGAATCGCTATTTCATTGGCTCCCTGGTAAAAAAAAGATATATTTTCTGTGATGTATTGTGACTGGCGATGAGAAGTGGGATTACCGCGACAATCCCAAGCTCCAAAAGTCATGGATTAGTCCAGGGTAGCCAGGAAAAAAGACCAGCAATAGGGGTTAAAAGGCTCAGTCATCCTCTTGCATGACAATCCTTGGCCACAGGTTGGAAAAGTTGTCGGGGATACACTCTTGCAGCTTGAAACGTCGAGTAGTTGGTGAAAAGTTGTAGAAAACAATGAAAAATATTTTAATTAATATTATTGTACATTGTACCAATTTTTCTCAATAAACACCTTTCAAGTGGAGAAATGATCAAAATACATGCAACCACCTAATATATACAAAATATATACATATATATATACAAGTATTTATGTATAGTTATATACGTGTGTATAAATGTGGAAGCCCACATATTGTATGGACGGTTGATTTTGCATAAAACTATAAAATGTAATTAAAATGATAATTTTTAATGCATCATATATATGAATGCATACAGGCTCGAATAAAAAACATACACTTATATAATAAGATATATATATAAACATTTATAGTATAAACATTGTAACATTTAATATTTAAGTATTGTAGCATTTTGTATTTTCATTACTTTGCATGTGTGGCAGTGTGTATGCATGTGTTTACTATGACACTATCAACTCCATTATTACTTGCTGTTGTTATCAGTTTTAATCGTTTTTAGCAAATTATTAATTGTTTCATTATATCAAAGCGAACGTACACAAACCAATCTAAGCCT
This sequence comes from Glossina fuscipes, assembly GCF_014805625.2. Classification (NCBI taxonomy): domain Eukaryota; kingdom Metazoa; phylum Arthropoda; class Insecta; order Diptera; family Glossinidae; genus Glossina; species Glossina fuscipes. The sequence goes on from NW_023998440.1 coordinate 2,135,396, forward strand.
ACGAGAGAGATGCTTGAATTAATTTCAATCATTTTTGTAAGTACCTAACATTTTTAAAAATCCAGACAACTCAAAGTTTTTATTACTCAGTCCAGATTAACTGGTCAAGCACATTGTTCTGCGCCGAGTATAGAAAAAGGCAGTCAGAAGGAGCTATTATTTGCAAAGCAATCTTAACTACGATGAGCGTCTTAGGAACCTAGTTGGACATGCACATAGTAAGCGTAACGTTTTGCCAGCTTTCAAGCTTTTTTTTTGCACAATCAAAAAGTCTGAGTTAACTTTTCAATTACAACGTTTCCAGCTATACGATTTGTCGTCGACCTTCGCAATGAATTCTAAGCGAACGCAACCCATTGCATCCTAACTATTGTAATCTTCACGTATGCGTTATACGAGTTTTGGATTATGATAAGATGATGGTGTGGTCAGCCAGTGATTTTTTGTACCCATCACCGAAGGATGAGAGGCGCTTGCAACGTCCACAGCGAAGCTTCAGAGATCCACTTATTAAATACTGAACGGCTTTAAGAACGCCTGTCTGTCTGTCTGTCTGTCTGCAATTTGCAATGTCTCTGGGCAAGAAAAATGATGCTATCAACTTCAAATTTGGGAGAAACATTAGCAATTCTTGCGCGTAAGTTGATATTGAAAATAGTCGAAATCGCTCGAATCACGCTTTCAGTGCCACGTAACCGGATAACACCTCTTCTTTACAAAAGGAATAAAAAACTGTTCTTTTGCTCATTACTCGTCAACTACAGAAGGTAAATTACAGAAGGAAAATTTATTTAATCAAATCTAAAAATTTGAACGTGCATTGTATGGACGACGCATTAGCATCTGCCTAAACCAGACAAAAGCCTAAAACGAGAAAGCCTTGACTTTTCGTGTTTTTTGCTCGTCACTCAAAAGCGATACAGAGCACACGATAAAAATTTTCACTTTTATTCTGAAAATAGAAAATAGAAATCCAGCTCATAGAATGAAAATTTAGTCATTTTTTCCTTTTTTACTTCTTTTTAGGATAACTGTGATGGATTTCGAAGATTCGGTCATGAACGAAATTTTTTTACTTTTCTGGTTGTAACTTTATTGTAAAGCTTCCAACTTCCAACGCCTATCAGGATGACATGATCTCCGATGAGTAATACATGTCGACATCTTTCCGCTTTGATCCGTATTGCATTCACATGGAATCGTTTTGTAGCATTTCTTGGACAAATCAACTTGGATCTTCAATTAATGCTCCCTAAAATGTTCTGTGCTCAAGCATTTTCGACCGAAAATTGTTATTTTTAAATCTACCAAAAAATATACTTTAACACATCAGGGCGTTTATGAAAAAACGAAGGGATATGAATGTGAAAAAATAAAAATTAATTCAAATATGAAATACAATACATACGTACGCGCTGCGACCCTCATGCATCTAAACTATTTTAAATATTTGTACAATAATATGGCAATAGTAATGTATAGGACTTTCGAATATATTTCGTATCTAATATGTTTGTATATATAAATATATTTTAGGTGTATGAATAAATTTTCTGCATTTTTTGATAAAAATAAAATTTATTTTTGTGGTCTCCTTCATATAGATGCTATGTAGATTCAATTGAATCTGTTCAAAAGCATTTCTTGCTGTTTACCCTTAGGAGCTTGGGCTGGGACCCGATTGCCTCTCTTCCGCCCTGTGAAAATAGGTTGCTTCTATTATCCTTACCATCACTTGAGAAACGTAGATTTGTTCTTGCGGTTTTCTTGTTAACCAAAGTAATAAAGGATACTATTGACTCGCCCGCATCATTTGGTGAGGTAAGCTTTAATGTCCCTAACCGCTTCTCTAGGCACTTTATCTTGATTAAGCTTAGTCAATGTAAATACAATTATGAGCTGTTTAACCCGCTCGGAGTTGTTTGCAGAAACCTTAATGTCGTCTATCACATGTTCTCATTATCGGACTCTTTAACGTCTATTAAAGCAATTTTGCTTAATACGCGCGATTTATCTATGTCGTACTTGAACCAACATTTCATTCTTAATATCTCTTTTTTTTTATTTAAAATAATATTGTGTTGTTAACGCGTTGTTTGCCAAGCTTATGCATGTTTGCAATGGTTCAGGGGCTCACTTGCGACATGATATACATACATACTTACTACGTAACTTAATAAGCGAAATGTTCATCAGCTTGCGGATGCCCCCGGGATAGAAACTTCGTGTTTTCGTGGCGATATAGTTATTGACCTCTTTCCGCGAGTGTTACATGTCTGGCAAAGACGCCCCAATCGGAAGATGTTTCTCCTCCCATGTTGAAGATTACTTCCTGTACTTCCTGCTTTTGCTGAGGATAAACGAACATATGCGAATTTTCATCGTTTGGAAGACGAAAATTTTACGCAGTATATCTCGCCGGCTACTTTTTAACTATTCCACAGCTTGTTGAATTTTAACCGCAAACTACCAGAACTTGTAACCAACTGAACTTATATCGCATAAGCGCCAATCCCTAAGTTATCTACACCCAAAATTTCGGACGAAGTGAAAGCACCAGATATGTTTTATAAAGCAAGCAATTTCAAAGCAGAGAATCTATTTGTATACCTAATATATATGTATATGTGTTTAATGTTAAAAATACTTAAATTTTATTTTATGATTATTTTGTCAGTTTAATTTTTTAGTTTCCTGAGTGCGGTAAAGCAGTATTGAAATTATTTATGTACTAAATAATAAATTTTTACATTTAGATGCTGTTATTAAAAAACAAGCTATAATTTGTTTATTTTTTACGCTTATGCGATCTAGTATCCAATAGGGGTTTAATTGAATCTTAACATTTGTCTGTTCGTTGTGCCATAGATCATTTGTGGTACACAGTATATTAAGTTTCTGTGCACGTTCGTAACACGCAGAAAGGCTTATGTTGGATCCACCTTTTCATCATATCAGAATTATTTTTTTAATCGATGTAAGCTTCTCTGTTTGTCTGTACTTCTCTCCATGGGCTGTCTGCTCATCTATTCTTCCGTACAACTTACAGGTATTGCAATTCGATAAATAAAAAACATTCGCGGTCCTATTGATTAAGGACAAGTCGCTTGAAAATTGAAATCATTCTATATCCCTATAAGATATATGTTTTACAGCGAATCGACAATAAAAGAAAAATTCACTAGTTGATGCTTGCAAAGGGATTTCTATGAAGTTATTTCATCGTGCTTTAAATGTATCTGAATTAAGTCCGTAAACGCAGAATATAATGATTTAATATAGAAGTGAATATTCTTCTACATTCGTGAGTGTTTTCTCATAAGTACTGTGAGGACTTTTGACCCTTTCCTGGTGCTGGGATATGCTCAGCGGCACCAGCCCCACGACGCTCACAAGAACTGTGTGGTTATCTTCTTCATTGAGTTTACTTCATTTTCAGCTCGTTCATTATTTACAATCAAAAGCGAAGTTGCTAATGCAATCCCCAAACTGCAAGCAGTTGATGAAACTTGAGTCTACTACGAATTTTTATATATGTTTGAAATCCGCGCTATTTATAGAGATGTCTAAATGAATTAATTGTTATTAATTATTATTTATATGGAACTTCCAAAAATTCGCTCTCATTGTAAATTTCCATCTTATCATAACCCAGCTCATAAATGTACAAGAGTCGACAGCGATTAAAAATCACTATTTGTTGACAGACCGTTAAGCATATGAATATGCGTAGGCAGTTAATGCAAAAGACACCTTCTTCTTTGGAAACGAACATACATAGACCCCTCCCTTTGAACATACATTTGTACTATCGGAGCACGATATGACTTGCATTCACATAATCAAAGGGAATCCCATCTCCTTGGCAGAAAGACCTTAAACGAGGAAAAATTTTTGGACACAACTGTACTGACACAACTGTATGTGAAAAAAATAAATTTAAGCTATAAAGGGAAAACAATTAACAATTTAATTACTCACAGGGTAATTTATAAAAGAAAAACTCGATAAGATTAGAGTTAATTCTTCCACCTCTATTTTTCGACGTGTTTCTTCACCGGCTCAGATAATTGATTTATTCAATTGCAAGGCAAATACAATGATTCAAACGCGTTTTCACACTCTGCATATCAAAAGCAAATGCTACTAATCTTACCACTGCGTTTACGCGATACTTACATTGGGGCGCTTTTGCTGCAGTCGACTAAAAAGTACCGGGATCGGTCTATGCCTGTCGATAACGAATAAAGTCGACAACTACCGATTCTTGACTTGCTATAACGAGTGAGTTTGCACCTGTCGATAAAGTTTGCATTTTTGTTAGTATCTGATGAAAAGTTTTTCCATCGTAAAATTTCTGTGGATCGGCCACTGAGTTAACTTATATTAAGTCTAACATGCCGCATATCTTATGCTCTTAGTTATTGCACAAAGAAAAAAAGAAGTCCCTGGACGTTAAGCAGTGACTCTTTAAGAACTCAACCAACTTTTATCACAAACTGTCGCCAATTTGACATAAGAGACCGTTTCATGTAAGAAATGTTCTTGTTTTGCATTTTTTCTATCCTCAATAAGTAAGTATTTGTTTTATACGCCTATATGACTAAGGGCACCAGTAGGACATGAAGCCTGATAGCCATAAGATGTCATCGTTGTAATTAGCTTAATCGCACCCCAAAATGTATTTTCGCTTGACCGTCTAGCAGTGGAAAGATAACATATATACCATCACATTGGCTTAGTACGCGAAAAGTTCGTAAAAGTGGACTGTCTGCGAAGGTCTGGTGAAGTGAGCTGCTCTGGGTTTGTTTTCATTGAGTATTGGTTCAAGTCAATATCCAAATGGCTCAAAACCTTCAATTTTCATCAAAGCTATCAACTTGCAAACGGCCCGCTTTAACACGAATCTTACTTATCAATTGAAGAATATGTCATTTTCCAAAGAATTAAACACTTGTTATAAGCTTTGATAAAAACATTTTAAAACATTCAACTTTTTCATATCGATTAAGAACAAATTAAACGATCGCTTTGCTCTCATTTTTGTATAAAATAAAAAATAAAACCACACGGAACATATTAAAAGTGTTAAAACCACTAAATTTGTTAAATTAATAAATAGACAGACACCCAAGAGGATATTAACAACACGTAAAGCGCCGACATATTCCCGCAAGCACCCAGCAACACATGCTCATATTATATAAACAAAGCAAACAACAAAGCTAATGTATACGAAAGCAATTGTTTCAAAAACAATGGTTAACTAAAAAAAAGATGAATTCATACGGCAACCAAAACTAACAGAGATAGAGAAATAGCAATAAAAAGAAAAGCACCGCAGAAATAAAAAACAACCAAAAAAAAAAAAAGAAATAACAAACTAACATAGGGTACATCATATATAAACGGAATGGAGTTTCTATTCATCGTAATCATCACCAAGGAAGTTTGTCTATGCAAGTGTTCACCGACAATACTACCGCAGATAAAATAAAATATGAAAAATCGTTGAGCACAAGATTTATATGCAAAAGTTTGCAAACAAATGTTGATGTCAGTATTAAAGTTGAAATTATGTGAACGCATACGCTCCAAGGATCAAGTGCAAAGTACGTAATCGTTATGCTTATTTACTATAAATGACTTGATGTATAATCTGAAGCCCTAAGATGTTTATAGGAAGCTGAACTGAACTGAAGGGCCATCCCAAACAGGTTTGTTTTTTTCACATAGATTCCTTTTGTTGTGAAAGTGATCTAAGTCGAATTATTTGAAAATGGAGAAATTTAACGTGAAAAACGAATTAAAAAGTTTGCACATCTAAAACATAAAAATTGACGATCGCTATAACGATTTATGCGATGCTGATAATACTGTCTCCAGAGTGGTGTTAACAAGCTGGAGGCTAGATTACATTATCTACAGAACTAGTCGTGATGCTCTCTTCACAAGATACATTTTTCTTAAAAACAACGTGTCTTTTTTTCATTATTATTGTTATCATTTATTTAGGCCAAATAAACAAATCCCAGAAATAAAAGTGGGATAAGCACCAGCAACTAAAGCAACCAAAGAAATAAATTTGAGGACTAAAAGTAGGGTAAGTGCTAGCAACTAAGACTATCTCTCTTCTCTTCATTTTTTTTTAAACTAAATTCGATGGTTAGTTTCGGTTTAGCTTAGCAAAGTTTTTGGCCTGAAGAACAGCTCGAGCTTCGGTTGTAATTGTTGACGTAATTTCGTTGAGGATGTGATCATTTGCACTTGGCTTGTGGCGGCTACTGCTGCATAGGCACGGAACGGTTCATCATTTTTAGAACCGTATTTAAAAAGGGATGCCAAGCGCCATTTTCCAAATGGTTAGTTTTTCCTGCGATTTATTTATGTTGAGAGTGAAATATCACAACGATTAGGGGAATAGTTATTTCTTTTGTAACATCTATATAGGAGTTAAGTGCGCACTGATATATTTTGATTCTTTTGGCAATAATAGATATTTCAACATCTTCGCCACAAACAAGCTGTTTCGGAATGATTTTGGCCTTTAACTCCGTACGCTCTGTTTTTTAAGTTGCAAGACTAGTCTCGACAGTGGTGTTATTGATGGGTGTAGTTCGGAAAGCATATGGACTAGCTCTAACCTGACTTGATGATCAGTGGATCTTAAAACATTTATTTCCGACTTGTGCTGTTGTTGCCAGATATGATTAAATAATAGCCAATTTTTCTTAAAACAAGGCATTTTGCTAGGATAAGCAACAGTTTTTACGCGAGCAAAGCGATGTAGCGAGTAAGCTATTGCGTTTCGGTCCCGTTTCTATTTCTCCCTAAATACTTTTAAATTCCTCATAAAAGTTGAGCACATTTTCTTTGACAGATAACTCGGCACTGTATCGTTCAAGTGAAAGAAAAGATGAAACATTCTGCGACTAATAGAATGATCGATTTTAAGTGACATAGCTAACGCCAAATAAGTTAGTTTTCTCCGCTTCGAAAAAGTAATCGAACAAGAAACAGTCCCTCCTGGTAAACTGTCTAGTAAAGTCTTTAGACGGAAACTCAAGACTAGAAACGACAGAAAACCCAAATGCCGGGTGTTTAGCTTATGATGTTACTTCTTATTGGTTCTTTCAGTTTCCTAGACTATATTTCTAAAGTCTATGAATCAGAGGAGAGAGGAGGCCTTGATGAGCTAATTCTTCATTTAAAAGCCAAGGGGCGAAGCATACAAGAAACCAATGGCTTGTGCTTGAACAAAGCTAAAAGCCAATTTAATTCAGTCTAATTTTAATTTCGTCCCTTCCTACACAATTTTAAAATTTGGGTTCGTATGCTGTTCAAGTAGGTCAGTAAATGATGCGTTGGATTAATTACGACTTATAGTTTTATTTTTTCTTCATAACCATTCGCAGTTGATAGCGATACTCTATAGTAGTTTTAGTTTTGCTTACGCACGTGAAGGCTTCAGCGCAAGCAGAATCCAGAAAGTCGATCGAATCCTTATGTCACTACCTTTTTAAAAATGTGCCTGTCGCTTACTATTTAACAATTGACGAGTTAAGTTTTTTGTATCAAATTGGCCTACAACATGTTCGGAAAGAAACTCGGTTCAGAGAAATAAAAAGTCATATTTCGTCGCTCGCCTTACGGAAGAATTGTAGGAAACTTGATGAAATTACTTCGCAAATAGTTGCAATATTCATTATATTTACAAGATCATAAGATCGGACCGCTGAACCGCTGTAATTGGGCTTTTGAGCTGAAAGTGTTCACATTACCTTGAAATTGCCAGTAAGTCTGAATCATTAAATCGCATTAATTATGTTCCGACTCTTCGTAGGCATCGCCTGTCGCAATCTCCCCTTCTTACCATACAGGATCGCATTGTTTTTCCAGTCGAGAAGCTTATCAAGTAACCTGTGATACGCTATTCTTTCACATCCACACATAGCTCCGATTTGACACATAAATGGCAACACTGTTTGCAGATCCATAATTTCTGCATAGGACGAATCTCTCAAACTATTCGCGTCAACATTTCATGGCATTCTGACGATTAGCTTAACACAGTTTTGTGCCGCTATTTTCTTTGTCGCTTTGAACTATTTTTGGCTGTTTCTGTCTTATCGGTTGACTCTATAGCGTAATGATGAATCCATGTTTCATCCATTGTCATAAATTGCATGAAAATATCTTTGATATTTTTTTACCTAAGCAGCTACAACAGCCATCAAAAGTGAGCAAACGCAATATATATTTCGGGCAATGCTTTTTTATGGACCAACACCTAAGCAAAATCGTAAATACACAGCCTTCTGATATCTTTAAGGTGTTAGCTAAGCCTCGCAGCTTCAGTTTTTGATCTTTCAAAACGATTTTGCCTCTTTCTTTAAGTTTTCTTGAGCAGTTGCCTAATTCGGGTGACCAACGCTCTCAGCATCATCGGTATTCATAAGCCTGCGTCTAAAATTAGCAAATCACCCACAAATTTATTGTTTCCACAGATATGAGTCGTCACAGCGTCTTTCACACTAATGCACACGAAAGAAAGAAAGGAAGAAGGAGAAAAGAAGTATCATACCGTTGGGAGATTGGTACCGTCCAGAAATCGTGAGGCTGTCGACTGTGTCGCCTTATATATGTCAGACCGAAGCGTTATTGCTATTATAGACTTAAAAGCAAAACTAAATTAGAAATTCATTGGAAAAGTAATTAAATTGAGTTTTATTTGGAGAACAGACTTGGTCTATTTTCAATTCGAACGACTTATACATAATATTAAAGTATAATTGTGTTGATAGAAAGAAGAACTTTCGTATGCCATTATGAAGGCAAAGCCAATGCCGCTTAGTAAATAATGGAAAACTATAGTGCGCCACCATCGAGAAAAGCACTAAAAACTACCATCGACGCATACAATATAACCATTATTTTATATATTAAAGCTATAGGAAGAACAAGAGCAGCACTAAAAAAAAACCAAAAATCATCATCGTCATCATCGTCATCATCATCATCACAATAATCACGAGCAACAGTCATGATTTAGTGTATAACACCCAAAAAATAAAAACCATTTTTGCTGCCGTTGCTATTTGATTCCCAAAAGTTCACTGTTGCTATCCTTTGTATCTCATCCGGTATAGTTTTTTGCCTTTTTTCTTTTTTTTTTTTTGTTTCTTTCTCTTACTTTCTCCACCAATGTTAAATAGTATTTGTTTTGTTTGTATACAATAAAAACAACAACACTCTTTTCACTCTGCCTTTCATGAATGCTATACACTATTCCCCCACCTTCGTAGAGACCCAACATTAGATATAAAACTCTAACGCGATTCTATGGGGAAATTCAATTTTTCGTTTATATTTAATTTTCCAATATGTTAAAATCAATTGAAGAAAACGTATCGTGGAGTGTTTTTTTTTTTTTCTTTCTCTTTTTTTATTTCATATGCAGACAAGTTTGTGGGTAGTTATCTGTTAGTTGTTGCTTCTACAAATTTGCAGGTTTTTGTACATTGACTGTGTATTTCAGGCGAACGATTTTGTATTTGTCTTTTAACTATTTTGTTTGTACAGGGTCTTCCAACAGCAGCGAAATTTCATACACTCAAAGAAAAGCTTAAGTTTTCTGAAACGAATGCGAACAAGTTTACTATTGCCGTTTAAAAAAAAAAAATAATTTCTAGCACAGGTTCTCTTAGCATGAGAATTCGTAATCGTTTCTCATGCCGCTTAAGGTCCATTTTTAACACCAGCTGTTGTCTTTATTCTAAAATGTCTAGCAAGCTTTGGGTTATAAAGTTGCGAAAACATTTGCGATTTATTGCATCTCTGCGATATGACGTTTGGCTGTATCTCCCTCGCGCTTTCTCTAACTGTCCCTCCCCCGGACAGATGAAAACTATGTTCAGTGCATCGTCACTAATGGCGTGGCTTAGGTCGCACGCGTTATCTGCTCGTAAGTTGAAACAGGACTCAAGAGATTCCCATGAGCAGTGAATAATTGGATTAAGTTAAAATGAACTTCTTCGCATTTTCTCCACTCCCATTGTTATGCGATTAGTATAAGAGTGTTGGTCCACCTTCCTTTCGAGTCGTCTTCCCATCGTTGGTGTCATTTTGTCAACATGCTCGACCGGATGATCGTCTCAAGTGTGCAGACTATATATCTGTTCGTTTCTCTCTCTCTCTCTCTCTCTCTCTCTCTTTTTGTTTTTCTCTCTCTATACACCTCTCACCATATACTAAGTATGGATTACATTGCGTTATTTGCAACACGCTGTATGTTATTTCCTTTGGTGTATTTTTTCCTTTAAATTTTAACGTTTAGTTTTACTGAGTTTTGAAAACAAATGATTTTCTCCTTATTTTATAATAGTGATAAAAACATAATCATTTTTAAATAGTTTTGAAATAAAAGAACAATAAAGCTTTGCTACGACATTTCACTAATTTTTTACATATGCGATAATGAATTTAAAATAAACTGGCGTGCGGTTATCCCCACATTTTTGTCTTTGCTAAAAGTTGAGCTAACTTCACATTTGACCTGCTAAGGCAAACGATTATTCGTAAGAGAATTGATAATTCAACGATAATGAAAGAATAACAAAATGATTATAAAAAATAAACAAAAATAAAAAACCAAGTCTTGCTTTATGTTATAAAATATTTAAAAAAATTTTAAGTGTCTTATGCTTATGGCGAAGACATGCTTAGGGCGATTTTGATTGTGATAAATCCTGGATATAGTGATGAAATTGAGTTTTTCCGATAGGTTTCACCATTTTTCGAAAGTGTCTAAACCCTTAGGTTCGGAGATTGCATTCTTTCAGTGTTTGTACTGCAACTATGCGCAAGTGTTTCTTTCTTCGGCTTCGTGATTGTGGTTAAAGGTTTAGTTTGTTAAAGGTCTTTAAAATATGTAGGCTCTTCTGGTGGGCTATCTTCACTTTAGTTAAAGTTAAGGATCGCGATATGAAATTTAAAGCAACGTAAAGACAGAGAACGTTAAGATGTGTTTGTAAGCATAAATGCTGGAAATGTAGAATATTTACGGGAAATACATAGCACACAACCAGTACAGCGGTACCTAAAACTTTAACCACGTTTTTTCTTACTAACGAAAGTTTGATTTTCTTTGGTCGAATATCTCTCTTTTTGTGGATCTAGATAAAGCGTAAACTAAGCCAAAGAGATGTCACTTATCGCCTTATCTTGATAAGTCGTAAAAGTATAATAACCTTTAGAAGTCCACGACTATAATCGCTGAGTAATAGCATTCCGGCGTTTCAAATTGATGCGAAACTTTTGGGTCGGATGGGGAAATTGTACCTCCTGCCGTACAATCGTTCCTATGAAACTGAATCTTTGTATGATAATATTTTGATCAAGTTTTCAATATTTCACCGTCAAAATTAGTTTACAATAGTAATTCCACATGGAATATAAGATGATCAAGTTTAGATCAGTTTAGATCAGTTATCGGTATTATTGAGCCAATTAGCCTCCAATCAATTGCAAAAGTATTATGAAAATTTGGAAAAGATTTTTAAACTAAAACAAGCGGCAATTAGCGTCTCATGAGAGAGCGACTTGGACGAATTTAAATTACTATCAAGCTCGTGATTGTAGCTCCACCACAAAAAGCATTTTTTTGCCCACTTGTGTAAATACAAATAATCCTTGTTGTATATATTTATTAATTGCATCGGTCTACTATCAACCGTCTGTTTTCGGTCAAGGCAAATACTTGTCTTAACAAAAAGGAAAGAACATATAGGTTTTCCTTTACACAAATATTTTGTACTTCTTTTTCTCCTACACCTCAGCAAATTGATGATAGTGTTGCATAGTTTACTACCAACATAATTCGAGAAGTCCTGCAACTTTTAATTATAAAGTGTGTTATTCAGAAAAACAAACATTCTGCTTAGTTACGTCGTATCTCTACAACGACAAATGCCTCTAGATTTTGACGTGAAAGTAAAAGCACATAATTTCGTTTCTTTCTAAACAGGAACAGTACTCATCGACTGCTTTCGAAAACTTCCGTTTTCTATACTGCACTAAATATCTATGTAGAAACTATACAGGACTGCGTAACGTTATCTAATTATTGGAATTGTTCGAATGAACAGATTAATCGAACAGTTATCCATCGCTGCCTGCTACTTTTCCGCACCTCTCAGGCAGCTTGCGTGTTTCATTTTCTTTTGAGGTTAGCCCAAAACAAACGATGTTTAAATATTGTCAAAAGAATGGAAACACCGTTCGGACAAACAATTAGCCATCAATTGAAGCCTGCATTAATTGGAAGCACTAACGTCTATTGATAACAGGGAAAAACGGTAGGACATTCCAGGTTAGAACTGCAAACATATTCCGAGGGAGTTTACTATGCGGGCCCGAAATTCTTCTTTCTAAAAATTCACTGCATTATAACTTTTGCCATATCGCCCATAATACCGCACTCCGACACACCCAAATGGAGACGCTATGGATGTTCAGCATTATCATCTATGTTAATGGTTCGCTTACTGTGCGTAACGCGCCGCAAAAGGCTTTTTTGTGACACAGAACTACATCCATCCAAAGACGAAAGAGACTGCTGTCTACACATGTGTAGTCATTTATACAGTTGGGCACACAGTAAATGAAGAACTCATACCACACCACACTCTCTCATAGAAAACCGAATAAACTAATTTGCACCTCCATAATGCCATATAATTATAATTGTCCCTAACCTACCTATAGGCCTGTTTTAGTAACCAACTTACTCTACTAATACACCATCTGTTACACACATTACCATCTCAGCATGCATTTATCTCATTATCTTCTCTATGCACATTTAGTATAGTTGACTTACTCTACTATTCGCAAATTTTCCATACGGATTTTATGACGGGACACGTCTGCCTGATTCACAGCGCAGCCAGACGAAATCACACCTCCACATCACTTCAAACATCTGTCTTCCGGCGTTCCCAGCCAATCCAATACCAGCTCACTCGAAATCGCATCTGCTGTTTTCAATCATGCCGTACTTGACACACCGAACATGGTAGCATTTTAAGAGCACCTAATCTAGTGTCACTCTACCTGTAGATACGTAAAAAATATACACTTGATCTACAGCGTGGAATCAAAATGAACTGCGACTTTAGTTCTCACAATGTAAGTAAACGAGAGATATGAGAGATAATAAGAATAGCAAGAATTTTAAAATCTAAACATAAATTAAGTGAAAAAATCAATATTCACAACGCTAGGTGTGTCTTTTTGTGTAAGCTATGAAGGGACAGATGGATAGATATATCCCTTATATTCCCTTTCGATATATAACTTAATGTTGATTTTCACGGATCACGGATCAATAAGAATTTACTTGGACTATAAAAAGTATTATATGGTAAGTGCTTAAACGTTACTATAAATGCGTTAATCGTATAACCCGTAAGCAGGGCAACATAAGCATCCTTAGCGTTTTGTTGCAAAATTGTCAGAATTATGCTACACTAACGTTTCTACAATCACATATGGTGTACCATAAGTGGACTGACCTTTGTGTATTGTGGTTTATTTTAATCGAAACGAGTTGTAACTCGCAAAATCCCTACCTTCCCGCTGTTATCAGCACACATTACTTCGCCTGATTCATAGGGTTTCAATAGATAACTTATCGTTTGCCGGAGCAAAGTTTTATGGCGATATCCAAGATGTGGGTTCTTTCGAAGAGTGGCGCCAGGAGATGAGACATTTATTCGAAACCAAACACAGAAATTGAGCGTAAGGTGAAGAAAATGAGTACACAGCGATGCATAATTCTTTACTTAATCTATTTATTCATTTTGCTCCGGAATGAATGTATTTTCGACCAACGGATCTAATTTTTCCCCCCAGTATAGCTTGTAATAACGATTCATTAAGGCGACAACGCGATAAAGCGTTTACTTTAATGAAAATATTCTCTTTTCATAGACTTTTCCTTACATCGTTTTTACTTGAATATGTTTCATTTGTGACACCTGCTTGAATAATAATGTGTTCCTACCATCATAGTATTATGCCAAAATTAGGTGCTTGTATGTAGTTCGATCAATTTTCACTTGTGAAAGGCATTTATTGAGAATAATTGGTACAATATGTATTAATCAAAACATTTTAAATCATTTTCTACAACCTTTTCCCATCGGTCCAGCAAAATGGCGACACTTCGCTGAAAGAACGATACTGGCTTGGCAGCGACCTAATCATTGACCCATTTTCGCACTTGTTTAGCATGTCGTAGTAAATGCACTTTCCATCTACGGTCAAAACACGCCAAAGAAAAGTCTTCCTTTTTTGGCTGGCAAGCAATGAGACCGCGATTTACAGGCGGTTGAAAATGACATTTTGAGTCATTCGTGTGATGGCCATCTTCCATCCTTTTTGATCTTGCTTATCATATGTAAACTTCTAGAAGGAGTTGAGAGTTTTTTGAGAGTGTGAAATGGGTTTTCGTCGGACTTCTTTCCAATTAATTGCCCTCGAAATTTTTGGTCATCCAGACGGTTCTTTGCCACTGGCATCAAGATACTCAATTTTAGCCCGTTAAAACCAAAGCCGCTAATTGGGATATGATAAGCTTCTAATTTCTTCAAATCAAACAGCAAAAGTAATGAACGCCGAAAATGCAACTCTGGTTCCACGATTAGCGTCTGTATACTCAATAATGTTACTGAAAAACACTTGTTTTAGGTAGAAAAAGGTCAAAATCATCGAATTTAACTGTAATGTACATAGATACTTTGCATTACTTTATCATTCTCACCAATAGATGCCGCTGATCAAAATGCATGCAAGCACCTATCATCAGCTAAATGATAAAAATAATTAAAATATTCTTTATGAATTCATGAATAATGCATAATTTTTCATTTTGTCCCTAAAATTCACATCATATTATGTATTAAACTGCTACGTGCACATATTGAGGATGCGGAAAGTGTGTTTATGCTATACTTGTACATATGTATCACTTATACGACACGTCTCGCTTTTTAGTGCTTTAGCTGCTGTAGTGTTTCTCGATTAAGCGTATTAAAGGAAACAAAGCCACATAGAACGCAAGTACAAAAATTTTATTCGAATTGTTGTTAGTTTTTATAATAGATTTAAAAAAAAAAAATTTTCTTAGTCTTCCAACCGCAGTTCCCACAAACTACGTTAAATATTTGTTTGGAATTAGAGTGGGACAAACTGACGAATCAACTGCGGTTGTTTTCGTAAAATAGTTTTAGTATTTCTGGACGCTTTCAATAATACATGAATCCCTCTATTAATCCAAAACGCGTTTGTTTTGTTAGACGAAGTCAATAGTAGAGTAATTTGTCTGTTAAACAATCGCCTATTGTCTGAAGAATAACATAATATGTTGCCTTCAAGCAAGCGATTACCACACTTTGAGAGACCAAACAATCTAATGATCACGCATTAATTGTGAATGAAAAATAATAGAGAACTAAAGCAAGGCAAAGTAATATTTATAAAGACAAAAAAAAAAAAAAAGTCAGTGTAATAACAATAACAATAAAAAAGAAAAACATTTTACTGCAGGTTATGTTCTTGTAAATCATTTGCGGAACAAAAACAAAATTTTAGTATATGTATAAAAAGTTTTCATAGAGTTCGAGTCATTTCTAGTTGTTTTAGTTGTTGCGGTTCTAATTGCGGTTTAATTAAGAAAATTGATAATTAGTTTTGTCAGTAAATGAAAGATGCTACACGTTGTGGTTACTGTTTGAACAAGAAAAGTAACAAAAAACGACAACACTAATGCCAGCACACCGCTAGCATAGGATATGAATGAACTTGAAAGTCACATGCGTACAAACATAACAACACCTACATGAACAGTTTTCCAGGGGTTTCCAGGGTATACGTTTATACATGAGTACACAATCAACATCCGCTGCAGACTTTGTTTAAATGCATGAAATAACGAATATGTATTTATATATATATCGTTAAATGGGGTTTATCTTTTTACCCAACGTCGGAGGAAAAGATGAAGTATGGTACAATAACTCTCTCTCGTTGTTTGCAACAGACGAGTAAATAGTTCGAGAATCTTACATAGTAATGTAAGGTATCATGTATCATCTCTTTACTTAAGTGCTACAGTGTTTACTCCAAAGGAATTTCAGGTTATAACCGAATAAATATGGCACTCGTTTTTCTCGCATAATTGAACAAATTTTACTCGGAATCGTGTTGAAAAGAAATTTAAAGCAACTGGCAATGGATTGCAAGAAAGCTAAAAATTTTACTAAGGCACTCGACATATTACTGTCAGCTTCAGAAGAAAGGAATAAAGTTTTAGTCACGTTTTTGCTGTGGCTTATTTCACGATTTTTTTTTTTTTTGTGACTCAAATCACTTCATTTAAACAAAATTGTAAAGCAGAGTTTCGGACACAAAAATTCCGAACAGTCTTAAGAAGTGTAGAAAAGAATCTGATTTAATTTATATTAGTTTATCTACTGAAACTTTTAACTATTCGTCATCCTTCTTACTCTACCGTTTTGTTGAGATCACAGATATATCTCAAAAAATGTCTTGGGTGGATCAAGTCCTTCAAAAAGTAAGACTTTTTGCGTATTATTCTGTAGTGTTTCTTAGTTTTTCGAATATTTTTTTCTGTTTCGCAGGCCCAAACACGCACACATATACATTTCATTTGAATTAATTGAAAATTGCAAACGTAAGGTATATATTCGGACAAACGGAAAGGCAAAACATATGCAATATGTTCACAACAAAGATATATGACTTTAGTCAATACAAGATTTTCGAACTGTTTAATTATCGCGCTCCCTGCTCGATATTGATTGGCAGGCGTTCTGTGTGATTACTTGCCATGCTGTCTCTATGTAGTCTTCGACAGGTGCTTTTCTCCAAGTCTGATGTTAATAATCAGGATCCACTGCCAGCTAATTTATTCGGATAATTCCGTTCCTTTCTCAAAGTTTTTCGACTACTACTGTGATGAAAACTCAGTTTTACGTAGCAGCCTTCTTGGCAGGCGTTACGCCTTCATATTGCCGGTCGGTGGATCCTACAGCTCAGCATATCCCTTCGACGATCTGATTCCTTCATCCATATAATAGACTACCTGCTGTTAAAAGCAATAAGGCAAAAAAAAAAAATTTCTAAAGTTAAACAGTTACTCCTAACTCATTCCGCATATATCCTCGAATCGTGTGAAGAGCTTGAAGAAAGCAATTTAAAATATCGTCAAACGGCAAGGAAACGAGCAACGTCAATTTTTCTATACGTCTTTGATTAAAAAAAACTAAAATATAACAATGTCGCGAAGTGTACTCAAGAGTCCTTCCAAGGTGAATATTGTGTTCTTGTTTTATTTTCGTATGTGTTCTCATACGTGTTTTTTAGTCTCACATTTTGCTGTTTCCATCTTACCGGATATTGCAGTTCATGATGAGGAGTTTAGTTTAATAAAAGTTTTCTTCTAAATACATATATTATATAGAATCTTTTCTCTTCCCATCTATCTCGTTTTTTTCTTCTTCTTCTTCTTCGTTCCTTTTAAATTCCCTTAAGGTTCTTCTGATAAGTTTTACTCTAATATTATTTAAAAAGTCCTTATGACTTCATGTTATTTTTTTGGGATGAGCGTATATGTGCGGGCGAGGAAACGTATTTATATATCATATATATGCATGTAATGTATATGTATGTGTACATGCGTATGCCTCTGTTTTAATTTTTTACAAAAAGAAAGAAATAAAACACGTATTTATTTTTCCATGGTCCACAGCGTGTACGACTGCATGCATTTGTGCCGGTATGTGTACTTTTCTTTACAATTCTCCCTATAAACATTTGCGGCAATTTATTTTCATTAAAAATTCCCTTTAGTGCGTGATGTCAGCTTTTAATGTAATTAAAAAGTTCTTTCTGTTTATCTTTCTCTTTTTTTTTCCACTTCAAGTAGAAAATAGAAATAAAATTGCAAGATTCAAAGTTTGTGAGTACGCTTAAGATCTATAAAAATCTGAGTTTATTATAAAAATCACGAAAAACGAAAAAATTATAAAGCAGCATTCTTTGCATTCCAACGCAATGTGCATTTAACTCTATTTATTGCTGCAGGAACACATAAGCTAGATAAGTAGATACGATTTTATCCGAATGCTTTAATTTCAAACTAATTTTCAAAACCAAACATATTTATTTCAATAGACAGCGCATACTGCCTGCTTAATCACTAAATAACTTCGTATTCATATACTTGTTTATATGCTATTATCCTAACAGAGTCTCATGGTTCAAATATTTGATGCTCTTCTCAGAAATACCTAATGAAGAAAATTGTTTTCTTACAAAATCGGAGAAGGGATATGTAACACAAATAAAGGACAAGCTTGCCCTTCTACAATAATATTTTTTAATCTGAAATATTCAAATCCCTGACTCAGATATTCAAACGATTTCCAAAAAGAGTGTTAAGGTCCCAAGACCTTACGAACTTCTCTTTTCACGGTTTATTATTGCTTGACAGTTTTTTAAGAAACGATGTGAAATTAGTTCAAAGACATAGGAAATCTCCTTTACTTTAGATATATATACATATACATATAAGTATACGTATATGTATAAAATTTGTCTTATCGAAAGATCGAAATTTGAAATTTCTCAAAACCGTCTTCTGAATGTTTTACCAGAAAGTTTACCTTCACCAAATGCTTTCAATAAATTTCTGCTCGATCCTGTAGCGTCTCTTCCTTGCTAGAATTTGTCCAGCATACAGTGGCGTCAATGAACTTTATTAGTAGCCATGCATACATATATGACATAAATCATGTCCGTTTCAGTCCCACTTCTAGGTCGGAATGTGTACATTCAGTGATAAAAAAAAAAGAGCCACCTAGGCGTGAAATGAATATGCGCATACTAGTTGAAACCTGTTGTAACCGGGTCGGATAGAACTTTCTGTTAAATAGAGTATATATATATATATATATATACGCATGTGTATGTGCGTGATGATGCATATATAATACACACACTGCGAAGACGTAATTAATATACCCTGTATTACAAATGGTATAGCGAAGAGCACCTCTTAAGATAGTGTCTTCGATATTATAACACGAGTTCGAATTACTATCAAGCTGCCATCGTAGCTGCAATCTTTAAAACGAAAGGAATGTTTGTACAATTTGTGTAAACACAAAAAAGTCCTTCTTGATTTATTTATAAATTTTAATTTTCGGTACCAATTGCATCGTTTTACAATCAACCGCCTGTCCTCGGTGAAGGTTTGCTGCAAATACTTGTTTTAACAAAATAAAAAAAATTGAAGTTTTCTTCCCCACAACTGCCTTCTACAACTCAGCAAATCAATAACAGATGATATTGTTGCAGTCCGCACAACTATGTTGTTTACGATAGTATTAAAACGGACAAAAGCGCAAAAAAAAATTGTTCTCATTGCTTTCAGGAGTTTCAATCTAAATGTCGAAGTCTGATAAACAAAAAAATAAAACGCACGGACTTAAGTTGGAAAATCTTTTCGCATGTTTGTAATGGGTACCAACCGTGAGCGGTTTAATTATTAATGATTCGTCCGTTGCACAAACGTTAGAAAGGATTTGTGAAATCTTATAGGTACTGCTGAACCAAGTAATATTGAGAAAAATGACATGTTTACATTGCACTGCCATCGGGTGAAAATTAGAGAATTACTTGAAATCGGTGAAGAAAATTACAAAATTCGTAAAAAACAAAGCTTTAAGTGGATTGATTAAACAATATTAATGTCAACGTACATGCGGTAACTGAAATGCCGTAAGCTGCTCTAAGTGACTGTTCCGTTTTTTTCCTTGTATTTTGACTGGGCATAATTATCAGCGGAATAATTTCAAGACTTATCATATTATGGGGTTGTATATGTTTCGTTCACTGCCACTCCTCGGACTGTTGCTACTGAAAGAACAGCATTTGGAAGGAACACACATTCAGACGTAACCTAACCTACCGAACAGGCATCCCTTGTGCTACTGCGACTTTCTATACGCGCCCTGCCTACGGTCTCCCTCGGCCCGTTATGTCCATGTGAGACCCCAAACTTGCGTCCGAAAACCATTCTAACCTACGTTTCTATCCTATATATTCAAATACGGTTTATTTTTTTTTTTTTTCTTTTCTTTCTTTTATACTTTATATAGAATTTCTTACATTAAAATGTATAACAATTATTGTTTAATTTATTTAATTGTAAATATGTATATTTGTATGTATGGACGTAATTATAAGTAATGCAAACTGTTATACATAAATCGTTTAATATAAAACAAAACTAATAATAAAATAAATAGTAAGTGGCTGCACTTACTTGTTTTTATTGTACTTAGCTAGTTTCTCATTGGACATCATAGAGCGCATCGGACCATGATTCACGTAATAAAAAGGAAGGATCAAAATCAATTGGCATAAATTTAGCAGCACAACGCATCGAAAAAAGACATTCTTCAACCAAATCGCTTTACTTCCAGCAAATAGAATTTTAAATAAATCCAAAGGATGCAAAACTAACGAGGAAATAATTTCAACCTTAATGCCTGCCGCTAGATGTACGTTTATTTGATTCAAGGGATATTTAATTCAGTTTGCTACTGATAAGCTTTGCCGAATTTGTCAAATTTATAGCAAATAGTTTGACGATTTTTTATTTATAAAGGCGTCGTAAACGACAATCGGATTGATCTGTGTATGTACACAAGAAGAAACTTTACTTCGTTTTTGGAAAACTTCTACGACCGCTGAACATGTATAGTTCATTTATTAGTTGTTATTGTGCAGTTGCCGATCTCTTCCTCCATTACATCGGCATTTTCACATATATGTATACTATTTTTGTACATAATTTACTTTATATATACTTTATCGTCATTGTTCAGCGCTTTATCTATTTATTATACTTTTTTTTTGTTTTGGTTTATCGACTACTCATATCTTGTTTTTTTCCTGATGTCACAAATCAAATGCCACTGGCTTATTCTTTCAATAATGATTCTGGAGTCTTACATTTTTTTCTTTAGTTTTAGACTTTTATAAAATTTATATTTAGCCATAGCGTCAGCGTATTCTTAAGAATAAAAACTTCATAATTATTTTTTTATTTCACAACCGGGAATAAATTTTTCTACAAAAAAGTTCAGTTATTCAACTCGTAACAACGGAAAATCCCTCTTAAAACACGTTTCTCGTCCGCCGTCATCATTTTTCTTTCTCTAAAGCCACTACTTTCTGGATCCTAATTTACTTTACATTTAAAATATTTCATACTGGACCGCTTATAGATTTTTTTCTTGATATAATTTTTACGCTAATTCAGACGTCTAGAACTTCCTTCACCGACGTTCTTTTTGTTCCACTGTCGAAAAACCGCGCAAAGTCTCAAAAAACCAAGAAAACTACATCGAAACACAATCTCTCGCTGTCAACTCCATTTGTGCGCGAACTTAACAAATCAGAGCTTTGCCGGGTTGCATTTTTAGCAAACATAATTTGCTGAGTTAAAACCACAAAGTACCACATTTATAGACATATAGCTATCATGGTTTTCATTCTATGAACTTAAAGTTGTCATTATGCTCTGGTTATTTTCGCCTGCCAACAAAGGAGCTTTGATGCTATGCAGAAAGGGTTAGTGCACCCTCTCTTAAGACGTCGCAAAAAGAATATTGATAAATATATTATTCTGTTGTCTTGCAATTAAGTTCTAAAGGTGTTAATTATGCGACAAACATTATCAAGAAAATTGCAATGAAAGCGCTTGAATGTGGTTGAAGGGTTTGTCACCAGCGTATGCTGTATTCGTCTCGATTGGACGGTGCTATTTATGCGAACGACAGGAATGTACCGGATAATAGGATTGATGCAATAGGCTACAATTTTATAAGAAGGAATGGATGCATTCTTTAAACGGTAATAATAACGCTCAACTATATAAGACTAAATCAGCCGCTGGTGAAAAACTGTACGCAGTCGCAAGCGTGCGTGAACTTCCGCCCAGGAAGGCTGAAGTCAAATATAGTCACGATAAATCAAAGTTCAATCACACAAACACAACTGAAGGTGAGAATGAAGGTGAGTCGTAGAAAACTGCTACCACCTGAAGAAGACTTCATATTCATTGAATAATATATGGGAACGTTAAGCGGAGTAAAATCAAATCGCCAGCGTGGCTGTTTTCACAATGTAATGCAAACACATGTGTTTTGCATATGTTTGCATAACAAAATAATATCTTAAAACTGTTTTTAGTGCGATTGGCTAACGTTATCTTCTTCTTAAACATTTCGCAATAACTGCAACGGTAGGTGCATATGCCAAAACTTACATTGGTTTTTCACTAAATTTAACCAGCACTTGTTGCCATCAAAGCGTTATAATATTTATAATTAGGGCGGTGTAAATTTGATGGCTACAATACTGTGAGTGATTTAACAGAAACAGATATGCAAAGACCGTAAGAAGAGATCAGTGGAGTGGTTACTTTATAAGTTCAAGAGAGTGTATTTTATTTCCTATTTTTTATAGGTGATATTGATCACTCTAAGGTCGAGAAATAGAGATCATTTTAAGAATTCCTGCAACTTTTATCTATAAAGTGTGTTTTTTAAAAAAGGAAACATAATTCGGAAATTGTGTGCCTCCAATGTCAAATGTCTCCATACTTTTATCTAGACTAAAACGTTCTCAAAATAAAATAATATCTACAGGTTGTAAGAATGTAAAATTTCGTTTATGTCTAAACTATGGTACTCACCCGGTACTTAATACGAATCTGAACAGAGATTCATGTCGAAAATGTAACTTTTTCTCAAATTAGAACACCCTGTTAACATATTATGAAGGTAGCGCCTTGTTTTAGGAACGGCATCAGACAGTCAGTCAGACAGGCGTACTTAAATCAATTGAAGAATTATTCGTAATCTACCGGCATAATAGGATGTGAATCTATCTTTAAGGTACTGCATACATCCGAGTAAACCTAATGTACCCTACGCTATAGGTGGTATAGAGCAAAAACGAGTAAGAACATCATATTCGGTCGTGACAGAATCTTTCATAGGCGTACCCGACATAAACAAAATTAAAAAAGGAAAGAAAAGAAAAGAACAAAATTTTCATTCTCTGTAATACTGGATCTGCGCGGTTTACTTTTTTTATTTTCAGAATAAAAATGGAGATTTACATCATGTATCTATTCTAGCAACGAGCAAAAGACATGGAAAACAGAGGAGGAGGTTTTGTTGTTTAGATATGTGGGCGATAGAGGCGTGTCCTTTACCCGATCAATTCTTTTGCAAATTTGTAGGCGGTATCTTCACTTTTGCGAACAGGAGAATGGCAACCTCGATATTGCACAGTTGAACAGGCAGACAATTGGACGGACATGTTTATAATGGTTATAAAGCCTGCTCCTGCGTGTTATACTGAAAAAAATTTAAATTTTGATGTGCTATAATTTGGGATATAATGTGACCGTCGCCCACGGAATATAGGTTTAAATTTATGTAGACTTTTCTGCTGTGCTAGTGAGCAAAAGAAAAAAAATTTTTTATTCATTCTGAAAAACGGAGGTGTTCTTAATTTACGTAGTACTGTGGACATGTTCTTCGACCGATTTGGCCCAATTTCAATACCAATCAGGAACTTTCACAGTTGCCGCTGATTTTGAGATCGATAGGTTCATTCTTGGGGCACGAGGTTTTTTGCTTTGTGAGGTCTCTAAAGCATTCTTCTGGGCATTCCGAACGTTTCACTATTAAAAAATTCAAACTTGCGAAAAATTGAAACCATAAAGTTTTTACCGCGAGAGCATTCGCAAGTCGCCGGATAAGGGACAAAGGACAATAGGTAGTGATGATACATATCTCAATCTCATTAAGTTTGTGAACAAAATTAAGTTTCATCAAAAAAGTTATAGAATAGTGATGAAATTGAAACACACGATAAACTAAGCAAGTAGTTGAGTTTAAATTAAAATGACGTTGCAACCCTTCTTCTTCTTTCATAAAGGAAAAAGTTAAAATATTGAACTATAGCTCTTTTTGTTTATATAAGTTTGCGATTCATTTAATTTACTTCAATTCGAATGCAATTGATATCAATTCTCTTATTATGAATTCCAATATTTGCATAATTGCTCAAAGAAACTCTCCAGACTTGTCCAATTTAAAGAAAGAGAGAAACTTCTGTACTTCAACTAAAAACTGTAGAGTTTTTATTGAAAAATATTTATTACTTTTCTACTATACTTTTGCATTGGGAGAAAAGTTTCATATTCACTGCTTTGTGTTTTTTGCAACTTGAAACTGTTGGTTGGTTTTTTTCTTCCGTTGTTGTTGTTATGTTTATTTTCTTTTTATTTCTACTCCATGTAGATGCGTTTTGCGTGCTTGCATAAATAGTAGTAGAACTTCAATAAATGTCTTTTAAATGTCAATAACGAATAAAATTCCGTAAATTCTTGTTCTTCCATTATCACACATTCTCACATCTTACATAGTAACTAACCCATACTGCTACTTCACGACGCCTAGCGATACTGTGTATGTAGAGTAGTGTAGTGTAGTGTAGTGTAGTGTAGACAAAGTTTGATAATTTGACAAAAAGAATTTGCTTGCAGATGTCAGTTTAC
This sequence comes from Glossina fuscipes, assembly GCF_014805625.2. NCBI lineage: Eukaryota > Metazoa > Arthropoda > Insecta > Diptera > Glossinidae > Glossina > Glossina fuscipes. The sequence continues at coordinate 2,160,126 of NW_023998440.1, forward strand.
GTTTCGAATGCATGCAAATACCTTTCAAAATCTTTTATAGCTTTAAATTCTAACTTTACCGATAAAATCTATCTGTGTGCGCGGGAGTATACAATACAAATACTCTTTTTAGCAAATTTACACTTTGTTAGAGGGAAAGAAAGAACTGACTCTACTACTAGATGAAAACAAAAATAAATAAATAAAAAGAAAAAGGAAAAGAAGAAGAACAGCTTAAACTAACAACAACATATTGCATTTTGCAAATTCAATAACAACATGAATTCTATGAATTCCTATAAAAAGGTTAGGAGAAATTAAAACTGGGGCTGAGATGGGGAGCACAGAGATGAAGATAAGTGTATATAATTTTCTGCCTCTTCTGTTTTACTTTTTTTCTTTATTTTTGCTTTCTGTAATAGAGAATGTTATGCATCACAATTGTCACACCATATTGTTGTTGAACTACAATTGTTGTCAACGTTACTCGGAGCTGTTTCTCGATGTGTCTTCAAGTCTGTTTCAAGTATACATAGCAGCAAATTTACATTTAATATCCTGGTGTGTATATAATTTAGTTGCACAAATACACATGCACCGCTTCATCGACGGAGTTTGGGGGTGGGGGGTAAGAAAGTGACATGGCAAGGGTTTCAATTTTAAGTTTATGCAATGGGTACGCGTATGTTTTATATGTGTGTATGGTTGAGAAATTCTTACTAAATTATGCACAAGTTAGTAGAGAAATACCTTTCACCTCTGTCTTCTTTTCTCTTGTTATCTGTGCATCGCGTCTTTGTATCATTGACAACATAAGGATATTATATTTCGAAGGATATGAATTTAGTTTTCCTATTTTCTTCTTATTATTATTATTATTTCTAAAGTGGTGATAGAAACGTTTAACTTTAAACTTGACTTTTATGTATAAAAAGATTTTAATGAATTAATAAATTCATAAGTAATACGTAAGAAAACTTGGAAGCAAACCTCGGATTCCAACAACGTCAAACAGTTACCACTATTAAAATGTATGTTAAACTTGTTTTTTCATTTCTTCACAGCCAAAGAAAGGAAAGTGAAGAAACCCTATAATATATATCCTATATGTATATATATGTATATAAATTTTTAATCGATATCGAATTCTGAATAGATTCAAAAGTTGATGTTTTTGTTTATTTTCACCGAAAACTTTATGTTTCTGTTCATTTGGTTTCACTCCATTTATAATCTATCTATGCGATAAAAGCGCGATATAATCCCACGAAATAAGAAAATTACTTTATCTCATAACTAAATTATTTGATTCGATCCAACTCATCCTCATGTCAGTGGCAAACATTTCACTGGTTGCAAAAACTTGGATATCAGCTTCCAATTTGGCAAAAACCCATTAAAAATTCTTGCACGGACCAAATAAGTGAAAGAATACGTCTACAGTGCGACGTAAACCGATTACACTTCTGTTTTTAAGAGCAAAAAATTTGCCTATAAGTACCAAACTGCATTGACAAAAATTTGCAATTATATTCTTTAGATGGGCAAGCGATCATATACAAAAATTGAAAAAAATCGGCTACTCTCACAAAATATCATGAAGTATCGAAATAAGATTTTGTTTTCAATATGCGTATCCTTTAGAGATCTTGTAAAGTATATATAATTTTGATCAATATATATTTGTGAATCGATCTAAGGATGTTTGTCAGTCCGTCTGTCGGCCCATCTTCTTATTTGATGAACACATTGTTTTGTCGAAAAAATTAAAATGTTTGCCTCAAATATTTATATAGTACATGAAAAAAAAATGTAACAAATCCGTCACGACCATGAAATATAGCAACGAGATTTCATTTTTTTCAATGTTATTGAGTTAAAGGTTGTGAGGATAAAAAAGTCGGCCACAACCGAATATAATTAACTAACCCGTTTTTTTCAAGTTATTCAAGGTTTTCGCTTAAGGCGATATTGACTCATCTGTGTCTAGTTCTTAAGAGCAGGAAATAAATTTGTAAAACCACAATTTTTTTCCTACGTATTTATTGACTGACTGGGACAACAAAGCCAAGTTTCAACCTCTCCTCAAAAATTAGTGCAATATTTAAATGTAATACGAAAAGAGGAGATAACAAATGACAATCGACCAAAGAACGTGATATCCAGCCGGCGGATGTGGTTAGGTCAATTCCAAATCTTGCCATTATTAAGAATATTTGTTAAAGGGTTGGCTAAAAAGTATTGAGCCTTCAAATCCAAAACTAATCTATTTAATGACTAACTTAACTTTAGCGACTGAAGCAACGATGTTTTATAATATCCGAATCGCTTTATATGACGAAATTTTGCTTCTAGTGTTAAGGAGGTTTAAGGCACCTTTGTGCTGAGAATTTTGCAAACACTAATTTAAAAGGTTATAGTGCCAACCGTTGACATAAAATACCAACAATATCTTCAAACATTTTTGCCCGCATGCCGCATTCAAATCCAATATCTCTTTCATGTTGGTTATTCTGGGTGTACATATTTCTTTTAATTTAGATTACGTTTGATATAATCATCATTAATCTTATTTTTTTGTTAAATCCGTTTCAACTCCACAAACAAGCAGATCCATGTTCATAGACGACTTCACATACATTACATATATCCCTTATATTTTTTTTCCTTCATTTTTCTATGCGTGTACGTATAACTGTCAGTTGGTTTTATAACCCTTTGCCAGTGACGTGACATGACATTACAACATGATAAGTAATCTATCTAAAAATTCTCAAATATTCACATACTTATGTGCTCGAAAGAAGAAGGAAAAAAGGATAAAGCAACAGTAGCAATTTTACACACTCACACATTCACTCTTTTTGCATATAAAATAAGTGTGAAAATTATATTCGCATTAGACCGAACACTGAATACTCACCACACCTAAAGTCAACGTCCGCGTTTCTACAAATGCAAAACTGTTGCCTTTAAGTGACTTAAAACCCAGGGTAAAGAATATTGCGCTCAATACCAAACACGTACATGAGTATTTTTTGGTTCCCCATCCTCGGTATTTCTCAATAGATGACTGAAAAAGAAATCGTTTTTCTTAATGGTGTACTTTTTAATGTGATAGCCAAGATCATCAGTTTCTGTTGAATGCATCGCATAAGGGATTCTTATTTTAAGGCTTGTCGAGCCCCACTTTTAAAAATCTCAGTATTTAGCGTACTCTGTATGTGGCGTGCATCGGACTTGCAACAACGTGTGTCTGAGATATTCAACTCTCTGCGTCTGTCGTGTGAGCAAAACCGGTTTTTAAGCAAACATTTTCGCTCCTTAAAATACATCGCAATCTGTTCGCGGAAATGGCTACGTTCCTGTTGGGACAAGGTCGTCAGTAACCTATATCCGCTTATATTCACTATAATTTCTTTCAATTGCAGGTGTGAAGACTCAAAGTCGTCCCTTCTTTTGTCCTCACAATTTTCTACTTGGCGAGGGGGATACTAAAATCAGTTAGCTTAAAGCATAATATTAAGCCGACGTTACCAACGCCGGGTTTGGCGCAACTCAAATAAACAACGCCTATTTTCCTAACTGAAACAATGTTGGCATAAACAACCTTGCAGATAGTCCGAACCAGGTGATTTTCGCAAAAGTTCGTGTCGAGGGACAGACCGTTCTCTTTACTTCTTCTTTTTCTCAATGAGGTAGCCAGCAATACCAGACATCTGCGAATTTCCTCGGCCTTCGTAGGCAGCCGAGTCAAATAAACAATTCCCGGCTCGTTTACAAATCATAAATATTCCGGGTACGAAAACCATATGCTAAGATCAATCCGTTGAAATATAAAAAAATGAATAAGAAGCTAAGCTAAGGTGAATAATTGTCTCTTAATTAAATCGAATAGAATCCTGAATTAAACTAAATCATCCCGGCGCATGGAGATCCCAGTCGAACCTAAACTTCTTATTTTGTAAAAAAGCACGCGAGACTAATTTTTATCGAACTTGTCCCGAAAAAATAAATTTTTTTTGTGAGGAACCTCAGAACTGCTGCACCAAATCCTCCTTTGGGTGAATCATTTGTTCTTAGCGTTACAGCTGTTATCCTTTGGTTCATTTATTTTTCTTCCCTTTACTTTAAAGAAATTTGCTTCGATTTGTTTTTTTCTACGTTTCATTTATTTATTAATTATTTGTCTTGCATACCTTCAGGCAGTAAAGAGTTTGGATTTGTTAAAATCATATATTCTTATATTCTTTAAAATGTTGAATAAACTCCCTTATGATCTAAAAATGCTTGAATTAATGCGTGGCCAAGGTTTCTTTCCACTACGCAGAGACTATTTGAAATTTCAGACGTACGGACCAGCATAAAATTGAACTAAGCAATGTGACAGCAGCTATTTTGCTCTGTTTAGCGCACTCTATCTAACGGTTGCCGTAAATTGGACGTTCAATCGGATACTTTAAATTATTCTGCATGTTTCACGGATGCCTTATAGCAAAAATGCATTCGATAAACTTTTCTTATTTTGCAAAACTCATTTATAATACGTCCTCAGCTTGACCCGACAAAATTTTCCTCTCTCATTTTCATCACGTGGGATTCTGTCAGGTTTCCTGCTTCATATTGATTGCTTCACCTGGCCATAATAGTTTCGGATCTTAGATGAGTTCGACAACTTAAAACGTTGCTTTGGATTGCTAGCTTCCAAGCAGAGGGATGCAGAGAGTTAACTTTCGTCTTCTAGTCACCTGCGCAAAGTCCCTCTTCGTAGTCTCAGACTTTCAACAATAAATCCATGTAATATATACCGCAGACACTATTAACTGATTCGTTTTCATTAACAAATTATTGGCGAATTAAACGACATTAGCGAAAAACTTCACTTTTATACAACAAGAAAATTTTTCATAGCTACTCGTTACAGAATTTAATCTAAAAATCAATAGCGTTAACATTTCCATTTTTATCTTGCTACTGCATAAAATGAACATAGAAAGTTTTTCGTGGTCGATAAAGATTTAATCTTTATTCCCTTCTTAATAGTTTATGAGGAACAGGAATACGTTATTATAGCGCCATAAGTTTATTTAATCACAAGATGAGAATATATTAGATGCTTGCATATTTTTTAATCAGCGACATCCATTTGAAAAAGTGATTAAACAATGTGAAGTGTCAATATCATAATCATAATTTTGACCGTTCTCTACTTAAAACCACAGTTTTCCTCTCAGTATTATGATGTGCCATCATGGAACGCTCAAAATTGTATTTTTGGCTTTTATTACTTTTGTGGTCGAACTATTTCTAGACGTTTATATAAGATGGGAAAGAGCCAAGAGAAGGGGAAATGGTTACCATACGCATGAATTGAAAATTACAACATCGAGGTTTCATTGCTCGCCAGGCGAAAAGAAAGATGTTTTCTGTGGCGCATCGCGACCGACAGTTAAAAGTAAATCGATTACGGCAACCTCAAGCGCAAAAGGTAAGGCGTTGTTTTAAGGGAGCCATCCACATCGACGCCGAAGCAGAATAGTCATGGCCATAAAATTTTGCTGCCCCTGTGGTGAGATCAGCAAGATATAGCGTATTACGAGCTGCTAAAAGCTTGGGAAACTATTACTGAAGATGTCTATCGACATCAATCGAACATATTGAACGATGTAGTGTTGTAGACAAGCCAGCAATAGCGATTAACACAAGCAAAGTTATCTTTTTCCATGACAACGCTCGGCCACACATTGCAAGAGTTGTCAGGGGACAGGATTGCAGCTTGAATGGGAATTTCTACCGCACTTAGCCTACTCACTATTTATAGCGCCTTTTAAAAACCGATTGAGATGCCATTTTTGCAGGCTCTGCTCTTCTCTAATATGAATTATGACATTTCATTTAATAAGTTGCCTGTCTGAAATTTTCGTAACGTTTCTTTTAAAAGTTGGTACAGCCCAAAAATCATGTGAGTGGGCTAATTGTGTTGCCATGCACGTGTCAGACTGGAGACTTATTGAGTGATGACTTTACAATCAACCGAATACCAATGTGTTGAAAAAAGGGCTTCATGTCATTATGATAAGCTGACGACGTGCATAGGCAATATAGATACCTGATGTAATCTCAATTACGTAAATGTGAAAAATCCACACATCCTTGAATAAATGCAAAGAGAAAGCATTTTTGAATAACTCTCACAGAGCAAGTTTGGTTGGTATATAAATTTTTTTCCAGTTAGAAATGCGAATACATCATAGATAACAAGAAGTGAAGGGATCATGCTTTTCTTGAAAAATCCATGACTACAACTCATTTCCTTATTTCCCTTGAGTATTGAACAAAGTCTATAATATAATATAAAATAGAAGCTATTTCTGCAGTGTAATGCATTCTTGTCCTTCTTCTTAACAAATAATCCAAGTTCCTGAAAATGTTTTGTTATTCTTCATAATCTACGTTTCTGCACTTGACACCTGCACCTACGAAACAGCGAAAAATTTAAGGAAAAAATGAATATATGAAGACTTAGACCGTCCCTGATCGACTGCAAATTCATTAAAGACCACAAATGCAATCTGTATTAAGAGGAAGGACATTTTGGAATTTTGTAAAAAGCAACTCCTATCTTTGTGTCTTCAAATATTTAATAATAAAAAACCAAACTTTTCATATTAACGGAATTCAAAGGTTTTTAATGAATCTTCGATGCAATATTATCATAATCTAAAATTTTGGTTATCTTATGAACACCTCATGAAGTTGTAAAATAATTCCAACCTTGATTTTGGTACATTTAGCGTTGATTTCTGGAATGCTATCGTTCTTACCTTAAATCTGTTTCGGAAGATATTGATTGACTCACCAAATTCAGCGACTTATAAAAAGGCAATTGAATAGGAGTCCAATAACTTCTTCTGCTGGTGAAGCGGGTATACGCAATACGTGTTAACATTGATGGTAAGTGGGCAAATAACACTTTTATTTGATTAACGATGATCGCTGCAGTGATAACTTCAGAATATAACCATCGGAGATTTTCTAGCTCCAACTATTTGGCTATGAGTTATAACCCATGAAATGATTAAGCGTTGCGAATAAAACAACGATTTCACCTTACTCCGATTATGAATAGCTGAGTTTAAAACAATGTATGGCGAAATAGAAGAGAAATGAATAAATGTACAGGAAATACATTCATGCAAAATATTGCGCTATCATCATATATCATGCAAAAATTTACTTTTTCACTTGTTTGTTATGATGTCCTTATTGCTGTTATCTGCTATATATAATATGTTATGCATATATTTTTATACGCATGTATGAAAATGCATGTACGTACATACATGTATCTATACATATATACGTTTAATATATTTATATAGCATGTAAAATTTTTATACACGAATAAGTTTAATATAACACATTTGAAGAAATTTTTCTTCCTTTTTCTCTGTCTAGCTAACCGGAAGCAAGACGAAAAAATACCAAATATTCTTTTGTCTGTATTAGTTTTCTACTAAATTTGTGCGCACGTATGCAAAAGGAATCACGACATGCCCAACTTTTATCGTACCGATCGATTTACAAAATGGCTGTCCGTCAAAATCGCAAGTCTCGAGATAATTTGATGAAATTTGATTCTTTGATGTGTTTTGGTCCAAAGGCGTATGCTATTGAAAATCGTATAGATCAGCCCAGTTTTTCGACCACTTCCGTATAACAGCTTGTTTCGAAAAGCCTATTACGCTTCTCTAGTTAAAGGTACGTAAATTAAATGATTTTTATACCCTACGTTACTTGTCGTAGAGCGTACAGTAAGTCTGTATGGATGTATACGAAATAGAAGCGCTTGAGACACGACGAAAAACGACAAAGATGATTTCGAGAAAATTGAGTTTAGATTTTAAAGATCAATGCTTCTAAGTGCTTTTGTATACAATTTCTTTCAAAAAAAGTCTTCTTAAGCCATGTAATGAATTCGACCCCACTAAATTTTTCGATATCATTTTTGAATATTTAAAATATTTAAAATAAAAAAAAAGAAATTCAAATTATAGTAAGCGAAATATGAACCAAAAAAAATTATTTTTTCATGCGAATTTATTTTCTAGCAACGTTTCCATTTTTGACCAAACCTGTTGCACAATACTCTGCATGCCTTGAGCTTTAGAAATGAAATTAAAAGATATCAGCGCCTCTTTAGTCACTCCTCTAATGCCCACTCGCTGAACCTAGAGCGTCAAATGTTAAATTTTTCGACGGCATTGTCGAGCGTCGATCAGAAGGAGTCCAACTAGTAGCCAATTTCCACGCTTTCTTCGAATACCACGAAAGACTCATACATTCGCCCTTTTGACATACACGCTGGTGGTCTTCGGTAGATGAAATCTTACTCGGTACATAAAACACGTTAGTGCAACAAATTTCATGGAAATATCACCAAAAATTTTGACCTGTAGGTTGAACACCAAAAATTTAATAGATAGACATCAGACGGACAAACGAGCGGATGGATGGACAATAATTTGCAATCGATCGGTATTGCTTTCGGAATCACTTTGTGTATCGACCGATATAATAAAAGGTAGATCTGTAGCAAGTCCATCTGGGTGTTACAAACGTCCGCACAAACTTGATATACCATGTACCACAAGTGATGCAACGTGTAACAAACTTAATAAATCCTCTGCGACAATATTCACAGCTTTTGGTATAAAACTTACTTTGAATTCGCTTGTTCGAAATTCTTTCGGGTGAAGCGTGGCAGAGTGTTTTTCCTTCTACTCTACCCTTGTTAATAAATAGCAAAATTTGTTTCGAAATGTCCGTATAACATTACTGACTAAATGTAAAGAAATAATTTTTTTTGTTATTTTTACCCTGCAACAATAAAGAAATTCATTAAGAGAGACCACAATTATATATGTAAATGATTCACTGCAACTTAGCAACACCATTTGTGTTCCTATACTATATGTTGAACAATTAACTATGTCTTATATTAATTAATAGCTGGGAAACATTTGTGGTTGGCTTTCAACGAATTTTTAACATTCGACAAATATATAGCCTGTCTTTTTAGATCAAGCACGGACAATAGCCCATTGTACAAACACGGTCCACTATTAAATAACCGACACATATCCAAAAGTTATTCATATAACTTGTTTTCAAAATAAGGAGTTGTGTGGGAAGTGGTCAAAAAATGCTTCGATCCGAACTATTTTCAATAGCATTTCGCCCTTGGGCCAAGACATATCCTTGTACGCGATTTCATCAAAATATCCCCAAAACTTGGGACACGTAGATTAAACTCAAAGACACAAAACGGGCAGATGGACAAACAAGCTCACTTTCTGAATCGATCAATGTAATAAAAAGTGAGACTATCTGAAGTCTTTATGTATACATCCGCACAAACTTAATACACTCTTGTTGTATCGAATTGTCAATAAGACGGTCAAATCTGAAAAACTTTTATGAAAAACACAGCAGAAGTAGAGAATGCTTCTAAATTCCAATGGTGACATCATTGTCAACTTTACGAAGGGCTAATAATAACATGGGTGAATTTTTTAAGGCATCATTATTATTAAAATATTATAAACATTTATGATTAATACTGAAAATGAAATTATAAATAATATCACAAAAAGGGAAGTCATTTTCTTCAACAGTGCAAAAGTAACTTTCGCATGTACGTAGACTCTTTGTCAAAATGAGAACGCAAATGTTGCACAACCCGCTAAATTATATACATAGCTAAGCCGTTCGAAATGCAAAGCGATTAGTTTACGCCTTAAACTGCAAAGACCTTTCTTTAATAATTCATCTTAAGATACTACATGATAACAGTTTTCGGGCCGTTGAATAATAAATGTTTTTTTCACAAGAGAGAGAAAGAGAGAGAAATGCATAAAAACTGCTCAACATATATATTCTGTCTCTTTCTTTTATCGTTTAATACCAGCCCATTTTAACGTGTTGTACGAATAACTTCATAATAAAGTAAATGCATATCATATTTCCGTCAAAAAAAAAAAACATAAAATCTAAATTTTTTTTCGGCGAGTATTATTTTAGCATACTCTCTTGCCATTTTGATGAAAGTAATATGTCGAAGAGAGAACACCCAAGGAACATTGCCATGTATAAATCGGAACAATATCAGATAGATACTTTCTTTTAAAATCGGACTAAATATAGATGTATTATTAATGATAAATTTCGGTCAAAACTGGTTACATAGAGTTTTTTCTTTATCGATATGTCGTATAATGGCCTTGATATCGTTCACCTTGAAATTTGTAATGCCTAAAGATAATTTCATTATATGTTCTGGTGAACGAATGCCTATCAGCTCTGTGTAACGAAACTAGTAACAAAGTTAGCGTAGTTTCAAGTGGTTAATTATTGAAAAAAATCTTTTTAAAAATGCTTATAAAGAAAAAATTTATGCATTTATAAAAACTAATTGCACGAGTTTTTTCTTACTGAGTTTTGCCGTTTATGTGCTTCTTTGAAAGTATCACTATAACTCTTGTAACAAACAATCATAAATTTAGCTTTAAACAACAGTCAAGCTCCACCATAATTTGTTATACTGATTTAAAGCTTCTTGTAAAATAATAAACGCAAAAAAAGAAACAAAACAAAATCGTATACGAAACGGAAAAAAATTGCACTAAACTCTTTCTATGTATAGAAAAATACTTCATTCTCTCTCTCTCTCTCTCTCTCTCTCTCTCTCTCTCTCTCTTTCTTTCTTGCTCGTTATGTATATGTGTGTACAGATGCAATTTGCAACATGAAATACACAGCCTATACTGAACTAAACAAACACGGCCACTATAGCTAGTGTATATATATATAGAGATATTGTGGCAAAAGTTAAATATGGCCGCCGTTATAGCCACCAACACCATTAAACAACTAACTAACCAACCAAACAACCAACAACAAAAGCTTTGTGCTGCGAAAACGATAAAAAAAAGAACAAGAAACAAGAAAAATAAAAGGAAAAGTAAAACATTGTAAAATAAAAATTGTGATAATAAATGTGTTTGCTGGCATTTTATAGTGTGATATAGTTGGAGTGAAAGAAAATAGCATACGAGTGAGTATATCCGTAAATGAACAAGTTTCCCATTTCTTTTTTTTCTTTTTGTTTCTATTTCAACTCTATTCATGGTCAAGCAACTAGGAATAGAAATAAAATAAGCTGTGCCAAGCATTTCCGGTTTAGGTGATATATGGGCAGAGTGTTTATTATAAAAAAAAAAAACGTACCGTACGCTCATACAACAAACTACAATATAATATGTAATGGGAAAATTGCATGTGTGTAACAAAAAAATTGTATATGAATGGTATATGAAATGCGTATATTTGTCGGTCCATTGTGTGGTGCAAGTCAGGGTCATTTATGTTCGTTATTTGCCATGTTTTTTTTTTTTTTTTTTAAACCGGAAATATTAAAGGATCACTTTTTTTTCTCTCTCTCTCTTTCTCTCTTGTTTTTTATTTTTTTTTTTTGAACGAAACAAAGTGGAATTACAAGCATTTCATTACTTACGTACAATTGATTTATATGAATGAGGGAAGACTTTGGAGGATTTCATCTGAAAGAAGAAAGAAATTGATAAACGTAATAATTGATACTAATTTGCTTTAAATTTTCATTGAAGTGTAAAAAGTTTATAAGTAGAAAAATAAGACTACAATACTAATAGTATGAACAAAAGGAGTAAATGAAAGTATTGCGGAGTTTGTGACAAAAGTTTTTCTCTCACGACTATCAATAACTTGATTGATTCATTTGGAGCCTACGTGCAATTCTTTTTCGCCATAACGAAGAAATCCATTCATACAAATAGAGTCGAGAGCAAAGAAATCGCACACCCCCTACGTTTTCACTTCCAACCTAAATACTTATTAAATTATATTTAGCTTGCAACCATATTAATATAATTAACCTAAAGTATACTCTGTTAGATTTTGAAAAATACTTAATACCTACCCTCCATCTACAAAGTCATTACAGCAGTGATAAAACAATACAAATACCTAAAATCAGCAGATATAGAAGGAAAAAGATTGATAGAGATGATGTCATTTGCATACTACCACGCTGTCTGAAAGATCCTTTGTCGAATACGAGACCTTTCAGAAGAAGAAAATCGAGGCCATACCGGTAGTAACGTCTCACGTGGTTGCACTAGTTGAGACTAGGCACAGCCAAAGCCAAGTGGCACGATAATTAAATTTAAGCCCACATGCTATTCGGCGTGTTTAGCAGTAAGTTTGCATAGATCATCGCCAGAACCATTCCAGGAGTGGAATGTTTTCTTTTCTTGACAAAATTTCGCGTGAGCATCTCATTAGAAAAGAGGCCGATGAGTGTCGAACAAGACATATCTCTCTATCCCTACTCTAAGACTCGCATTCGTTAACGACCGCGTTATAGTCAAGGTAAAATTACGCGATTATGGTTACGCCTCGTCCGATACGCAAGAAAACGATTGCGTGTACGACATCATCAAAATAGGCGGAGGACGCCTGCATAAAAATTTTTTATCACTGACCAGTCGACTATTACGCCGGCATTTCATTAACAGTCCTGATAATCTTTGTAGTTCCTCATGGTCTTTTTGTAAGTTTTCATGTTTAAATGGTCACCCCGGAATTCAAAATATAAATTGGGATCGAAATAGTGCTACAAAAATACGGTATGGAGGACATTGAAAGTTTCACCCTCTGCTTCGCCTTATGAGAAAACTAACTTTAGCCTATAAAGAATTTTGGGTAAATTTGACTTTTATAAATCATGACATCTCACCCTTATAAAGATTAAATATTTTCTCGTATCAATTAATTAATGTTTAAAATCATTGCTTGGAATTCCTTAACTACTAAAAATCGTGCGCTAATCCTCCTGTGAACCTTAAAGTGCTTATTAATTGAAAAGCGAAGAGTAATCATTGTTAAAAGCTTTATTTATTATTATTATTATTATTACTATATATTAATAAAATTTAATTTTCTTAATGGCTTTTCTTATCATACACTGTCGATATATTATTCGTCTTACTTTCACCTGGATTTCAATAGTTTGAAATTGGAAAATCTTAGTTAAGAATGAAATTCATTTAAACCTCTCTTCTTTTATTATAGAAATGTTTTGCCATTCATTCGACTCGACTTTCTTCACTTAACCTTTTATCCGGCGAATTCAGTAAAGTAGACAAATATTCATTGCATTGATATGAACGGAAGGTATGGATAAATAGCACGAATGCAATCATGTGCAATCGAAATTGTATACTGAGCTGTGTTGTATGGTTGAATTGCTTTATGCTGATAAAGCTTATTTTCATCTGCACACTTTCAGGCGTATAGATGTAAAAATTTTTTTTCTCTCCTTTTATAAAAATTGCTCGTTATTTTTTAAGAAATTTGAATACATTTTAGACGAACCAGACAGCCAGCCAGCCAGCAAGCCAGCCAGCTATTCAGTTAACTATAACAAATGACTAAACAAATTGTAAAAAAGATGAGTAAATACAAAATACGTCAATTTGATACGAATCATGGACACCCATCGCTTATAGAGACACACTAGAAGGCTCTCACTAGAGAAAAAATAAAAGACTCTCACTAGAAAAATATAGAAAATATCGATAACGTGAGATAGCAGGCAAGCAGAACGCCTTGTTTTCTAATAAGACATCAGTCAAACATTGTTTTTTTTAACACAACAGTTAACTTTAGAGCCTGTGCACAATTGATGTTAGTTGAGGTTCTCAAGGATGTGTGGACATCATTTTCATATTTGATTTATCTAGTTGGAAAAGAAATTGTTTTGGCAACGATTCATACATAGCCTTTCGCTTTCCACAAAAAGATTACACTCAAACCGCTTATTTTACACCTCTAAAGACGAAAATATTGGAAAAGCTGAAGAAGCTGCTCCTAGCGCTGTATATACCTCATTGTGCAAGCGCCTGCATATAAGCGAGGTACTTAGTATATGATTATGATTACGATTAGAGTATAGAATTACTATTATACTAAGCACTGCCACTCAAACGCAAGATAATCTTCTTTAGCATTTTTCTTCTCTTGCAGCTAATAAGCATTTGCATAAAATTGGTGGAAATATTGTCAAGAAAATTGTTGCTAAGCTTTGATTATATAGTAAATGGCTTATGAACTTAATCATGTATTAAAGTTTTTTTTATGAATAGATTTACTAAAAAAAAAAAAGGAAGAAAATTAATAAACACTACTTCTGAAAAGTTTTTTTTTATTGCGACTTCACTACGAGAGAACAATAGACAATCCTCCGGTGTTAAATGCAGAAAAGTAATAAAACAAATTTTTTTGCCTTCTCTTAATGACGCTTTTTATGCACAAAGTTTTACAATTATTCTTATTTCGCTGCGAACGTATATATTCATATTCATATATATTCGTGCAAGCGAGAATGAAATGCTATCTGTCCATTACTTGATTACCACAAAGTTTGTGTAATGTTTTACGTCTTCTCTTAAGAATATGTCACACTTAATAGTTTTCCTTTATTCATATTTGTTCCGACCTTAAAATAGGTATAACACATTCTTCTCTTCATCTCTCATCTTTCCTACACACCTCCCGGTAACAATTGTTTGCCAGTTTTAAACTTCCCAGCAATGACATAAATGTTTTAAGCAACGCAATAATCCAATTAAAAAGTTTTCCATTCAATTTAAAAGTTAAGAAATAGCAAAATAACAAAAAATTAAGAAAAATAAAAATATTATATAATTTCATTACGCCATCTATGTGGAAAGGAACATTCAAAGTTAAGGTAAGAACGGAAAACGGTCATTTAATTTCTTCTTACAATACACCATTAACCGAAGATCACTTTATTTTAAACAGTAACTGTCCATACTACAGCCAATGCAATCAAAGTGCATTAAAAATCAAAATATAGATAAAGCAGAAATATTTCTGCGTTGTCTTCTCTCGATACAAAGGTAACCATGACAATGAAATTCAACACTACGAGAATGATATACCAAAGGCTAATACCGAGTACTAAAGTAAACTTATGGGCATCTGTGTTTGCCAAAAAAATACAAATATCGCGTATCCTCATCGTGTGATATATATTATTTGCTTATTCATTTTACGTTGTTGTCCAAAATTAGTATTCTCGAAATCGTAAAAGTTTACGTAGGTATTTGCAAAATACCTTCTAACTGGACGGCGACTATGTTAAAAAACGTACGTATATACATACAAATAAGTTTTTACAGAAACAAAAATTTGCAACATCGCTTAAAAAATATATGCAGCAAAACTGTTTAAAACTTAAACAATTATTAATTTGAATGTTGTTTATAGTACAAAATTTCGTCAACGTGACTTTTATACTTATATTACGATTAGCAATCAATATCCCATATGGTCTAGTGGCTAGGATATCTGGCTTTCACCCAGAAGGCCCGGGTTCGATTCCCGGTATGGGAAGCTGTGTTTATTGCAAAATTTTTTTTTTTTTATGACGAAATTGTAGATAGATTAACAATTCGATCAGTGATAATAAATTTGTGCCGAAGATTTTGTTGCTGGGCTAACATTACTTTTAACAGCATTTTTAACAAAAACACAAAATATGTTTGCCAAGCATTTACTGTTATTAGATACCACATGTTCGTATCTACTATTTCTTATACCGTACATGATTGGTGGCACAAGGTAGATTAAGTATTTGTCGACGTACGTAACACTCAGAACGACTTGAAAGCTAGATCCGTCCTTTATTACATCCACTGATCAGTGTCATTTTCTGAATCGATCTAAGCTTGCTTCTCCCTCCGTCCGTCTGATGTATTTCCATGAGTTTTAGGGGTCAATCCACAAGTCGCAATTTTCGAGATATTTTTGCGAAGTCGTTAAATCGTTATTTGTGAAAATAGTGACGCAACAAACACTCAACCCATGACCATTATCCTAAAAAAGATAAAGAATAAATTTTCATTTTCTAGGACATAGAGTGGAGGCGGCTGGTTTTTTCTATTTTCAAAATAAAAGATTTTGTCGTATAGATGCGTAGGCGTTGCAAGGCCACTTTAATTCGGATAAACATTCATTTACAAATTTGTACCACAGATATTAAGCAGTTGCGCAGACAGACAGATCGACAGACGAACATATAGACGTATTTAGATGTATTCGAAATTTGAAATTAGCCAAGAATTTATATACTTTACTTGGATTTTGAAGCTTGTCCTTTCGCGTTGTAAAAGTGTTGGAACATAAATAAATTTTGATGCATTGTAACATTAAGTATACGTAGCCAATCAATGTGCGGTACTGTGGGCGTGTCCTTCGACCGATTTGGTCCATTTTCAATACGAGCGTCCATGCGAGAGTTTCGAATGCTTCTATCAAATTTAAAGGCTAGGAGAATTTTTACAACAGCCACTACACAGACGGACAGACGGACATGCTTAAATCGATTTAGAATTTGATACTGATCAACTGGTACTCTGTGGGGTCTCTGATGCTTCCTTCTGGGCGTTGCAATCGCTTTGAAAAAATGAATATACCTCTCATTATTCGCTGATGGCTATAAAAATATTCGATGACAAAAATACTAATTTACCTCAATTTTCAATATTATTAGTAATAAAGTCGAACTTTTGCTGCACTAACATTTGCTTGCCTACCATGTTTTTACATTCTAAATACAACTTAACACGGTCACCACCAATCTTAAAACTATTATTAATCTCGACATTTTGATGAAATTTGGTGGACTGACGTGTTTTGACCCAAGGACGATAGCTATTAAAAATCGTTCGGACCGGATCACTTTTTTCGCTCACTCCCCATATAACGCATTATTTTGATGACAAAAGTCCTTTAATCAAAGAAGGTCGGCATTCTAAATTGATATGAGAACTTTGGATCGAATGTGGCATTTTTTGACCCTCTTGCGTATAATCTTTTCTGCTGAAACTGAATGTTCATATGATGAGAAGTTCCGCTTTTCAATGCTTCTTGATGAAAGTTCGTTCATGACAATAATTTGACATGAAAATTAACATTATCAAATTTGGGCGACGTAGGTCTATTTTTTAAACCGCCACATATATAGGGGCTCTCATGAAAGCAAGCGTTTCTAAGGCGACAAAGTTTTACTTGGGCCTAGTTACGTGGTTTGCTGTGGAAAACAATTAAATCTCCAACGGGTAAATTAAGTTTCCTAATTTGGAACACGTTAGTTGACGTTTCGAGCATCTTCCAGTACGAGAGGTTTCATGAAACAATGTATAAGTTTTAGTGTATTTTAAGAAAATTAATAAATGACTGCATTCTTCAAGGTAAGGTCTCTATCGGCCTTACCCGACTATAGCGTTCTTACTTGTTACACTATACTGAAGTCGATGTTGTGTCGTTGTAGAAATTTTTTCTTCCTCTGTACTGTCTTCTCTAAGCCAAGCTACTACTGAGGCTCATTGAATAGAAAAGCCTAGCTTAGTGAGAGAAATAATTATAGGCGAAAAAGGTTTTTGCACTGAGCTTTTTTTGCGTATATAGTGATTTTCAATGAACACTGAACGTCAGGACACGTACCATCATTTATGTTAACATAAGGTCTAAAACTGAACGTTATGCTCTTGAATTGTTCCTCTAAATAGTCATTGGATAACGACATATAACTAGGCAATGGTTTTAAAAAGTCGCAATTGAAACCAAAATGACCTTCAAATTTGAAAAAGTTCGATGCAATCAAAAGGCTAGGAAAACATGAGGTTTATGAAATGAAAAGCAATTAATATATATACGCACGACTTTTTTTTTATACTCTTTTATCAATAAAGAGCGAAATATATGACATAGACGCAATCTGTTGAAGATTATTCTTATTCCACCACGTGCTGCTTAATGTAAACGCCTGTCGTTCAACTTAAATATGATTTTGCTGTTGATTCTTTTCGTGCTTATATTATCAATTGATGTTACCCTCCTGTCCATTTTTTTCCAAATTTTTACGTATGTATTTAGAAAAACAAGCTTCAAAAAAATAAGGAACGATAAAGTTCACGTGAAAACTCCCCGACGGGGAATTGAACCCCGGTCTCCCGCGTGACAGGCGGGGATACTAACCACTATACTATCGAGGATGTTGTACAATTTATTGCAATTATGGCTTAAAAGCATTTGTAAATAAAAAAAACTGTGCATTTTATATTATTTACTTATTTATTTTTTTATCCGCTAGCTATAAAATTTCTATAAATAATTATTTTCTTAATAGCATTATAGTGAACTTTGTTTCACGTTTTCACATACAAACAATTTTGCTTAGTACAACAAGATAACAAGTGTGCGTATAAATTATTTACATAACAGGACAGGATTTTATTTCAAACAGAGAACTTGAGTGGATGCTTGTGTGTGAACAGCATTTTCATTACGTTAATTACAAAATATAAATATGAGCAGTTTTTCAATGTAAACATTCACCATAACAACGTAGACTTAACAAACAAACAAATAAAACTCACCAGCACTTCAGTTAAACTCGAATTGTCCAAAAACGACACCTACAATAACAACGTAGCAGCAATTTTATTAAAGATTTACAATCCTCTGTAAAATGTGTACACAAAACTTGCTTCAGTTACGACTATTCGACAGAGTATTATACTACTGCATATGTGAAATAAAACAAGTAACAAGGTTTTAGATGTATAAGGCCGCCTTTTAAATACCCTACAACACTTTGTATAGTACAATTTTTCATTTGTTTTCATATTAAAATGCAAAAAAATTATGCTCTGTTTCCACATTTAAATCGCAGTTTTCAAGTGAACCCTTATGTGAGATCTAGTCCAAACATAGACCTGGTTCAAATTTGCTTCGGTTATTTTTTCATGTCAAATTACTATTATAGAGTAAGTTTTCCAATGACCAGGTTCCTTTAGATCTTTTTGTCACCTAAACGCTTTTGTTTCACATGGAAGTGTTCAAAGAATTGTTCTCTCCGGTGTACAATTTTCAAAATAGTACATCGCAAGACTATTGCTTAGCGCTTTAGGTTCAGAAATTTTAAAAATTGATGTAAATTTTTCATATAAACATTCCGTTGATTTTTCCAAACAAGACGTTACAGGAGGAGAAGTTGCAAAAGTAGTCCGATCTAAAGCAGTGTTCGTCCTTGCGTTCGTATATGCAGTTCGGATTAAACATAAAGATGCCTGGAGAGACCTCAGATGGGCAGGCAGACTTTGACTTAGAAAATTCTGCATTCTCGATCAATTGGTATAAGAAAAAAATAGATCTATGCGAGTTGCAAACATTCGCAAAAATTTAATATATTCTGTACCACAAGTGATGTAGAGTATAAATAGGGAATGAGCAGAAACATGCCGAAAATTCGACAAATTCGTATTGGTAGTAACCCAAAACAAAAGGCAAACCAAATAAGATAAAAGAAAAAATGGTCGGTTTTGCTGGTCGAGTGCATCGAAACTACATAAAATACACATACACGTACGTGAAAATAGACCTTTTGCTTTGCCTGAATTGGACAAATAGCAGATTTTCCATAAAATCGCACTCGCACGTCCATACATACGTATTAAATGAAATGAGCTTAGGTCTCATACAAATTTCTTCACTAAGTGCATATGCCCGTATCTGTACATGAGTATAAATTCAAACTAACAAAAGGACTTTAACTATAATAGCGCTGCTGGCGCTTGTGATACTACGACGTCAATGACGATGATAATGAGGACGATGATGATGATTATGATGATATACAAGCCAATGTTTAACAGGGTGTCAGTGCTGGGTAGAACAACTTTCAAAATTTGTTTTATATTGCACATAAAACATTTGACGAGCTTGAGCTTAAATCTTTTTCTTGCTCTCTCTTTCTCTCTCTCTCTCTCTCTCGCCCTTTTTTTATGTTCCTCTTTTTATCATCACATCGTTTTCTTTTCTCATTGCTAGTCTTTTTCATCCATGCTGTAGCTGTGGTAACCAATCGTTCGTTAGTTCCTACGTACAGAGCAACGCAATTCTACGAAAATATTAAAAAAAAAATGAATTTACATAAAAATCGCATTACACTTAACATCCACTTTGCTTAACGAAGCACGCAAAGTTTTCATTCTACTTATTCTCCTTTCCCGTCGAATACGGCTAATAGATAGGCTAGGACATCGTAGACAGATAGACCGACCAACGAACCAACCAACCAACCAACCAACCAACCGACCGACCATCAAACAGGCAAACAAACCGAGAGTCTGTCTATCTTTTGAAACCATTCAAACAGATTCAAAAATGGTTTATTTTAAACAGAAAAAGACAAAACGAAAAGAAAAACTCATGTAGTCTGAATTTACAGACGACTGTTATTACATATGGTATGAATGAACGCTAGTTTTTGCATACGCGCATATACGTAGCATTCAGAAAGTTCATACATTTATGTTGTTTGTATTTTGATAATTCCCCATAAAGAGGATTAATTTTGTGTTTTTATAATTAAAGTTAAAAGAATAAATCTCTTATAGACCGACTAGCAAGCCAACGAAAAACCAAGGCAATTGATATGTACCGCTTTTGATAATAAGATAAATCTGTTTGATTAACTAAAGCTTTCATTGTACTCACTGTTGGGCGAAATTAAAATGACTTTCATGTGCAGTCGATTGTTTTGGATTATCTCAGTTTGACATGGCATTCTACTTAGAGACTGCTCAGCTCAGTACACTTCTTAAAAAAAAAAACCTGGCCAAGGATATCTAACCTGAAGCAGAGACAGAGGCAATGTTAAAAATTTCTTCCGATCTTCTTGCGAGAGCTTGACCTGAAAGCAAATGCTGAGATCTTAGATTTCGAAATTGTTCAAATTATCGCGACATTAGTTAAGTAATTTATCAACTCGACCTTATAACTAACTTTGTCAAGACTTAAATCAATAATGGTTAAGAAAAACAAACGAAATTAACTTAAAATTTACTTATTTTTTTTGGGACTACACTACAATTATCAGATCCGGCCAATTGTCCCACGCACATGACTTGCGGTATTATATGGTATATTAAGTTTGTGCGGACGTTTATAACTCCCAGAAGGACTTGAGATAGGCTTCCCTTCTATCACATAAGCTTATTTGTCCATCTATCTGTCTGGCATTTGTCCATATACTCTTCCATTCAAGCTAGGGCAGTAGTTTTCGAGATATTTTGATGAAGTTCGGCACGGAATGCTACGGAAAGTAGTTTGAATCGGGCCACTTTTTCGATCGTTCCAATTTTTAAAATTCTGTAACAGAAATCACTTAGCAACAGTAATTCGGCATTTCTAAATTCAAGTGAAATCTCTAGGCCGGACGGCGCAATTTTTTGAACCTCTTGCCATAAAATCGTTGCTACGGAAACTGAAGTTTGCTATGAAAGCAGATCTAATTTTCAATACTCATTTATAATAATAATTTGACATAAAAATTAGCCTTATCAAACGGACCACGTAGGTCAATTTTTTGGATCCTAACCCACATAAGGATTCAAATAAAAAGTGGGCATTTAGATAACGCAAGGATGTAATTTTTAATGCTTTATGATGAAAATTGGTCCTTAGAAAATGAGATTGCATAGGTCTATTTTTCAGACATATACATGTATTGGCTCTCATAAAACATGCTCTTCTACGGCGAGAAGTGGGTTGTTATGTAACCCAATCACCGTTTAGAGTCTCCTCCAATATGAAGGCTTTCATACAATTATACATTTGCATAAAAATAATGTATAATAGTTGGTGTATTATTAAGAAAATAAGCGAATGGCTATATTAGGTGAAGTGTTGAAGGACTGGATGTATAGACCAAAAAATAGGGCTAAGCGGGCTAAACCAAAATATATCTCAATATGGTGTGTAACGCGCACTTTTGATTATTTGAAAGGAAATATTAGTCATTGAGACAGTACATAAGAATATTATATAATACAGTTGCTAACCTATTTATACCCGGCAGTATTATTGCTGCCGCCGAACTACTTAATTTTCTAATTCCTTTTGAAGCATCTTTAAATATCCGAATTCGATTGCTTATCAAGTTCGTGTTCCTATTTGTAACTAGACGCGCTAGTAAGTAAAGTGTATTAAACAGAATCGATGGGCCAAGTAATAGTAAGCCCAGTCCGTATTTTGGAATTGGAACAATACCGTTTCCTCCAAAGCTAAATTATTATTATAGAGTTTGCGAGTATTATTGCTTGATGATTTCATACGCATTTAAGATGGATAGACAAAGGCGGCCTAATATCTGACGAAAACGTTTCGTATAATGCCTTCAAAAGATCAATTATTAGAATTAGTCTAAACCAAAGTTGGTAGGAAATCAAAAATATCAATTTCCTATGATTTCAGGTCGTCATCTAAAAGTTTTTGAAAACATGTAATGAAATATCAAAATGCGGCTGTAAAATATTTTATTTCCAAATGAATTAGGACAGCTTCACGATCAACCAAGAATAGATATAAAAGCCCAAATTTTCTTCTTCTTTTTTTGACATACTGCCGGATTTTTTCTCATTTCTATTTGGACAATTATTTGAAGAGCTATGTAGGATTCCCACGCCGAAATGATTTCGTTACATATGAACCAAGACTGTTTGCAACAACTTAGTTCTTTATATTAAGTAGTATACACTAGATATTATATACTATATGTACACTGTATATGTACAATGTATATGTTAAGCAAGTGTAGCTATTTACTCACATATTATTTCCAGTATTTAAAAGTTTTCAGTTCAAATGTTCTTATTGATTCAATACGAAAAATATTTCTGTTTATAATAATAAATCTTTGACAGAAAAACCTTATGATAATAAATAAAAAACAAAGCTGAAATTTTAGTTTTATAAACAGAGCAATTCAAACGTTTATAAACACCCTACATTATTCATCCACTGTTTATAAACAGCCTACACATAATGTCTTCAAGGAGAGACCTCCTGAAAAGTACGTGCAGTACATATAGCACAACTGTCCTAGAACGTGCACCTGTTTTTAAATATTAGCGGGTTTGACCGTTGACTTGGTCCAGCTAGAACTGTTAAAAGTCGAAACCTATTAAGTAAAGGAAAAATTGATCTGAAATTTTCTATCAATCTTTGCACAAATCTTCAAAACTCTTGTCTAAAAATTATCAACTGTCCAACAATCGAATAAAAAAGTCTACATTTACTTGCTTTAGGCAGTTCTTCACAAAGCGTATATAACTTTTTGATGGTTCACGGGACTAGGAAGATTTATGAATACTTAATTAAATAATATAAGGAAAAAAATTAATTAATCAGAGACCCATTGTTCCCAAAGGGTTAATTTTAAAGTTTTATTTCCCAAAATCATATTGTAACTGAAATCAGACAACATTAATGGCAAGATGTATATATCTTGAGGTTCGCCACGAATGTGCATAAAAATATATCAAAAAAATTCCTTTCTTTAAAATGAAAATGGATCCACCGATTCAACTTTGTTTTGCTAGCCAACGATTCGCATGGTGGTCTTTTCTCGGCGTGTGAACGTTTGTTCAGTTTCTCTCTTGCGCCTAATTAATTGTAACCGCAACAAATTACGCACAAAATACGATAACAGCTGGGCATGAATGGAAACCGTTCAAATGGCACATGTTGAACTTTCTACTTTTCGTTTACAAAGTCAGAATAAAAAAAAATCTATTGATTCGATAAAAGTATTAATATTGTATTAATATTGTATAAAATCGGAAGAAGGGTTGAACCGAAAAGAAAAAAAATATATAAGCAGACTTATTTATCTGCAGCTTGAGGGCACTGATTAAAGCAAATTTAATGCAAAAGCCTTGAAAGATATATACAATCATTACCTGGTCATCACAAAGAGACATTTGTTAGGGTGGTGTTAGGAAGAGCAATTTCCAGTAAACCAAATGTTTTGTAAACACAATATAAACTATGTTGTTTGGTTGGCTTTCTTTTTCAAGCATAAATTTGTTTTCTAGTTTCGGGGAGTTTACGCAAAATTTATGTGTCTGGTTGCTACACCAAGAACACACGTATAGGCGACCAACCCCTCGGGTGCTTTCGTATATTATTATATAATGCAACAAAAACAAGAAAAGCAAAAAATAACGAACATTAAAAGTGAAGTTTGTAAACTAACACCAAA
Organism: Glossina fuscipes; assembly: GCF_014805625.2. Classification (NCBI taxonomy): domain Eukaryota; kingdom Metazoa; phylum Arthropoda; class Insecta; order Diptera; family Glossinidae; genus Glossina; species Glossina fuscipes. The sequence goes on from NW_023998440.1 coordinate 2,184,340, forward strand.
CACCAAAAACATGAAAACGAAACATTAACCAGTGAACTATTGAAACAAGCGTATAAATCGTAGAGTTCATAGGTAAAAATACATTACGTATGGATGAATGACCAGATTGTATGAACATTGGAAAGGGAGACTTTATAAAAATGGGTTAAAGTAATGAGTTCGAGACAAGATGAGAATAGAATGTCGCCTATTGCTACTGCAGACGCCTACTTTGCCGATAACCCTTCCAATAAATGCGAACAAGATCTTAGTAGAAATGGCACTTAAAAGAAAAGTTTGTTTTTCTACTGCTACCTTGATGCCTACCTTGATGTGTAGCCAAACGCATGTAATCTATGCCAGCACCACTTACCTGTCAAAGTAGTTATTAGGTTGGCCGGAAAATAATTTTTTTCAGGTGTTTGCATGTATTTTGATCATATTTTTATTTGAATTTATTGGTAAAATAAAAATATTTTACATCATTTTCTCCAAATTTTTCCAGTCTTATCGAAAGAACGGTATTGGTTCGAAAAGCGATCCAAGCATCGACCCATTTTCGCTTTTCTCCATTATTTGGAAACCGCGCGCAGCATCAAAAAGCGCTACGTCTATGGCGAGTACGCTGTGTGCTGAAGAACTTTCCATTCGAGCTGCAACCGTGTACCCTTGACAGCTCCTGCAGGTGTTTTTTTGCAAAAAGATCGTTCAATTTAGTCAACAGGTGTCGTTAGACATCTGCAGCAACAGTTTCATTCGAGTTTAGCGGCTCGTAACACATTACACCTTACTCATCCCACCACATGTACAACAAAACTTTGTGACCATGAATATTCCACTTTGATGTTTATGTGGATGGCTTTGCTAAATTAATCCATGAATTTATGCACTTGGGACTGTCATAGTAGATTTACTCCTTATCGTCAATCACAATCCGCCACAGAAAACCATACTTTTTTTCCTGGGAGACAATGAAATGAAAATATGTCGACATGTTTAAATGGCGTTGTTAAGGTAAAGGGATACCTCACCAAATATTAATTTTTAATAATGTGCTGTTTTTTTCGTAGATAAAAATAACTCCAATATAAAAGACGATATGTTTTTTGAGTTCTTGAAGTTATTTAATTTTCTTGTCTACTGGAATAATTTTGCTTTTTTTAAATTTTAATAACATTAAAATGTATAATGTTATAATATAAAATAAGATAATGGATAATGGACTAGGTTTAACAAGCGCATATTTTTTTACGAGCAAAAGAACTCAATATTAATGGGACTCACTGTACATCGTTTTTCGGCTTCCCTCAAACACCGTAGACTCAACCTTTTAACCTATGATTGATAAAATTCCTCGCAAGACATCACTAACAATATATAACAGAATTAAGAACGCATAGCAATGAACTTTGGGTCAATTTCCTATCGTGCGCTTAGGGCTTTTAATCAGATTTATTAGTTTCCAGTTACTGTTAATCCGATTATATAATAAGTTTCGTCTATAGTCGCGACTATTATTTATAAACGAGTAAGGATGTTATGGTCGGGCAAAGTCGACCTTTAGATAGCCTGCACCACTTCGCCAAGTGCGATTATTCACTCGCTTTGGTAATAATGCACCAAAAATTACATGTAAAGACATAGTCTTCACGAAAGCGCGTATATTGGAGAATGCGCAAAACATCACACCACGTGATCCAAATTTAGAAAATATAAATTATTTCCCAAAAATTTATTTATTTTTCAGTTTTCGTCATAAAACACTAGGTATTTGACTAAACTAGGAATAGACTTTCTCTCTTTGTAAGGGCTTGCTTTTCATGACAACCCCTCAGCATCAGAGACCCCACAAAGTGTATATACTCTTGGCCAGTATCAAATCCTAAATCGATTTAAGCGTGTCTGTCAGTCCGTCTGGGTGATGTCTGTTGTAAATATTCTCCTGGCTAAAATAAAGCCATCGACTTCATATTTGGCAGAAACATTGGAAATTCTTGCACGCAGGTTGAAAATAGGACAAATTGGTCGAAGGACATGCCCGCGGCATCACATAAACTGAAAAAAGGATTGAAAATTGGTTTTTTGGCTTATTACTCATAAACTACTGCAAATAAATGTACAGAAAGATGAACGCACGTTCTATGGGCAAATGGAAAAAAATTGTTCACGCCCACGCAATATTATAATGTATCACACTTTAGTTGCCTTTTCGATACCTTTATAACCCGCAGAAACAAGCTTCAAAAACCACATAAAGTATACAAATTCTTGGCCCGTTTCAAATATGGAATACACCTAAACATGTCCGCCTGTTTGTCTGCCCATCTGTCTGTTTGCGCAACTGTGTGGTATTTATGGTAAACATTTTCCATTTAACGAAAAAGGAGACGTTGCCTATAAATGTGCAAAAGAATTTTAAATTGACCTAAATTTGTTCAAAGAACACGCTTTTCAACGCCCACATGCCTATGCGAGGAAAACTTTTATCTTGAAAATAGAAGAAATCAAGAGTGTGCCCACTCCATATTACAGAGCATGAAAATTTTGTTCTCTTACTTTTTTTGTCTTTTTTTAGGGTAAGCGGTAATGGGTATGGAAGATTCTGTAGCGATCGGATTTAACTTTCTTACTTGTTTTCTTTTTCACATAATGACCTTGGTTATTTATTACTGACGTATTTGTTGGATGAAGTTTAAGCTTTTCAACAAGAGATGCAATGCAGACAGATAGGTGGATGTTTACATGTGGACAAACTGACTCTGAATATTATGCTGGGAAAGGATGTATGACATCTTCGCTGTACACATCTTAGTGTTACCATTGAATTGGCAAATTCGATATAACGTTATAAGGGTAAGTGAGCAGCTGCTTGAATTTAGGTGACCTGAAGGTTATCTAAGTACATTAGTATTTTCATAATGTGTTGGTTTGCCGTTTGGTTTCCTATTAAATTTACGTATATGTATACTAACAACTTGCATTGCCTTTTTTCTATTCTCGATCAATACAAAAAACTTCATATTTGTCTACACTGTGTAGATGACATTAATGTTTAGTCAGTCAATTTAATATGACAGTCGAGAAAATGAAAAACAAAAAATCTTTTGGATGGGAGTCTATCTCTACAAGATCTTCGATATTCTGACTAAAGGACTACAGTTTCCTAAGTTTAGCGGGTTAGTAACGTACACGTGCGTTAGCGTTTACACACCAACCACAAAAAAAGTGCGGCCCACCGCACTGGGAACTAAACTCGGGTACGCACGGATCTTATCACCACTCCTCTCAATTGCTCGGCTATGGGTGAGCCCAACTATGGTTCCAATCAGCCCAACGATGCGTCCGCAATTAATGAAACCCTTCCCAATTCAAGTGCGTACCCGACATACAAGTTGAACTTCGTGACACTTTTAAATGTGCATGAAAGGGCGTATAAGTATCTATCACTAGTTGGTCGTCCGAGAAATCGACGAAATCGTGGTGAAATTGTTTGTAAACTTTCTCGTATTACATTAAATTAATATGAACGCATATGAACAACAGTTGAAAGCTGCAACAAATCATATATCAGATGTTGACCTGAAAATTAGTGCGTGTGTGTAAACGCCAAGTTTTTACGAGAACGCTTCAATTTCGCTGCCGACTTTTAAAAACTTGTAAATAAATCGACAAACGCGCGTGTACCCGTTGGGCTAGGCAGCGATCGGCCGAGCTGTTGTTTAACAACTGCTAACAAAAAAAAAAAAAAAAAAAACGAAAAACTCATTGGCGTTTATTTTTTCTTTTCTATGTAAATATTTTATTAGTTGCATTTAAATATTTCTACTGTTTGGTTTTTTATGAGTCTGCACTGCGTCATATTTAAATTACATATATATATGTATGTGTAAATGTAATAAATGTGAACGGATGGATATATGTGAGTGCGGTTACAGATTATCCAACGCCGTATTACATGGTTACAAAACAAACAGGGAAACTGAATTGCAGACAGACAGACATAGAGACAGACAATCAGACAAACAAACGAGTAAACAGATATTTTTCCATAGATAATAAGAGAGTTTTGCTTTTTTCCCGTCTGACGATTGCATTCAACATAAAAATATATATAGAGTATTTATATATAATATGTTCAGTGAGTGTATAGCAGTTCGTCGGTGTAGATTTTTATGAAATGTTTAAGCATTCACACATTCATTGTTGGAATGAGCTTTACTTTATTTTGTTTCCTTTTACACACAAGAGACATTTTTAGTCATATTACATATAACGACGTTTGCCCACAAAAATTAATGTTTGCCGATTTATATTCGCACACATGTTTAAATTCTTGCATGTGCGCAAGTATCAAGTACTGTTTGTATACAATAATAATATTTTATTTATATATTTAGTAAAATAGTTGTAGATCCGAAGGTAATCCGGATGAACATCCTATTTAGTATAATTCCATAGAATCATTGCGTTAACGTACCTTTTATGCATAATTACTTTGCATAGAAACATAAATAGGTGGCGAAAACAAATTTAATTTATCATGCCACCTTTCCGTAAACATCTTGATGCACCTAATTGGCTGATGCTCAAATTGGTTACGATCTCTGTAACGTTCAGATTCTACTGCGGGTAAATTTTTTCCTGTGACACAAAACCCAGGCTGCGGCCCCTGTTTGCGTGGACTCGGTGATGACCTGAACGGATCGTAAGCAGGAAGGGAGAAAATTTCCCTCTCGCCTCCGTTCATTTAAACTTGAATAGGCAGACGCCTTAAATGACTTACCCAGCGTATATATTCTTTAAGCGATCTAATTTCTATTTTTGTCCAGGAACATTTTCTTGTTATAGTGGCCAAGCCTAATCATAAGGATTGATTTACTGTTATTTACTTTCATTATCATTTTACCTTCATGTATTCAAACGTTTTCAGTCTATATTCCTTCTTCTAAGGCAATTCCGCATTTTTTTTATAATAAAGTGCAAAAATTACATTTTGTTCCTATCTGTCATCAAACTTTTCAAGAAAATCCTTATATGACAAGGAGCCCAAAATGTGATCTAAAGTATTAAAATTTATATTTTCTTGCCATATATGCAAATAATAGATTCATGTACTCCAAACTTCATTTACATCACTTTTATATCAATCTACTATTATGGAATAATTTCCAGTATAAAATATTAAAACTTAGACCTTAGAAGGATTACGTGGAAATATATTTAAGAACTTTGCCCATACGATCCGAAATTTTTCACATCAATTTAACAATTTCCGAAATGATTCTAGTAAGTAATTTATCTCAAGAAATATCGGACAAAGTCATATAATAGTTTTGCATAGGTAAAGGTGAGATTGAACCCCCTTACAATATGGTACGCAGTATGCACTATGCAGTATGCATTGTGTTTCACCAAAATATCTCAACAATTACGGCCTGTAGGTTGGACAAAAGAAAACAAGACGGACAGACAGACATATAGAATCACTTTCTGTGATTCTGCATAGCTCGGTATAATAAAAGATGGCTCTATCGGACGTTCTTCAGGGTGTAGGGTAAGGAAATTATATTTGTCCTTGGGGTGAGGATTTGACAACCATTACTTAAAATTTTTGCAAGTTTCTTCCAAGTATTGTTGTTTAAAATTACTTTAAAAATGCTTGCTGAACGCGTCTTTATAGACTACTTAGTCCCATTTGTGAACTGAGCTACTGGACGATGCTAGTTCAGAACAGAGTATGCTATCGGCTTTTTGCTTATTTATTGATTTTTGTTTATTTAGTTATTTATTCATCTCTCTAGCTACAATTACACATACAGCAACACTCTCAACGCTAAAGACAGCGGTTCCATTTCGCAGCGAAGTACTCTGTACATGTGTGTATAAATTTGTTCAATATATTAAACCATTTGTCGTTCACTTTAAGCGACATTTTAAAGATAGTTTTTCCGCCTAAATATTTTTTCCAGCGATTGTTACTCCAACGGCCCACAAAAGACGTCGTCATTTCTGTTAAATGGGAAGATGTAACAGAAAAGACGTCGTCTCAGATAAAAGGTTTAATTACGTTTCATACAATGCGTACTTATGAGTTAAGCGCTCGAGCTTGCAATGTATAACTTATATATAAGCGATAGACGTTCAGTTAAAATTCAGGTTACACCGGCAAGTATTATATTTTGATACCCATCACCGAAGGATGGGAAGTATATATTCATTTTGCCAAAACGTTTCCAACGCTGAGAAGGAGACTTCAGACACCGCAGAGAGCCGCGCCCATTCCGTATTATAGAGCATAGAAATTTAGTTCTTTTCCTTTTTTCAGTGTTTCTTCGGATCGCGATGACGAGTATCAAAGATTCGTTCACAACCGAATATAATTTTTTAATTAGTCTTTTTGAAAGCAATTGTCGTAGTCATGAAATTATCTGAATCTGTCTCAAATAAATTCGGATAGCATTGTATCGTGTCTTTTAAAAAAACAGTCATTTTTGTAATATTGCATCGCAGACTGCAATGCGACCTGGCTTACACTGGGCCTTGGTTTTTGTATATAACGTAATTATATGCGTATGCAAGCTCAAACTTTGGCGGGAAACAGCGCCAAGTATGCCCTACAGGAATTGCAGTCGATAAATTGGGTTCATTAACTGCTCCCGCACCTGTTCTTACATTATTCTTTTTAATACCCACCATCGAAGAATGAAGGAGATTCGTTTTGCAAAAAGCTTCGCAACGTGCAGAGACCCCATAAAATATATATATTCTTTATTAGCATCAAATTCTAAATCGATTTAACCGTGTCCATTTGTCCATCAGTACATATTTGTTGTAAATCAAATCAAAGATTGCATATATGAATCGTGTTTTATTTCATGTTTAAGCTTTCCAGGACAATTCGTGTGGCTTCACCGGTCGTCCTCTTATATGTCTATTTATTTATCTATTATGAGATATTACTTTCACTCATTATCTTTTCATATAAATCGTGAATGTTTTATTTTCAGCAAATATTTAGTTTTATTATAATTGAATACAAACTTCGAAAATATTTAAATCAATCTTATTAGAAGAGTTCTTAAATAAAAGTTGGAAAGTTCTTAAATAAACTCCCACTATTAAAGTCTACATTTAAGCCAATCATTACATTCTTAATAAAAAAAAGTAAATGAAGCGAAAATGGCTTTTAAAGGCTTTGAATAACACAATCGTATAGAGGATCATTAAAGTACAACAATATTTCCAGTTTCAAAGTAGACAAATTTTTGCTTAGAATACTTTTAGGCTTAAAGTATTAACAAGTTTTTGCTTATAATCGAAATGTTTGCGAGAGGTTTCCATTAGTTTCCAACATTGATCTTCAGTCATCAACTAAAAGAAGAGTACATCTTGTTATTTTTTTTTTCTTCCACTTTTATGACGATATGCAGTCTAATAATAGATTGGTCTAAAAACGGAAAAGCGAACAGACATAGCTATATAGAGTTACAACAACATACTAAACGAAATTATATTTTTGTTTCTGGATATTGGACTTATAGTAGTGGGCGAAAGCTTTTGAAAATGGTTCGGATCGGACCACTTTTTCGACCAACGTATTATTTTCAAAAATTGTTGTATGCTTGCTGCCCTTCTATTTAAATTGTATCCATGCTGAGCGAAAACGATTAAAATTGATTATATCATATAAGAAAAGAAAGTGTTGCTTAGTGCAGCTGGGCAGTACAGAATTCACGAAAGCGTTCACAACATTTAAACTCAGGTTTTTACGAAAATATTCTAAAAAGTTAGAGCGTATGGCAAAAACAAATGCACGTGACAGCCATTTAGCTAACTTTATTTTTATATTTATCAAATTGCATTTTATACACAACATCTGTTTTTTTAAGAATTTTTCTGCTTTGTTTTCTCTAATTACTGATAAGTATAAATTTTCAATAATTTTCAGGAAATTTTTTATAGACATGTAAACACCTTTATACTGCGGATTACATATTAGTTTGCTTTAAATACCGTAACTTTTGCTGCAATCATCACAGTTTGCAATCGGCTTACAACAGCAAAGGACGTTAAAAATAAAAATTAAAAGTTTAAATTAAAAACAAAAAAAGCTAAAGTCGAAATGAAATTCACATTCAGCATTGTATTATTGACCGCCTTCGTGTTCTTGGTAAATTTTTAAGAAAGAATGTCTATGGAAGCAAACAATTTAAAACTGTATTTTAGGCTGGCACCCAAGTTATGGCTGAGGATGGCAAACAAGCTGATCCAGCGGTAGCTGAGCAAAAGACTGTTGAGCCTCCTCCAACTGAGACCAGTGACGTGGCCGCATCACCAGCAACCTTAGCCGAGTTTGCCGATGCTACTACCAACGCAACTGAACCACAAAAACCAAAAGAAGAAAAACCAGCCGATAACAGCACCAAAACAAGCCGTCGTTAAGTTTTTTCTCCAAAAAATTCCTTTTAATTTTTTATCATTTTCCCAAAGAGAAAGCATTCCAAAAATGAAAAAAAAAATAAAAAATAATGTGAATGAAAAACATTTTAGTTGATGGATTAGTATAAGGAGTTTTAACGGTGTACGAGCGGTGAACTAATAAGAACCACAAAAATTATTCAATCAGTTATTCTTTTCTCACTACAACATTCACTCAGCCAAATTAAATAAAACTTTTAAGATTAAAGGCTTAAACGGCGAGATTACAGAGAATAACATCGATTAGGAGCAACAACAAAGCTCACAAATGCCACCAAAGGAACCACAAAAGAAAACGTTGCATTATTAACCCTATTCCGGCCAATATACATAAAATATAATAAATAAATGTTTTGATTATTTCATATTGGTTTTTCGAAAAGTACATATCTTGCTTGGATATCTAAATAACTTTAAACTATAAGGAAGTTCCCTCCTAAAGAACTGACAGTCACATCGTGGTACATTTCGTTGTTAAAGCATACGATGCCATTAGGATCAAAAAGACATTTGGACTAAAATATAAAAGAAGTGAGAAGAGCACATTCGGCCTCGACCGAACCTTTTACACCCATTATCGTTATCCCAAAAAAAAATACTTAAAAAAGAAAGAAGTTATATTTCTGGTTTTTTCCATTTTTGTACAAATGCTGGAGCATCTCCCATAGAATATTAATGAAAATTTTTGCCGCTGCATCTGTTATGTTTTATAAACTACTAGCAAAATAAAAAATTATTTTTATTTTTGAAAATAAAGGTGGTCTCCGGTTAGCTTGCATTACAGGCGTATTCTTAGACCGTATTTTTACAACCAGGAGAATATTTGCCGCAAACAAACGGATGAACGGACAGAAGGGCATTTAGAATTTCATGCTGGCCAAGAATGTATCTTACGAAGTCTCGGAAACTGCCTTCTGGGCGTTGCAAACATTTTGACAAAATGAATATACCCCTCACCCTTCGATGCTGGTATTAATCTCAATGAAAATAAAGCTCAATGTGTCTATAAAAACTCGCACGTTTCTCTCTCAGCCGCATCCGAATTAGGCAAAAAACCTCCAACCAATTGTTGCGATTAGTTCAAAACTTCTTACATATGTGGTTGATGTAATGTCTATTAACAATTGGTCCCAAAGAGAGTAGGACCTTCTTCTACCCGTTTCTAATGGCCTTATAAGACGATTTACTTGTAGTAACCGAGGTTATCTTTATCAAATTTCTTATTTTTTCTATCGAAAATTAATTGTGTTCTAAGGTATTCGTTGTTTACTCTTTACCACATCTGGCACAGAAGGCACTGATTTTGTGCGGACATATGTAACACCCCTAGGATGAATACGCCTTTATTATACCGAGCGATTCAGGAAATGGTTCAAACCTTGTCTGACGATTTGACGTCTGTCCATGTATACCTTCGTTCAACCAACAGATTGGAATTTTTGAGATATTTTGATGAAATTTGGTAGATTTATGTGCCTTGACCCAAAGGCGGACGCTACTGCAAATGGTTCGGATCGGTCCACTTTTCGGCCATTCGTCATTGCAATCTTCAAAATTTATCGAAGTTGAGTAATAATATTTCGAAATTCTAAACTGGTAGGAAAAATTTGGTTCGGCTGGGGTAATTAATTCAACCTCCTCTCTTATAAATGTTCGTAGGAAAACTGAGACTTTGTATATATCATGATGAAAATTAGTTCATAATAACAAGTTGACAAAAAATCAACCTTGTCGAATTTGAACTACGTAGGCCTATATTTTGGATAGCACAATATATAAGGATTCTCAGGATATGCGATCTTTTATATGCAAAAAAGGCTAATTGTTAATGTTTTATAATAAAAATTTATTCACGGAAGCAATTTGACATAAAAATTGATTGGTCTAACCACATGGATGTACTTCTTGGGCTCCACTTCATTTAAGTTTGCTCATGAATAGTCAGCCTTTCAGGAAATGGTTTAAGTTTCAATATTTTACGTTGACATTTAGCAAACACTAACGATAGAAGATTTGGATCATATAGATCTATTTCGTAGACTCTACGTTATATAGGGGCTGTCATGAAAACAAGCCCTTACAAAGAGAGAAAGTCTATTCCTAGTTTAGTCAAATACCTAGTGTTTTATGACGAAAACTGAAAAATAAATAAATTTTTGGAAAATAATTTATATTTTCTAAATTTGGATCACGTGGTGTGATGTTTTGCGCATTCTCCAATATACGCGCTTTCGTGAAGACTATGTCTTTACATGTAATTTTTGGTGCATTATTACCAAAGCGAGTGAATAATCGCACTTGGCGAAGTGGTGCAGGCTATCTAAAGGTCGACTTTGCCCGACCATAACATCCTTACTCGTTTATAAATAATAGTCGCGACTATAGACGAAACTTATTATATAATCGGATTAACAGTAACTGGAAACTAATAAATCTGATTAAAAGCCCTAAGCGCACGATAGGAAATTGACCCAAAGTTCATTGCTATGCGTTCTTAATTCTGTTATATATTGTTAGTGATGTCTTGCGAGGAATTTTATCAATCATAGGTTAAAAGGTTGAGTCTACGGTGTTTGAGGGAAGCCGAAAAACGATGTACAGTGAGTCCCATTAATATTGAGTTCTTTTGCTCGTAAAAAAATATGCGCTTGTTAAACCTAGTCCATTATCCATTATCTTATTTTATATTATAACATTATACATTTTAATGTTATTAAAATTTAAAAAAAGCAAAATTATTCCAGTAGACAAGAAAATTAAATAACTTCAAGAACTCAAAAAACATATCGTCTTTTATATTGGAGTTATTTTTATCTACGAAAAAAACAGCACATTATTAAAAATTAATATTTGGTGAGGTATCCCTTTACCTTAACAACGCCATTTAAACATGTCGACATATTTTCATTTCATTGTCTCCCAGGAAAAAAAGTATGGTTTTCTGTGGCGGATTGTGATTGACGATAAGGAGTAAATCTACTATGACAGTCCCAAGTGCATAAATTCATGGATTAATTTAGCAAAGCCATCCACATAAACATCAAAGTGGAATATTCATGGTCACAAAGTTTTGTTGTACATGTGGTGGGATGAGTAAGGTGTAATGTGTTACGAGCCGCTAAACTCGAATGAAACTGTTGCTGCAGATGTCTAACGACACCTGTTGACTAAATTGAACGATCTTTTTGCAAAAAAACACCTGCAGGAGCTGTAAAGGATACACGGTTGCAGCTCGAATGGAAAGTTCTTCAGCACACAGCGTACTCGCCATAGACGTAGCGCTTTTTGATGCTGCGCGCGGTTTCCAAATAATGGAGAAAAGCGAAAATGGGTCGATGCTTGGATCGCTTTTCGAACCAATACCGTTCTTTCGATAAGACTGGAAAAATTTGGAGAAAATGATGTAAAATATTTTTATTTTACCAATAAATTCAAATGAAAATATGATCAAAATACATGCAAACACCTGAAAAAAATTATTTTCCGGCCAACCTAATAACTACTTTGACAGGTAAGTGGTGCTGGCATAGATTACATGCGTTTGGCTACACATCAAGGTAGGCATCAAGGTAGCAGTAGAAAAACAAACTTTTCTTTTAAGTGCCATTTCTACTAAGATCTTGTTCGCATTTATTGGAAGGGTTATCGGCAAAGTAGGCGTCTGCAGTAGCAATAGGCGACATTCTATTCTCATCTTGACTTGAATTCATTACTTTAACCCATTTTTATAAAGTCTCCCTTTCCAATGTTCATACAATTTGGTCATTCATCCATACGTAATGGATTTTTACCTATGAACTCTACGATTTATACGCTTGTTTCAATAGTTCACTGGTTAATGTTTCGTTTTCATGTTTTTGGTGTTTGGTGTTAGTTTACAAACTGCAGGAGTTGTCAAGGGTACACGCTTATTCTTTAAAGGCACCAAATTTTATACAAATACATGCAAAATTATTGAAAAATGTAAACACACGTATACGCTTACTCTCACAGGGTTGGCATTTTTACAAATTATTGAGTGCATATACGCTATTTTCTCTAAAGCGCCGAGTTTTTATACATGCGACATACACAAACAAAATATGAAAATGTGAAATAAGCCGGCACTGTTAGAAGATTATCATCATATAGAAGAATATTTGGAAAATTTACAAAAAAGCGTTAAAAAACTGGGATCAATAACCAAACAATTAACTAAAAAAATTGAGTTCGGGGAGAAACTCTGTAAACCGGGAGAAGCTGATCGCAAGGATTTAAAGTAATTACAAAATTTTTATGCAACTTCGACTGTCTCGCTTTCGATTGTTTGCGAACATGATCTAAATTTTTATTTTCAAAACAAAGCTGGCTCTTGAAAACCATTCTTTGCGCCTCGATGCCACGTACGCTTCTAAAAATATCTCTATAAACAAGGCCTTAATAATTTTGATAAATCTCTAAAACTCAAACATTAAGCCATTTTTGCTTGGCTTCCGAATTTTTAGCAAGAAATATAGAAAACCGATGCGAAAATATTTAAAGTATATTATCTGTATTGAGTTTTTGCTTTCAATTGCATCGAGGGATGTTTTTTAGTGCTCTCTTGTAGCTTCTCATTGTATTAAAAAATCGTTGTTTATATAACTACTCAATAGCGTACATATAACCAAATCTTGCCTAGCTAGAAAAATTCCTATTCCATAAAGCATATAAGGCAAGTGTGGATAAATCACTTCGGGTAATTCATTAAATTATGAAAAGTATAACAATTACGTAAGGTTGAGTTTTCTTTTCCGGAAGATAAAGTTGCCGTTAAGGGTGGCATTGTTAGATTAAATTGAATAAATCAAATTCGTCTTCGGTTTTGCACAAGGGAGTGGTGTGATAATTTAAATTTGCCGCCCCCCTTAAGTAATCTAAAATTTTTGCGAATTTCTTCTTTCTTTTTCGCAACCATAACAGATGTTGTAAATAGCTGGTATGGTGCTAAATCATAATAGAAATTTTCTTTTGCAATAGTTTTTGGTAATGCCTATCAACCTTTTAATATGTTTGGCTTTAGTGTGCGATTTTGTCCAATTCAAACAACGTAATGTAATAATTATTTTTTTTTTTTTTTTGTTTTATCCATCCAAGCCATGAAGGCCAAAACGATATACGTGTACCGACTAGTATACTCAACAATTCATACATACCGATATATGTTAATTCATATGTGCAGCTAGTTATATACAGTACAAATCATGCCGCTCAACAATTACTAAATGCATAAAACAATTTAATTAATCTACAATTTTGAATAAATATTCCAAGTCCAGTACATCCGCCAAATCTATGCAATGCACAGCATTTAAGGTTTTACTAGAACCATATTTAGCCACGCCAGCCGTAGTCGAGTGCACTCCAAAGCTGCTTCCAACTTTTCCTTTAACTTCATTTTTAGCGTTAACTCCAGTTCGAAGTCACCCCAGTATATCCAATAGTAATCATGCGTGACTGCTCAAATAATACGTAAGTTTAAGATGAACGCGGAGATCATGAAGCAGACAGTTTCAGCAGCGAGTCACTCTCACCACAAACGGCTTCTCAAACCACAGTCTACAGATGTTTGGAATGTACACTTGAGGATTTCGAGGACAGCGCAAAAATCTAAATTTATCACATAACATAAAGGAAAGGCCAACATTATGAAACGTAATCAATTCATGTATTCCCTAACAGGACAACCCAGAAAACTTTGAACGTATAATGAGATATGGTCCCTGGCTTGATGTTACATACGGGGCTAGCATTATATATATATATATGTCGTAACCTATTTAGTGCAGCAAGAGCAGAGGTAGATTCAACCTCAAGGCTATAAACAATATGCGACATAAGAGGAGCATGAGCCAATTTTATCTAATGCGCGGAAATAGTTACATATTAGTATCGTAGATTATCCTTAGATTACTCCAAGCTCTACCAGATATTGTGTTCAGATGCTTACCAAACGAGAGATCCTCATCAATCATAACACCCAAATATTTATGATCCTAGATACACTCGATATCACTATCGCTAAAATTAAAACTAACCTCAGGGGCAAGATTGATAGCAAAAGTAAACGTAATTGCTTTACTCTCAGAAGCCATCTACACATCGCTCGTAGGCCTCATTCAAAGTACGATCAAAGTTGAACGATAAAAGCACCTCATCCCTGTGCAACCCCGCACACTCACAGTTGGCAGTCGTAGGTAAATGTGCCTAAAGCCCAGCAAACAAAATAATCGAACATCGTAAGAGCATTTTCTTATTCCTTTTATAAAACGGCAAAATGTGCGTATTGAAAACCCTAATGTGTAAGCAATGCTTCAGTCGTCTTGATAAGATAGAAAACTTAGGGGCTTCAATGTCTTATTCTTATTGTGTTCTTCGCAGTTAGAGGCTTTTTACCTAAAATAGTGACGAATCAATCTGCAAGCGTATACATACACATAAATTTACCTCAAATAATTGCAATCGCTTACGATCGGCTTAAGAAATTATTCGCTGTTAAAAATGCTAGGGTCAAGGACAGATCCGGAGGTCACAAAGCCTGATATGTAATTATAATGTCAGCAATTAAATTCCTTAACATATGGAGCTTCATGGTTATTCCACACATCTTCTGTAACCATAAGATTCACCTGAGTCCTAATTATCATTCACGACATGTGCTCTAAAGGTAAGCATGGAGTTCCTTTCAGAAAATCTTTCACATTTGGTCAAAAGAGAAGCAATCAAAAGGACACGACGAACTGCTAAAGGTGCAACGCAAACAAATTGCCAGATGTCCGCTATCGTGGCATCGATCTCCATTACAAGTATCAAAATATTTTAACTCAACGCAGCTTATAAAAATTTAAAAGTAAAAAGAAATTAAAATTAATAGAAATTTTTCAACTTATTTAGATAACAATTTTAACTTATATAAAAAATGATCAGCTTTCATCAATGAGAATTATTGATTTGAATCAAAGCTAAATAGAAGATTGTGTTGACGTATCTTTATGTAGATATAAACCAATATCAGGGTTGCCATGATCAATCATTTTGAGCAATTTCAAAAATGTTCGTGCACGAAGTTATCAAACCACACTATTTAATTTTGATAACATTTTGATTATATCATCAAAATATTTTCCATAATTTTGCTCTTTGTTAAAATGCATAATTAAATGGTTTGGTTGAACTTGTTATGGGAGGCAATTAAATGAAATTTTACCAGAGAGACGAGACACCTTAGTGATAATTTAATTTAAACGCCAGTTATTAATTACAAGGAAGTTAAGAGAGAAGTCAAAACGCTATTTTCGACTTAAAATGTGGTCACACTATTTACATAGAACATAAACACTTAATAAATTAGTCTAGAGAGAGTTTTTTTTTATTTCTATTTATTTATTAATTTTTTTGGCGCTTATATAACAATATTTATAGAAGAAGTGAGAGTGAGAAAAGTTAAAAATGTCAACAACAGTTGGTTAAATAACTTTTTTACTTTATAGTGACAGCACCATTAGTTTTAAAACTTAAATGTACAAAAATAAATAAATAAGAATTATTTACTAGCTGCTGTCGTATGCCTTCTGGGGACGGACGAAGAACAAGTAAGAAAACCATTAAGTTCGCTTAAAAAAGTTTTTTAGCGAAAAATTTTTATTGTTCTTGTTTTATCTTTTCCCTAAGATGTCATGAAACATACAAGACTCATTTTTGCTCATTTTCACAATTCCAGAAATCCGGTATTTTCTAAATATTTCGGACAGTGTTCATTTGCACGTCATCTTGCAGGAATTAACATAAAAAGCGGATATGAAATTAACAGGCACCGATTGAGCTTATAAGTGGCCAAGATCCGCCCGTAACCATGCCGGAAAAAGAACAATTAAGAAATTTATAATCGGTTGCGACAGAATCTTTTATACCCATCACCGTTGTTCTGTGCAAGATTGAAAAAAACATATATATTTCTTTCCATACTCCATAGTATTTGGTGGGCGTGACCGATATATTCTATTCATGTCGAACAATTCTGTGGAAATTTGTAGCGCGTATCTATTGTAGCTTATGAGCGACGAGCAAAAGACAGCGAAAGCAAAGATGTGACCAAAAAACTAACACCCGATAATAGATATTGATCTAGAATATTGTAAAAATATTTCGCACAATTCTCTAAATTTTAATGTAAAAATAATATCGATTAAACGTAAAGACAAATGCAAACACGATGGTGGGACAGGAAGGACCATTAAATACCCTACACTACTTCGCCTAATACAGCTATTTATATAATGGTTTTTCAAAATAAATTGAAAAATTGGTCCGATCCGGATTCTTTTCGATGGTGTTCGTCCGTGGGTCAAGAAGATATCGGTGTCTCGAATACTATGAGGTGTAGGTAGAACACAAGAACGGATCGACGGACAAACAGAAGGATAGATAAGCTTACGTATAATAAGCGGAGAGCCTATCACAAACCCCTCCGTTGTTGCATACCTTCGCCCAAGCGTAACGTTTTCTTGTATCATTAGTGGTGTAGGGTACAATTATATCGATTGGTGCTTACCCGCAATTAAGAGTCAAGTTTTTATATAGACTGATTTGACATAATCATTGTCTAGAGATCGCTGTCAGGACATATACATATAGCATTCTTTGCTTTTTACCTTTTAAGCTATCACATGGACACGAAATGTATGTTATCAATACAAAGTGAGTATATGTTTATTACGAGTACGTACTTAAGAAATCAATAACTTTTAGGTAGAAATTATTTGGATACATGACGATACATGGATTGCTCTGTTTCCTTAAACTATTACTTGTCCTTAGAAAAAATTAAAATTTTTTATTTATATTCAAAATGACTACATACCGAGTAGACTGTCTAGTTATGTCAACAGTAGTATTCGTTTATTCACTCAGTTGAAGTTATACTATGGCCAAGTGTTTGAATATGTAGGAGTAAAACTTTTAAAGGAATTGGAAAATATTGCATTTTCTTCCTTTAAAAACTGGGTCACACCGTCTTGTTCAGAAAAACCTTAGGCGCCCACTTATATACATGACTACTCTGTTGATTTTATACTGAATATGTCATGCATGAATTTATTTGACCAGTTGTTGATATTGTTGTTATTATGCTGCTGTCATTGTAAGAAGAAGAGTACATGTCATTTTTATACTTCAAGTATAATTGTTCAACAAGTACAATTCAACTGAAAAATATAAAATCTAGTTGTTAGTAGTTGTCGTTTAAAAGAAGACGAAAATTTCATAAGGTTTACCTCGAAATTATGACATTCGCTACTGGCACGATGACCTCTAATAACAAGTCTCTCAAAAACATTATTTTCAACATTACTTCTTAAACCGCTAGTGCCGTGACCTCATTTAAATTATTTTCAGCTTGGCAGTTTTCAGTGTATACTTTTAGTTGCCAAAATCAATTGAGCTGCGTGCCAAATAAATTTGGAAAAGCAACAAGTGTGCTCTGATAAAAGCAAATTAAAAAAATGAGTCACGCGGGTACAAGAAAATATATAACCTATTTAAGAGTTCTTCTTCGTCCTACCGCAAGCTGCTTGATAAAAGTATAATATGCATCGGTGCAGAATGCGCACGAAAAAATTGAGAAAAAGAAAAATGTTTGTACATCTTCTTTAAACAAATAAATAAATTGCATTGTTTTGTTAGAAGATAAATAAAAGAAAACAAAAAATTCTGAATACAACATTTTATCTTAGAGCGCTAAAGGAAAAAAGTGAAAAGTAGGTTTACGCCGAATCTTTAATAGCATTCTATCATTTTTTTTATATTTTACTTTGCCACATAAAGCAATACGGGAACTTGGCTTTTTAAACTCCACCGTTTAAAATTGAATTCAATTTACTTACGAGAAGGCCAGCCCATACTTAAAATGTGAAGATTAGAAATAGGCTTTGTAACATACATAAGTTGTTTAGTTACGGTATTCGATTGCCAAATAGAGTCAAAACACACTTGGCTAAGTCCAGCGCTTCATATATCGTTTGCACTGAATGTATCCCAGATCACATTTTTATAAAATTTGTAATGATTTGTGCTCTAAAAACTTATGTAAATTGAGGTTTAGGTTTTGGGAATTTTCGATCGAACCTTTCTTCTTTTTCCATCCGATTTGATTAATTTTTAAAGTTGGGCGGACATTAAGATTAAAAGAAATTTCAAAGGGAAGCTTAATTTTAAAAAAGGACCCTAAAAAGTCCAATACCATCGAACTATTTTTGTAATTTTCGAAGTCAGCCAGTGATAAGAGTTTTTTACATTTTTATATATGAATGAATTCTGCTGACTCTCATACAGACTAATGTCTCTAATGATTTTTAAAGTTTTGAAGAATCTTTTGAAGATATACAGATTTTCCAAAATTTTAAATCAAGGTTCTATTTAACTATTAATTTTACAATTGATTTTTAGAAATCATCTACAGGTGTTTCTGCTAAGTTTTTGTTACATTTTCAGGTCAGCTTATACACGTCTGATGTTCAACTATACTACAAGCCTCCCGAAGTAATTTCAATATTACGAACGAAAGGGAAGAATTGGTACGCTCTCACCTTTCAACAGTTGTTATGAAAACGATGTAGAAGACAAACTACATAACAATCATTAGTTAGCTTGTTAAAAAAAGCGACTTTAGGACATCTTTACGTTCGTTTCCCATTAATGTACAAAGAGATTTAACTTACGCATAAATGGTCCTTTGAGACTATACGTAAAATAAAAAAGCTGCTTTTCAAATATTTTTGTAGACTTTGTTTTAAATTTGGAAATGTTTAACAATAACAACAACAATAACAACATTAGTAAACAATTTGATTGGCTCAAATACGTATAGTATCTTGCCTCTTCTTAGACATACTTCGCGATACACGCTTGACGTTTGTCATTTTTTGTTTCCTCAGTTGTAAATTTATTATACGTGTTTTTCAGTTGGATTTCACTCCTCAGTTAACTAAAATAATTTCTATGTTTTGCTCGCATTTAAATTAATCCCAAGTGACTGTCTCTTATCACGGTTAATGCATTTCATTTGCGTTTTGTTATCCTGATACTTTTAAGGTCATAAAAAAGCCCACAAATAAACATCGCGAACACAGCTGGGGGGTTTGTCAAACAAACAAATCATTAAGTAAAAAGGATGACTGCACATACCACAAGACAGAAAAAAATGAAAACTTCAAGGATGCTACTACATAAACTTTCATTCAAAGAAAATATGCAAAGATTTAATCCAATGCGTCCACCTTCCATAATAAGACATCTCTTCATTAGGGATCGCGTTGATATAGTAAATCTATAATAAATAACTGCACAAATTGGATAAAAGAATTTCGAAAGTAACGCATTTTCGCCGCTGTTACGCCTTCTAAATTTAAAATTTCCATAACTTCTGTTTCTCTTTCGAGCAGAAAGCCAATCATCTTATTAAAATTAGGCTCGTAATTCACTTTGACATTAGTGCGGATTCTGGTTGAGTGCAATGTTGTCCAACATGTCAAACGACGCCGTTTGCCTCATCTACACAAACTATCAAGACTTTGACCAATCAATAGGAAGAGCCATGTGTTCTCTTAAACACAATATTTATAAATATTTTCATATTGCACAACTAACATTACATTTTTCATTTAACATCGGCTAATAATTCGTAAAAAAAATTACGAGACTTCCTTTCTTACCAAAAATCCACATTATTTGTAGATGGTAAAATTTCATATTTAAAAAATTTTTTTACGAGCTCCAGTGGTTTTCACAATGTCACTTATGTCACTTTTACAAAAAATAGAAATTTTTAAAACAATGCGTTGTTTAAATTTTGCTTTTTAATGGGAAAAAGCCAGCAGCAGCTTGAAAACAATTGTGACAATTTTCTGGCGAAAATCTTTCGATGGTTTGCAAATTATGAACGAACCTCTTATACATATAATAACATGTTTAAACATACATATATACGAGCGAGTCATTCATTTAGAAATTTATTTTGAGCTCATTCCTTTTTATTCAGTTTTATCGTTAACTGCTTGTACATAGAACATAATATTGCTTATGAATACAAAAGCTTACATTAATTTGCGAGTTTGCTGCCATTTGATAACAGTCCCGTATTGTCTAGTGGTTAGGATATCCGGCTCTCACCCGGAAGGCCCGGGTTCGATTCCCGGTACGGGAATGCCTAAGCGACATGGCATCCGCTTTTTTATTTCATTAGCAAAACCAACTATTTTTATTACGTATATTTATTTTTCATTTCAGCTACCAGAGTGCTTTAAATAATCTGGCATAGTTGTGTTACTTTTATTTTTTAATCGATATGTAACGATTTTTAAACCAATTTTGTCGCCCTAAGCTGCTTGAGATCGTCTTCAATCTCCTTACGTTCCTAAGCGTGACGGTGCTTCGTACGTGCTTCTTTTCTTGAAAAAAGTCCCACGGCCGACACAAACACCCGTATATGTTATCTCTAGCAAAAAATGCTTATTATCTTTGGAATGCAGCAAATGAACTGCAGTGGTTTTAGTAACGATAATGTTCTTATCTTCAAACTATGGAAAAATTCGGAGCTCAGCTTTGAAACACTACTGTCTTCTCTTGTCGAAAACAACAATCTGTCAGTTGTTTTCGTATTTTCAATATTTTGTGTAAAGTTGAAACTTTAGAAAGTTGTTTCCCAAATTGGTATCATCTGTGTTTAGAGTGCCCACCCATCCTATTTTGCCGACTTACCACTGCCATCAGGTTGCAAATCTGAAAAGTACGACTGGACACATCCTTTCATAAACCAAGCATGCAAATATTAGAGAAAAGTTGGACTCATCGTCATTCTATCAGTCTTGACGGCGAGTGTTTCTTTTTATTTTACTCATGTATTAGGAAGAAGAAGGATAGCAAAAAGCTTTGTATGGACAAATTCAAATCGGGCGACTGAGTTATTTTGAAACACGTCGTTCTCGGGTGATTTTCGAAACAAAATATTATAATAAAAGCGATGCTTTAATATAATCTACACATTACCACTAATCATTTATGATAGTAAACCAAACTTTTTTTTACGGATTGAAAATTTTGAGTTCAGAAATTGATGTTAATAATAACATGAGTTAATTAAATGAAATAATTTCTACAACACTTACGGTGTGCGGAAGAATGCAACAGCCAGTACTAGTTGATTGAGTATCTCTCTCTGATTCGATTCAAGATTGTCTGTCCGTCTTAATTTCTTGCGCGCAACATAAAGGACACAATTTTTGAGATATTTTAACGAAGTTCAATACATTGACTTGTTTTGTCCCAAAGTGGAGCGGTATTGAAAAAGTTCAAAGCACGTCACCTTGTTACCCACTTGCCGTACATCGTCCCAAGTCACACGATTGCCTGTAAAATGATGTGGGGCACTTAATAGTGAGCCATGGTCCTTTATAACGTTCTTATCAGTTTAAGTTGTAAAATGAAAGATAACTCTGTCTTCATGATTGTTCGGGTCTACTCAAGATTACGTAAAAGTCATTTTATACGATATTCGTAAGTTCTTAAGAAATGAGTGTCGATCATAACTCAGGTAAACAAATTGTCAGGTAAATGATACATAAAAACGAATTTATGCATTTTAAGGTTAAAATAATAATCCAAATGTAAAAAATTTCTCGCACCCTATTCCGAAGCTTGACTGAAACACCTTTTTCATTCGTTTGTTTTGGTAATAGTACACCAAAAAGTACACATTATTTCCATGTAAAATCGCAATTGTCATAAAAGCCTGCATATTGGAAAATTAGCCTTTCTCTACATATAAGAGCTTGTTTTTCGTGATACCGCCTGTATATGTTAGGATCCAAATGTGATCCTTACCGTTAATTTTATTGCTCAATCGCTACTATGAATTAATTTTCGCTATAAAATATTAAAAATTATATCTTTTTCCGAGGCGCTCATTATTCATTAAATTTTATATGAATTGTTATAAATTCCTATAAATTCTTATAGGGAGTGGCAATCCCATGCTCATGTAGTTTAAAGTTGGTCTACTTAATTTTTATGCCAAGTAACTATGAAGAACAAATTTTCATTATAAAATATTAACAACTAGACCCTTTTGGCATATGGGCATCTACATTTCCTGAGGATCGTTATATGCTGTGGTATCGAAAGAACAGACCTCAGCCATTTTCTTCTATATAACGAGTTTTGAAAATGAGGCATTATATGGAGAGTGGTCGAGATTCAAACCCTTTTCAGTAACGTTCGTCCTTGGGTCAAATTATTAATCAAAAATCACGGTCTGTGGCTTGAACACAAACCTGCACGGATAGACGGACAGACAGGCTTAATATAATAAAAGATGAGTCTATTTTCAGCCCTTCTGCGCATTACATACGTTCGCACTAAGTTAATATACTCTGCACCTCAAGCGGCGTAGGGTGTAAAAAGTAAAGATAAAATTGAGAGCACGGGATTGCAGAGCAGATTGTTCTCCTATCCTAGAGTAGGATATATGTCGTTTTCAACAGCATTGCTGCAAATTGCGTTCAGGACACAAGCACCTTGTATTTAAAGGTCTATCTAACCTATTGAAAACATTTCCTTTTAATCTTCGCTTTTCATCAGAACTGAACCTTACTAGGTATCTTCACTTATTTTTAAATTCGCTTTAAATTGTATAAAAATCATAAAATGAATTTTTTATGATGCTCCTTAAAAAATTTTCTTTTCAATATTGAGAAAGAGTAGATAAAGGAGAATAACGAAAATTATTCGTTTAAACGGGAAACGAAAATACTAGCTCTAGTTTAGTAATTAACAAAACATGAATTGAAGTTGGTTTTTATAGCTTTGGTTTGGTTTTATTTTGCTCGTTTTTTGATAACATAATTGTTTTGTCATGTCACATCCAAACATCCGCTTATAGTATCCGTTTCCGCAAAACGTTTCAACTAAATACACACTCGTATACAAACGATAGCTCGAAATGCGAGTTCTTTGTTATAGTAGATGTGGTGTACGGTTTAGGGTACGTAAAATTCACGTTGGAAAATACTAGCCGATATATATGGGGCCTACACACAAAAAAACAAAGCATTTTTATTGCAGTGCCAAATCCAAAATTTGCAATGTACCAAATTAGGTAAAATTGCTAAAGGAAAACTTATATAATTGCAAACAAGGCGGTTAAATTTTTCCTGTCTTTTTATATACATATTTTGGAAAATGCACAGAAATTTTTGTTGCTTTAAAAGTAAAAATATTTTCCTTTTTTTTTTTTGTTGGGAAAACAAAACGAAAATAACGTCCAGTTACGCTTCAGGCCATTTATATAAACAACAACAATGCTAAAACGAAAACGACAATTTAAAAAAAAATGTCTGAATGTCTGTCTACTTAGAATTTTTCAAGTGTGTCAAGCCTTTTGTTGTCCTTGTTGCTTCCCCAACAACAAAACAAAAACCAAATTCTAGTAGTTTTTTTTTTTTTTTTGGCAAATAACAAAAACTTTTTTGCCTGCTTTATATATGTATGGGCATTAAAATGGCCAGGGCGTAACATGTCTTAAACAAATACAAAACACTCATGTGCTGGCTGGTCTCTGGATGATAAAATTTTATTTTCCTTTTATCGAGAACACCAAGAAACAAACTTTTATGCATCATGCATTTTTATAGCACCAAAAAAAAAAGAAAAGAACGGCTGGTTAGCAGGAATATTCTAGTACCAAAGGAATTTACTGCAAGCACTTTGTTTTTTTTTTTATTAATTACAGTTGTGAGATTGTGTTATGCTAATATGGGCTATACTTTGTGAAAATAATTTCAACAATAATTACATAAACTTGAAACTTTTCGTTGGTGTTTAAAAAAAAAAAAAAATAAATAAATAAATAAAATCAAAAACAATTTTTTCGACAGTAGCAAGAATATAACTGGTTGAATAAGGAGACTTACTTGCGATTTGTCAAAAAGACAAAAATATTTCGAAGATGACAATAAAAATAAGCAAGTGAAATGGCTGAGGTTGCTTTCTGACAAATCTCGGTTTCGTTAAAAAAATTCGATTTCAAGAAAGCATCCGAGCAAAGAAGAAAAAGAAGAAGCAAAATATATAATCAATTCGCAATTCTTCAATTCTTTTATAAGATACATACATACGCACACGTTACATCTCACACAACGGAATTCAATTTGTAATCATTTGCAAAGTTTAGAAAATAAAATAAAATAAAAAAATTAATTGGAACTTGGAAAAGATCACTTCCTGCAAAATGATTTAGTTAAGTGGCAGACGTCATAACACGGAAAATATATATGTATTAAGTGTTTGCAAAAATTTTGATCATATTTTCACTTGAAAAAGCCATTTATTGTGGAAAATAGGCGGGAAAATATATTAATCAAGAAGAGTTTCCACAACATTTTACATTGTTTTTGGCAACACGAAGATACCATGTCGAAAGAAATTATATTGGTTTGGCAGCGATCCACCAATCGACTCATTTTTGCATTTCTTCAACTTTGCGGACCCGCGTGCCAGCCAATCCATGGTTCCCTGATCTGGACAAAAGGTAATCAGGAGGAACCATGTCTGGTCAATATGCTGGACGTGACAGAACTTCCCTTCCGAGGTGGAACATTCTATCCTAGGCAACTCTTGCAACAAATGATCAAAAAATTGCATTCTCAGTCAGTTCGTGTCGCCGCTTTTAAAACGTTGAATCGGAAACTGACAATTGGGATATGATGGACCAGCATCACAACCCCTGAATGTGTTTGCTGTGCTTCGGCTGCAGATTTGTACAAATTAAACAACAAAAGTAATGAACTTGGAAGAAGGAGAATTTTGACCGCTACATAATTACCCTTGGCGTGCGCTGAATAAATCAATAATATTTATAATTAGATGAAATATTTCTAATTTGTTAAAATATAGATTGAAAGAAATTGAATATAAAAGTTCGTAAATCGTAAACAAAAAAATTTACAAACCTTTTCGACACTTTATGCGAGATTTGTATCAAAAGTGATTTTTTGTCGGATGACAATGGCTGCTGCAATACAAATTAACTCAAATTGAAAAATTGAGGAAACAACTAAAAACTACATTAAGGAAAGTTTAATAAATTGTTTGCTTAAGAAGTCCAAATGCTTCTTCTAAATCTCCAATTCAAACTTCCTAACTTCCACATAAATTTTCAATTTTTCCTTTTCCATTCCTGCGGGTCACTCGTTAGTGTTAATTTCAATTGTTAGTTGATAGCAATCTTGCGTGCGAAAGAAATATGAGACTTTACCTTCGATATCGAAAAAAAATTTATATGTTAGCGAATTCCTTATTGCCGCTGCTCGCTTCAGACTATATGTTATCTAAATCTATCGTCTAAACATTAAAAATTACGTTCGACTTCTCTCGATATTGAAGGCAGAAGTTCGACCCAAGATTATATGTATCACAAAGCTTGGATGTCGATGATATTCCCAATCGAATTTTAAATCTATGATTTATTAAATGAATACTAGCTAACGTTAATAATAATAGAGGCGAACTTCTTGGATAGAACCGGTATAGCCTTCATGACATGCTTTAAATTTTTTCAAATTACTAAGCAGTATCCAAAACTAAAAATCGTTTTCTCTTCTCACTGCACAAAACAAATTCTCTGTCAATATTTGTGATTGCTAACATCTAAAAACATCTATTACGTGCAAAACAAAGTGTGAACAGAACTTTTGTACTACTCCTTTAAAGCTTATTAGCTCTGGGTTTTTGTGTCAGGAGAATGATTTTAAAGCAAAAAAATGCGTTTTTTTCATGTTAAGAGAACAACTCAGAAATTTATTATTTTGGTCAAATCAATCTGCTATTTATGTGTGCGAAGGATACGTATAGTTTAGAAATATTTTTGGACAAAAGTAAACTAATTGATTACAATATATGTGAACGCACCAGCTTGACTCAATTATAGTAAAACTAACATATTGCAAACTAAAACATTGTTAAATTACCCGTTACATACATCACATAAATCTACTATTCACGTACAAGCGCACGTCTACCTAAATAGAGTATACTTAAAAATATACGTTAAGTTAGCTATATTTGCTAACGGAATCCGCATCCCATATGGTCTAGTGGCTAGGATATCTGGCTTTCACCCAGAAGGCCCGGGTTCGATTCCCGGTATGGGAAACTTTTTTTTTTCTTTGAAAACAATTAACTCAATAATTTTATGTTACAAAACGCATATAATTCTCAGCGAGTTTGTATTTCGTTAATAATAAGTGCCTAAGCTTGCCGTAGAATAATTTGTCATTAGTAGCGGTGCGAACTGACGTTCTACCCTATTAATAAGGCCGTATGATGTTTCAGGATTATGATTCTATTTTGTGATTAGAATCGCTCCCACTGTTCCGATGGGGTTGCTCCTATTTGGAATTTGTGGCTGAACTGACGGTCCCATATATAATCAATATTATTAGTATTTTGAGTTAACAGTAAAGTGCGTCATTGCGGCCGCTAGCTCGATCGCCCGTATTGCGATTGCTCAGAAATTTTCTTGTTTTGTTTAATCATTTTAAACATTTTAATGGCAGGCCGGGGGGTGTGTTAGTAGTTTTATAGCCGTAAATGTATAAAGTATGGGTAAATTCTGTAGGTTACACGTGACATGTCGTTGCGCGGTAATGGATAATATAAAAAGTACAACGCGAATATTAGAATTGCTGTTTTTTTCATTCATAAAGATTAAGTGATGTTTAAGAGAGAGAAAAAGCCGGAGCGCTGTTCTTGATATAAAAAAGCGTATTTCTCATATCCGAATATCGATCCAAATTTGATAGCTTCTCTGGGTTTTACATCAATTTATTACAATGGACCATCTTTCACCAAAAAATATCAGAAATTAGGCTTATCTGTGATCCAAAAATAAACCCAAATTGTGTAATGTTAATTGCTGTGGCAAATTGCTGTTATGACCCAAATGTCACAATAAAATGTTGAGAAGTAGCTCTTCTTACTTACCGGTTTTGGTGAGAACGGTTAGATGAGAAAAGATTCATAATGAAATACTATGAAATACTCAGAGAATTTTGTCAAAGAATTTTGCAAATAGCCATTGCTTTTTTAGATAAGAACTTTTCGCAATCAGCGTTTACGTGGGGAGTGGTCAAAAAAATAGTCTGGTCACGTCTATTTTCGATAGGCTTTGTTCGTAACCCAAAACATGTTGATGTATTTAATACCAACAAAGTATTTCAAAAGTTGCGATCTGGAGGCTGAACAGATAAATTCATGGACAAATTTAAGATAGACAGATGAACGGACAAGCTTAGAATTAATTTCTGAAGTGATTGTCATAATAAAAGATGTACCTACGCAAATTTAATATATCCTGTGGCGTAAGTGCTGCAGAGTATAAAAAGTGAAAAGGCAAAAATGAAGCAAACAAGGAAATGCATTGAAGAGTTTAAATATTTAGGAAGTAAATGAAATAATCGTAAAGTGATGAGTTTTGATACACAAAAAAATGGATTTTCATTGATGAAATGGGGTGAAAATGGGAAAAAAATTGATTAGTTCCATAATGTGAAAAAAAGTTTTTCCCGTACCGGGAATCGAACCCGGGCCTTCCGGGTGAGAGCCGGATATCCTAACCACTAGACAATACGGGACTGATGACATGATGCTTTATTTAATGATTTTGTTTCTGCGATATCAAATATATATCTTATATATGTAAAGACTACGCGTTAATGAAAGAACGTTGGATTGAAAGCAAAGTTTATATCAGAAATGTATGCCGACCATTAAGAGAATTTATTTTAAAACGTTATATTTCGTAATATGTAACTAAAAAACTTACAGTGCCTTTATGAAGTTTTCTTTATCCCAGATTTGTAGAAGTTTTAAAGTAAATTATATCTATAATTTTTCATGAGATGAAAATAATTGTAACGCTACACATTTATAATAGAAGTCGATCTGTCTACATATAAGCGCTTTTCGATGCAATAACTAATCTTATGCCCTTATTTATTATTTAGTGGGCATAGTAAAAAATTCGGTTCTATTCTGTTCTTTAAAAGAGATTCACGTTAGGACTTCGAAGCTTTCTTTTATATCTTGAAAAGACTTCGAGCTTTCCTTCATAAATTCTTTCGCAATAATGATTGCATCAAAGTCCTGTATACGGGTTCATGCGTTACAGTGAAGTTTCCAAATTTGCTCAAGGTAGAACGAGGATATTCCAATTTTCGATTTTGTCGATGTTATTTTCTTTCGACAACGCTGGTAACAGACAAGTGTGGCTAGGCTTTTCAATTACTTCGTAGTGGTCGAATTTAATTTTTTACGTCTCTGGAATTGGTGTGTTTATCCACACCGTACGACTTTTCTGATTCGGTAAAAAAATTCTATGGCTTTTTTGATAATATAAGTTATAAAAGTTACTTTCAACGATTCGCGTAGGTAAAATTTATGTAAGTAATATTTTTTTAATTATGTTATTGGGTTCAATGTTGCTCCGTTAAACATTCGCATAAAATTTCAAGCCAATACTTTGTCAATTATTAATAAATGTACTTGAATTTTTTGAGATTTCTGTTAGCGTGCTTACAAGCAGACCACTTTTCATAGCAAGATTTTCGAATGGAATTTATTGGAATACAAATGTTTGTTTGCAAATTTTTGTCTCACGCTGTTTATGCATACTGAAAGCTTCAATCATAATGGAATCGTATTCCTTGCTATTACGACATGAATAAAAAAATTATTGTACCTTCTTATTTTAGTAATGGATATAAAAAATTTTCACTTAACTGCATGAAGCAAAACAAATGCTATGGCATGCATAGTCGTCGTTAAAGTCACTGTAATTTTCTGTTTATGAGAATAAAAAAAAAAAAGTTCTGCTTAAAATAAATAGGTTAAAGGATGACTTCCACTCGCTACTTTACACACACGCACAACAACGATGTGTGGTTAAGGGTATATTTGCATTAGATTTTTAAACAAGTAGGTGGTAATATGGCGACCACAATACGGCTTCGTATCATTATTACGCTGGATAATATATTTGTTTTAACAGCTGTTGTTGTTTATTTAACTATACGTTAAGTGCATGACGGCGCGTTTATTGTGTGAACATGTCGAATGTAAATGTCGAAAGTCAAAAGCATTTTTTTGTTCAATTCTTTGCTCGCACTGTTAATAGCCGAAAAGCATGTTTATAAGTTTTTTGTTTTAACACAAGTTTTTCTGTTTCTACTTTTCTTCTTTTTTTCAGTCCAACAACAATAACAACAACTTGTACGTGTGTGTGTTAAATGATAAGAGTATTAAATAATTTTCTATTAAAAAAATAAATAATGTGAAAATTTGGAATACGTTATAAAGTATGGTTGCATGGTGTAATGGTAATATGACAGAATGTAAGGCAACAAGACAGAATAACTTATTTCATAATTTAAAAAATGTCATAAAGACAGCATTAACATAACACTGAGCAAGTCCCGTATAGTCTAGTGGTTAGGATATCCGGCTCTCACCCGGAAGGCCCGGGTTCGATTCCCGGTACGGGAACTGAGCAGTGCGACTTCCGAGTTTTTTATTTCATTGGTAAACTAACTATTTTTATCACGTGTATTTATTTTTCATTTACTTTCCAGGTACCAGGGCGTTTTAAATAATCTGGCATTTTTGTGTTGCTTTTATTTGTTAATCGATATGTAACGATTTTTAAACCAATTTTGTTGTCCTAAGCTGATTCATAATCATCGAAGTCGTCTTCAACCTCCTTACGTTCCTAAACGTGACGGTGCTTCGCACCTACTTCTTCTGTTCAAATATGAAGGCAGAAATCTAACATTGTAATTCCCGCGGCCGACACATACATACGTAGATTTTGTCTGTTAAAAACTGCAGTGGTGTTAGTAACGATGCTTTTCCTATTTTCGAAGTATAGAAAAATGTGAAGCAAGAGCGTTGACTACAGATTGCTTCAGGCTCAGCCATAAAGCACTACTGTCTTCTCTTGTCGAGAACAACAATCTGTCAGTTGTTGTCATATTTTCAGTGATTTGGCACGGGTGGCAATGCTCTCGAGCTCAATGGTCGTTTGAAATTCTTGGCATGGTTCTTGATATAATCGAAAAGTGATGTTGACATAAATAGCATTCTGAAGATATCGAAAGGCTAGGTCTGCACTATTTTGTGTGCAAGTTGCGGCTTTAAAAAGTTGTTTCCCAAATGCAGCGGTGTTTTTTTTTTTATTTTTAAATTTAATTATAAATTTTTTTCATTTAACACAGTTTACTTTGATACCTTTTGCTTTTTGATTCAGCTTACCTTGTCACCCTTATCCGTGAAGTGATAACTTTAAGGTACAAGCTTGGAGTTTTAATAGTGTGCAAATGGCTGTGGACTGACTGTTTAGATGTTAATATGTTTTTAAGAATTTGAACAACGGGTGTACAATATTGCATTCATCTTGCATACGTATATATATGTACAAGTTGTTAGTTGACATGCTAACTTATTTTCACGATACCTGATTTGTAATTGCATGTGCACTTTTAAACAAGACACGGAAGCATGTGGGTCAAAACGTTCGCAACAGCCAGAAGAAAGCTGCAAAGATCCCGTAAAGCATATATTTTCTTGTTCATTAACGCACTCTAAGCATCCCCGTCTGCCTGTCTGTTTGTTTATGGTACGCCTGTGATTAGCATTAAAACTCATGTATCGTCTTCAAATCGAGAACAACTCCGCTTCCAAAGGCAAAAAAAGGTTGGGTTTCTTGCTCATTGCTTATAAATCACACAGTGAGAGAGACAATAGTGTGTACACTATTGTGTATGTTGTGTAACTAATTCTCAAGCACATAGCCAAAAATGAAAATGATCGGCAGCGCTATCCCCCTATTATAGAGTATTACAGTTTGTTGCTTTTATCAAAATTCTTGCAAAATCCTAAAACAAACCCTTTTAGATATATATATTATCGACGTGTAAGTTGTTGCACCCAGGTTGGTATTGAAAATGGGACAATTCGATGAAGGAACACGCTCGCCGGATAAAGCAAAGTAAGAACACCTTTATTATTAAAAACAAAAAAACGGGTTCTACTCATGAACTACAGCAATAAACATTTGCATAGTGTGTTTTAATACAAAGATTGCGAATGTGTAAGCTTCGGTCATGATGGAATAAAATATTCTGGTCTTTTTGATAGTTAATTGGGTTTTTCTTTTTAAGCGTAGGGTGTAGTCAGATAAAAACTTGCTGGTGAAGCAAGTACTAAAAGCGCTGAGGATGGATTAGTACATAAAGAATTGGATTGTGAGAATAAAGCGTGTAGCGGAAAGAATATGGAGATCAGCCAATATATTGGCAAACAATGCCGTTGAAAAATATATTAGTTTGGGGAAAAACAAATCCATTATTTTTTCGGTAGATGGCTGCACTGATAGATTTCTCGTAAAGTATCGATCAAACAATTTCATATTTATGCTCGTTGGAAAGGTGACATTTCGCAGTAAAAAAAATTCTTTTGCTGTTTTTTGTTTGGTGCATTCAGTTGTGAGTTACAGCGTGTTAAAAATGGAAGTGAACAAAGAGAAAATTCGGTACATTTTACAGTTTTTCTTTGACAAAGGCGAAAATGCAAGCCAGGCGGCTAAAATTGTGAATGGTGTTTATGGTTCCGATACGGTAACAGCCAATTATGTGCAATTTTGGTTTCGTAGATTCCGTTCAGAAATTTTTGATGTTAAAGATGCACCTCGCACAGGTGGATCGGTCGTCGAAAATGTCGATAAAATCGGAGAAATGATCGAAGTTGACCGGTATGTTAGCAGTCGTAACATCGCCCAGGAGCTAAAAATCGACCATAAAACAGTTTTAAACCATTTACACAAAGCTGGGTTCAAAAAGAAGCTCGATGTTTGGGTGCCACACCAATTAACAGAAAAAAACATGATGGATCGAATTTCCATCTGCGAAGCCTTGGCCAAACGGAATGAGATAGACCCATTTCTTAAACGGATGGTGACTGGAGATCAGAAATGGATCACATACGATAACCCTGTGCGAAAACGATCGTGGTCAAAGAGCGGTGAAGCACCTCAAACGGCCAGGAAGGTTTTGCTAAGCATTTGGTGGGACTGGAAGGGGATTATTTATTATGAGTTGCTTCCATATGGCCAAACGCCAAATTCTGATCTCTATTGTCAACAACTGGACCGTTTGAAGATAGCGATTGACCAGAAACGGCCAGAATTGCCCAACAGGAGAGGTGTCGTGGTCCACCAGGACAACGCTAGGCCACACACATCTACAGTGACTCGCCAGAAACTTCGGGAGCTTGGTTGGGAAGTTTTAATGCATCCGCCATACAGTCCGGACTTGGCACCAAGCGATTATCATCTTTTTATTGCATTGCAAAATTTCTTTAATGATAAAAAATTGGAATCTAAGGAGGATTGTGAAAATCGACTACTAGAGTTTTTTTGCTGATAGAGACCAGGACTTCTATGAGAGAGGGATTTTGAAATTACCTTTAAAATGGCAACAAATCATACAACAACAAAACGGTGCATATTTGACCCAAATCGGACAATCCGAAGCATGTTAAATAAAATCCTGAAGTTCATATAAAAATAATGGATTTCTTTTTCCCCAGACTAATATTTATAATTTAAACGTGGAAAAAATTGAAATACGGTTCGTTAAAGTGACAAGAAAGTATGATTAAATACTGATGTTGCTCTTCATAACCGCTTATGATTAGGTTATAAGAAATTTACTTTGTATTATATTTTACTATTAATTCATCAAGTTCTACGCTTTTAAAGAGATACATAATTACATACATAGTTACAATAACTCAAAATGTGCAGACATTGTTTTTAGTTTATATGATCGTTTGCGGGCTAGAAAGCTTTGCAAAAAATTGCAAGCAATGTTTTACACTTTATAGAAAACACTCCGAGCTTGAGAGCATTTGGGTACAATTTTATTTTGTTATTATGCGTAATTGTCTAGAGTTACGTGTCTCTCAGAGCAACGAAGTGAAGTGCGAACGCACAATCCTCCGAGTTTTGCGGCGGAATTGGTAACAAGTAATGGTTTTCATTGAGAAATGCTCGCTGGTGATGAAACGAGGCTTTACCAAACAAACCGAGACGTTATAGGAAAGGCAGTTACGACTACAACGGAAATCCACCTTTCGATTATATTATCGATCACTTTCTTAACGAATGAATCAAAGGCATAAAAATGAAGGGCCGTAATGCTGACAGTTTATTTTAAGTATGAATTTGAAAATAGCATCGGCGAATGGCGCGTGTAGTGCAGATTTACTGAAGTTGTAACGAAACGATTTAGTTTATAAGATTAATTAATATTGGCTGCGTGGACAAGATTGTGGCAAGTTACAAAGTTTCGGTTTTCTTCCCCAAGGAATAGCACCTTTTTGTTTAACACGCTGGCGGCCAGAAAGAAGAAATGAAGAAAGGGGAACATATGGGAAGGTGGCAGCAAGCTAGAACATCTATGTGTCCAATTGATAAGCGTTATGTCTTTACCGACTGAACATTCACTGTAGCTACGGGGGAAATAAACTCTACCGCATTGACATTTTATACAACCGGGAGGGTAGACAAAACCGATCTATCGACCCTTTTTGAGAAAAATGTAAACGAACTTTTAACAATCGTTTTTGCCATTTTGCTCTTATCCTCGTCCTAGTTGTATTAGTGGTCGGTTGTAGAATATTCTCGTGATTACCTTATGCGGTTGGAATAAATCGTAATACACCACTACCACTTCTGCTTTGTCTGCATCATGCTTACGCATCCACTCTTGATCATTTATGAGGATATAGTAACACTTGAATCCTTCGAGTTAAGCAGAAAAACAAAGTTTTTCGCAAATAGCGTTTTTTCCCCGCATAGAATTGCATCTATTGGAAGCAAAAAAAGGCTATATTCTGTACGTTTTAGTTGCGGATAGCTTGAGGATAGCACTTTTCAGCTTGCAATGCTACTTACACTCGCTTTTAAAAATAAGGGACAGAAGCCATACTTACATAACCCCAAAAGACATGTGTTATTTGACGGGTCAAAACTTTTCCGCAAATTTCTATCCAAACAACAACCGATCGCTTGTATTATATTTCAATTCTGCTAGCACTTTTAAATTCTTAAAAGTAATATCCCCAACTTCCGTTAGTAATCGGAAAAGTAGTGCAATTCCAAGCATTTTCAATAGCGATCGTCCTTGGGTCAAAGAACATCATTGTAGCAAATTTCGTCTATATATTTGAAAAATTGCGACTTTTAGGTTGAACACAAATTCATACGAAGAGCCGCCAGATGGACAGACACACTGACAGACACACGAACAGGCAATTTTAGACAGACAGAATCGTCCTCTGAATCAATTGATATCATTAAAGGCGGTTCTAACTTAAACCCTTCTACGTGTTACATACATCCGCACAAACGCAATATATATTCGGTACCACAATTGGTGCGCCCTCTCCTTTGGTAGGAATAAAAAAAGAAAATTGTTTTAAATTCACTGCATTTTAAATACATGTCGCCTTTATGTGGTCGGGTTTTTTTTTTCGTTTCCTTTTCCCTTCCTACTACAAATTGGGTTTTAACTTTACTTATCACTTTTATACAAACAATGACAGCGTTATGCATATACCTTGTGTTTGGAACTATTTTGAGCTGACACAATGAAAAAGATTTAAATAAGTAAACATGAGTGTGTGAGTAGATGTGATTTGCACATATCCATCGCGTATCACACAATACCCAAAACGCTTAATAACTTTGATGAAAATTCATATACATTTTTTTTTACACAAAAAAAAAAAAAAAAAAAAATTCACATAAAAGTGCTTTTTCGTGTTTATTTTTGGAGAACTGTTGTAGTTTTGCTCTCACGAAATACATGCATAAAATATATATAGTGTTTGTGGTATTATTTGAGGATTAATGCGATGTTGGAGATTTGGCTTTTTTCCTCTTTTTTTTTTTTAATATAAAAAAACTTTGAAAATAAACTTTCAGATATAAAACGTGAGTAAAATTTTGAAAAATAGTTATCGGTAACTATATTGTACTCTTTGGACAATATCATAATTTCTACTGAATTGAAATCATTTCAATTTTTTTTCTTTTTAATAAGGAGACTTTCATTCTACACGTTATCGGTATCATTAAAATCGTATTGTTTGTTGTAATTGCATTAAATCAAGGTAAAAAGGAAAAAAGAAATCAAGTACGTTGTGTAAAATCAAGTATACGTATGCCATCATATATGTATAAACGCGACCTTCTACTTATATATGCATATATGTGTATGTATATGAAAATCCAATTTTCCAATGATTGATCAGACATGTCCACATATCAAGTTCGTGGTTTGTTTGCGTTTTAAGTTAAGCAAATAATAATCATCATAATTGCAATGATTGTCTGTATAGCCGCAAGGGTGGGTATCAGTCGTATTGTATTCACTGGGCATGCCCTTAATGTGTTGATATATATATATATATATATATATATATATATGGATATGATGGGATTTTGGAAAAACGCAGAGAAAATTTGATTTTTAGTTAAAATTTAAATTTCTCATGTATTTAATCCATTTAATCCATTTCCTTTAAGTTAGTCGTTCAAAGGGAAAAACTCTGCATTAGTAGTTTAATAAAGTTGACGTCAAGGGAGCTTACTTGAAGTAGAGCTTAAAGCTCAAGACTACATTTTTGTAAATAATTATGTTGATAGTTGTGAAGATGAACAGCATTGGGTTGGCCGAACAATCATAACCAGAATGAGTAAGAATATTATGGTTTTCAGAGGGAATTACACTACTTTTTATGTCTACATGAAGTCATATTGATTTGATTATTCCAATTTAGCTTGCAACAAGTAGAGCTACGGCCCGGCTTTTTTTTGCATCGCAAAATATAAGCCGGAAGTTTAAAACCACCCGCATCCGCTCTTCGTAGCATTCAAAATATGAAATTTGAACTTTGTTAAGTAAAGCATAATTAAAAAAGTGTCGATGAAAAGAAGAAAAAATTTTAGATTTTATAAATTTATTATGGCAAAGTTGTTGACATTTCGCTATTGGATATAAACGAATCTAGAACATGCCATGACTCTCTTTTAGCCGAGAATTGCGCTTAGGAAAAGATTATCACCTAGAGAAGGACTTATTCACGGTTTGATGACAATTTCGTCAATTTCAGTAATAACCTGAACCGGGCTACATTCGATTATTTACAATTTTTCCTTAGCAAAATTGAGCGCTAAAATGTTTAGCATAAATTTTTAAAAATAGCCACGCTTATCAGCTACAATAGTGCAAGTAGATGATTCCAATGGAAGCGAAAATCGAACAATTCGGTCGATCTTAATGGCAAACTTGAAATTGCTTCGAATTCAAAAACGTGATGTTCAGGTTCAAAATAATATACCGTCGCAAAGTTATGCTAAAACAAATAAAACACTATAGTGGCCACAATTGAATACCTTACACCAACCTACGTAATATGGGAAGTGGTCGGAAAACTAGTCCGATTCGAACCATTGTGAACAGCTTTCGTGCTTGAGCCGAAAGACGTTAATGTATCAATTTGCACAAAAATATCTCAAAAATTTGCCACCCGCCCAGCCAGCCTTAAATCACATCGGTAAATGATTCTCAATCGATCGGTATAGAGCTGCGTTTATCCCAAATCCCGCTGGGTGTTGCGTGCATCCGCGCAAACTTAATGCCACAAGCTGTGTAGGGTACAAAAATGATTGATAAATTAGAAAACAGTTCTGATTACTACTGTACCTTTTTCCTCCAAGGAGGGGTGAAGGGCTTCATAGCGTGCAAGACGAAATTTCTATAAGGCACTAAAACAGTGAATTGCAAAAGTTTAGTTAATTAATAGATTTTTTATAAAGAAATATTAAACTGAAATAACGGCTTAACAGACAAAGTGTCACACTCGGTATTGTCCAAGAGCAGCATAGAGATTAATGCTATGGGTGGTGTAGACGGGGCGCAAATAATGCATAAAACACTGCTGTGGAATAATTTACAGATTAACTGCATGGACAGGTGGACTTTTTGAACTGTAAACCGACCCCAAATAAAAAAAGATACTGGAATGTCGTGTTGCCGTACTTGTTATACTGAATGGACATAGAGGAAGAATTGATAGTGTGTAGATCTGTAAGGTCTGGAGATGTGATAAGATCTGATAATAATGTATTTGAAAACTATTAATGCAATCGATTTCGTTACTCACTTAACGTTCAAATCTTTATATATGGGCTACATGTAATCCAACCATTTGATATACACCACTTGTGATGCAACGATACACTAAACATGTACTACTAGAGATAGACGGAAATTTTATTATACCGATCGAGGTCAAAATCACTTTCTGCATTGATTTAAGCGTGCATATCCGTCTGTCCGTTTTGTACTCTTATGTCGAATCGGACCGCTAGTTCGACTACTTCCACTACGCTATAATGCCTTTATTTGGCTCTTTTTCCAGTTTATAAAGTAAACAAGAAAATATATATTTGACAACTTGTTGAGAAGTCTAACAATGAAAACTCGATCTGTTAACATAATGTACAAATTATATTTACTTTCATTAAAGTAAAATTTATTTGGAAAATTTATGTTTTTTTTTCTAACACATTCTTA
This sequence comes from Glossina fuscipes, assembly GCF_014805625.2. Lineage (NCBI taxonomy): Eukaryota > Metazoa > Arthropoda > Insecta > Diptera > Glossinidae > Glossina > Glossina fuscipes. Next base: position 2,222,562 of record NW_023998440.1, read on the forward strand.
TGCTTGGCAATACGGTTAATCAAGAGACGAGAAGCAAACCCTAGATTGCGGTCTTTACGTAAATTTTTAATCAACCATAACCAAAATAATTTGAATTAACATTTACCTCCAATTGTTTAACATTTTCTTAAATCAAATATAATACGTACTCTGGACATACACCTTTCTCACTTATATAATATGTGAATGTACACGACATTCGCAATTGGGAATGTGTAGAAGGAATAAATCATTTTCATGTGTGACATGCGCGATATATTAAATTAATCGTAAGCAATACATGTATGTGTATATGTATGTATATAGATATCGACATCATTCAAAAATTCATACGATATATGAATAATACTAGCGTTTAAACGAAATTTCAAGACGTTCCAGCCATTAGCTTGCAAGTTGCAGTTGTTTCCGTGACGCTACCTTTGCTTTTGTAAAACATTAGAGAAATCTGACTCGCGCGGTTCGGAATATCTGCATGGATCTATTTGTGTTCACCTGCTAATCTGTTTATCACAATAAAAAATCGCAAAAAAAAAAAACAGTTCGATAATTTCTCTAAAGTTCTTACATTTGATTATATCATCCCTTAAGTAAAAGTCCCTTCCGAAAACAAGGTACATTGTTCGATTGACGAGTCCATAGTTAGCAAGGAATCGGTAAAGTTTTATTTTTTGTTTCAATATAATCTAAAATTTTGCTTAAATCATTAAATTTCTTCAAGGTTTCACCCAATTTTGGAGAGGAGCTATACATAAGTAAGGTTCTCATGTCTATGATACGTAATTTTTAGGTTGTACAGGTACTTACGAAATGCTGCCGTTTACCTGATATCAAAAAATCTCATATGTTGACGATATTTTTGGTAACATACGAGCTTCGATATAGCTTGCAACAAGTTATCGCACCAAACATATATCGCGTTAACGACAACAGCGATAACATTACGCAAACTACTTCTAAACTACTACTAAACTTTTTATATGTGAAAGGTAGAAAAAATTCGAATAAAACTGAATATAAGTACGCATCTTGTTTGTTTTCCTACATATCTACATACAATATATGAGTGTAAGTGGCATTGGCGATTTTAACTGAATTTTCTCTATTTTGTTTAGCACTCAAGCGGAAATGGACATGTGGCCATCAAGTATATAATGCATGTGTACATGGATATACCATACATAACGATATACAGAACGAAAAAACAAAAAAGGCAACGTTAGTTATATTATTCGAATCTAGTAAGAGTTAAGTCGCTTGTGTCTTTGTGTGCTTTAAACTGTTGTCGTTTTCGTAAAATAAAGCAAAAGGTTGAAAAGTATAGCGCAAATGTTCATGTCTATGAATAGCTGTACGTATAGGTAGGTGAATGTCAGTAGCTTTTGTTTATATGGCTGCACATTTATCTATATTTATATTTGCGTCTGTGTTTGATTTCATATATATATATATATATATGTATATGTGCATAGTCATATACACTTAATATACACAAATATCCGCACCCATACAACTTGCATATTATGCGGGTTGTCAATATTTCTGACCATACTCACTGAAAAGTTTATATAATGGCTGACATGTGTATTTGTTTACTATTTATATGACATGTGGGTGACTACAGACCTGTGAGCGTGGAGTTTTTATTTGTTTAGTCAGTATATTGCACAAATTATGCTCGTACGTATGTATGTATGCACATATGTAAGATTGAAAAACTTGAATATGCAATGCATGTCTAGTGGATGCGCTGGCGAGTGGGGAATAAAGAGATAGATGTTGTGAACAACATCATTGACAACAACAACAATAACGACAACAAGAACAACGTTTGTTATCACCACCATCATCATTATTGCTGTTATAATCAATGTGGATAATAGCATAATAGTACGCTCATGCAAAAGGGACCCCCTTTTTAATTGCTACGTTAAAGTATGTCCGTAAATTCAAAATGTAAATATTTAGATTTCTGTTAATTGAGTACAAATTCTCCATTTCACTGCTCTTTATCTCCTATACGCTCTCACTCCGACATGAATGCGTTTATACCAAATAAGTTCAAATTTAACCTGACATTATGCAACTAACGACAAAAAAAAAAAAAAAAAACAAATAAACAAAAAACATTGTTTAAATGATTCAGATGATAATTTTAGTGAACTTTTGTTTTGACTTTGTTGGTTTCCGTTAGAATGAAAGCAACTATCCCTTTCTCTCTTCCGTATCTCTTTCGCAATTTGTCTTCAGCTTGGCCTTGATTGTGTGGGAAAAATTTTACCAAAACAAATATTTACATTTGTCTCCATTCTCGCGAAGTAAACATACAAATTAATTCGTTGAAATATTTTGTTAAAAATTTTTTTGTTTTCGTTTAATTTTCTGAGCACAGAAACGATTAAAAATTCATCAACACTTTGATTTCTTTTTGTCGGATTGTTTAAAAAATAAAATCAACGCACCCACACATTCGGGCACACTTCGAATACATGTCTATAATATATTTTTAAATATATATGTATATATTTACCTGTATACATATTTACACTTTCTCCTTCTGTTACTTGTTTTCATTTGCTTTGCTTCGTTGCTCTCTGCTTTTCATTTCACTCTTTACTCGCTTTTTTTGGTTTGGTTAAGAAAAACTGCCCTTAGTATGGTATCCAAAGTAAACATGTGTCGGATTACATCGAGTGTGAAAAAAATCAGGAATTTTTAAATGGATTTATGTCTGTCTGCGTTGTTTGATTTAAATAAACAAACAAACGACACAATGACAACTGTTTGTGATTGATTAACATGCTGCAAAAAGGTCATGAGATATATATCAGGGTTGCATGTAAGAAAGTTCCTACGAAAATGTTCAAATTTTGAATAAAGTTTTTAAATATTGTTAAGGCGTGCACTACCAACCAACACATACATGTGGCAGAGCCGATTCTTACCGCAGGACGTGTTGAACAAAATTGTTAAGTTCTAAAGCGTCAAAAGCTTATTAGGACTAAGATCACCCATTATGGAGTCCCCTTTTGGAAAATTTCTACCAGGATGTATTTAAACTAAGATTTGATAGAAACAAAATGTTTGTTTAAGGACGTTTTATTTCTGTTGTTGACATAATTCCAGACATCAAGATCGGTAAATAACAGTTCACAGTACAAAAGTTTAGAATCAGTACAAAGTATTTTACAATACAAATTTCTTTATAACAACAGGGTGAAAACGATTTTACAGGTCTCGATAACATGTGCGATTTTCTTAGTGTAAAATGAAAAAGTCACAACCCAGTGGCACATAATTGGACCAGTTTTAAAGAAGAATTATTTGATTTTTTCAGAACACTCTTAATGATGTCAACAAGCGAGTGGTTTACACAACCTTACTGCAACGGAGACGCTATTTTTTGTCTCTCAAAGACGACGCATAATCCGACTTTCGGGTCTTGATGAAAAATCGCTTTGTTAATGAAGTCGTAGCGTCATCTTGAAAAGCAAGCCTGGTCTGAATTTGTCGGCAATCTGCCGAAATGATTTCGTTGGCGGTAATGCCGAAAGCACTGAATATGCAAACGAGACGGTTACAGCAGAAAACATCGAAAACAGAATTCTAAAAATTAGTTTCGATAATTCAAAAGTCAAGTTACAAGAATCAATTGATATCCTAAGGGTAATAAAATATAAATTGTGTTCATTTATTATATCTTCGACCACTCAGGGTACACGCGCAGGCATAGAAACTCGGAAGTACTCGAGAAGCGCCCACCTTTTATTCTGCCCATCGATTCAGAGTCACTTTCTGCATCGTTCTAAGTTCGTACCTTCGCCTGTCCGTCCCATATTCCTGTGATCAACATTTTTGATGGAGTTTAGTACACTGGTGTATTTTGGCTCAAGAACGTGCGCTATTAAAAATGGTACGGATCGGACCAATTTTTCGACTGCTGTTCTTTTGGAGAGCTATTATATGAACAACTCCATTAAGCGACGTGATATACGGCAGTTAATGGAGGGCCGTGGTCCGCTAAAATGCTTTTACATGCTTACATTGATTAATACCAGAGCTGGTTTTCAAATGAACGTCATATTTATTCACAACGAGAAAACGGGAAAAAGGGAGAAAATTGCATCGAAATATTTTGGTCGCTTTGGACCGATTGTGTGCCTCTAGAAACATATTCGGGTTGATGGGGGTAAAGTCCGCAATTTGCGCAGGTGAGGAATGTCTGTCGATAATCTAGAAGATTGTAAGCAGAAGCCCAATGAGGGTACGTTTATAATTGCTTCTTCCCTTTGAACAAATCCGTACTCTGAAGAACATTGTACTCCATTTGCAAAAGTGGGGCGCTCTACGATATAAATATTTTATTTAACTTTTTTGCTCTCACTATTGTATTACTTTGGGGGAGGGGAGGACATTAGACAACGTTTTTCACAGATTGTTTAGTTGGGAGAGCTTGGCAGGAAGGTTGTGCATATAGCGGTGCAGGGACCTAGCCACGTCTTGGTTTATTTATTTATTTTTTGATTTCTGGCCTCATTTAATCGAATTCAGTAGAACGATTAGGCAGTCCGGAAATTTCTTGCGATTTCTGCCGATGCCACATTAAAATAACTTTTTTCAGGTGGACAGACAGATGATAAGGGTTGAAGGTACATATACTAGAGTAGGCTTACGCTTAGTTTGAAAAAACACTTTCAAAATGATCGGTTGCGTTATTGTAGCGAGACGTAAAAGCAAAGTGAACATATAAGAATACTTTACTGTTTTATTTTAAAACAAGTGAGTACATGACAGTCGGGCAAGGCCGACAATTAAACATCCTACATCAGATTGTCTAACACAATACTTATTTTTCTATGAAATTGCTGTTATGCGTAAATTTTCATCATAACATAGTAAAACTTAGACTTTTCTACTCTACAAAGGATTAATTTTCCTGAAAATCACTACTATGGTAGGATGCAAAAACCAGGACGAGATTATCCAAATTTGATGCAGTTAATTTGTTTATGTTAAATTATTATTAGGGCTTAATTTTCATCATGAAGTATTGAAAATTATACCTTATTGTCGTATGAACTTCTGTTTTTGCTACATGAAAGGGGGTTCAAAAGTTGCCTCAGCCAATCCAAAATTTTCATACCAATTTAGAATGCCAAATACTACATTTGCCGAGAAATTTTGAAATTTTGCAATTTATTTCCATATAACGATTTTTCAGAAGAAGGCGTTATAAGGGGAGTAGTCGAAAAAGTGGACCAATCCGAACCATTTTCAATTGCGTTCGTCTTTGGGTCGAAGCATGTTATCGTACAAAATTATATCAAAATATCTCAAAAATTGCGAGCTGTAGTTAGAACATAAATATACATGGACAGACATTAGAATGGCAGACGGACAGGCGTACTTAGATTAATTAAGATTATGATTCTAGATCCAAAGTTAACAAACTCAATTTACTTGCGAAAAATTGTAGTAATTTGAAGTGTTTGCTGCTCATGAGAACCCCTTTACATAGTTTGGTCTAAATAGAAGACCGATTTGAACTGAATTTTAGATGATATTATTCTTATTAATTTTCGTCATCGAATATCAAAAATTGGACATTTCTGTCATATAATGGCCTATTTTCCTTTAGAGATTTATACGGCATGGAATCCAAAAAACAGGCCTACCTTGTTTAATTCCGGTAAAATTAATTTTTATGTTAAAATACCGTTAAGCACAAAGTTTCAAGAAATATTGAAAATTAGGTATTTTTACCATAGCAGCATTCAGTTTCCCTAGGAACGGTTATATGGCAGCGGATTCAAAAAGTGGCCCCATTTGATCCTAATATTTCACACAAATTTACATTGCTGAAATGCTACCATTGAAGGTATAATAAGGCCAAAAAAGTTGTCCGATTCAAACAATAATCAATAGCGTTCGTCCTTGCGCTAAAACATGTTAGTGTAGCATATTTCATCAAAATATCTCAAAAAATTCGACCTGTAAATAGAATAGGGCATTAGACGTGCAAATGAGAAGACAAGCTTAGATGGATTCAGACAGTGGTTGGGAGTGTGGCGTAATGCAAGCCGGGTTTATCTCAACTACTTCTGGATGTTAGATACGTCCCCACAATCGTAATATGCCTTTATGAAAAAAAGGTGTAGGGTGTAAAAATGTATGGATGTATGAAGGAGTTCGGAAGTACGAGCTGGAAATTGAAAATAGACCAAAATTTTAACTTCGCTTAAGCATCAGGCATGAAACTCCTGTAATACCCATAAATTATTATACTTGAAATTTAATTTAAAAAATCTGCCATAGGACAAAAGCCATCATTATGTTATTGTGAGCTAAGAAACAATTAAAGAATAATAAGACTAACAAGTTGCTGTCTCAATTATTTATTTTTTATTCTTATTAACTTGGATAAAACATCATGTTTTCCGTTGTAAGATTTATGAATTTTACCAAAAAAGGAAAGAGAAAACAAAGAAAAAAAGAAAAATTTAATATAAGGATGACTAGTGAAGTGGAAAAATCAGAAAAATTATGTACGAATAAAAACTCCAGCAACAACAGCGATAATAATAAATGACAATGAATCAACGGTAAATTGTGTAAACAAGATTTGAAACGTTTTTCTCTTTTTTTTCTGTTTTCATTTCATTTCCTTTCGACATTGACTTTAATGTTTGAAAAATTAACAAGACTTTCATACCTTATACTTTTATACATAAGAACGGGAAAGGCACTGAAAAGAAAACTGCAAAGTTCTTCAAGTGTAACCTCCATAATTTTCAACACAGTTGAAGGCATGATTAATTACATTTTGACATTGTTCGGATACAGAATTGCTACGCCGGCTTACTGGTGATGATATAATAACTTGTTTATTCAGTTTGTAACGCTTTGAAAGGTAAATCCGAGAGCGTTTTAATCAAGGCAGTAAAACTGCTATGAAAATTATTGAACGATTTTTGTCGCGAAATTCTAAAAATTAGAATATGTTTTCTTGCAGCAACTTCTCAAAACACGGCGTTATATGGAGAATGGTCGAAGAAGTTGGTCTGACGCAAACTATTTTCAATACCATTTGGCCTTGGCTCAAATCATGTCAGTACACCAAATTTTATCAAAATAATTAAAAAATTGCGATCTGAAGATTGAACATGAGAAGATTAGAAGCATTTTTTGAATCGGTCACTGTAATAAAGGTGGACTCATCTTTAGCTGTTCTGGGTGTTGCGTACGTCCGCATAAATTTAGCATACCCTGCACTAGAGCTTGTGTAGTGTATAAACATTCTTTTAATCGTTCTAAGGGGAAAAAGGCATTTACGATTGTTTAAAGACGTGTATCCAAGATTCGATCGAAGACGAACTCTTTTCTACTTTTTTTCCTTTTTGCTTGAAATAACACGTTTTCTCGAATAAGAAAAAAATTTTTTTTATAAATGAGAAATCATTCAATACGAGAATATGTACAGGATTTTTCTTGCATACATTTTACAAAAAAAAAAAAATTCAAAAATAAATAATAAATAGGTCTGCGGCAAGGAGAGTCTAAGTGCAATAAGATCGTTACTCCTTTAATTCAGGGAATTGTCTAAGCATTAAATTAACTTAAGTTAAATTTAAAATAAAAGTTTTGTTTATACTAATGATTTGACTAGTAAAACGTAATATTAAATAACGAATGTAAGGGGAGAAGAATGTCACAATGTTTGCTTTTCGTTTAGTGAATTGTTCTCGCAAACATCTAAAAAATGTCGCAAAGTTAATCTTAGATTTCTTCGTACAAAACTTTATGCGTTTCCTTTATCCTTTGTTAAGCTGTCGTTTTTTGTCTAATGTCAGCATCTGTCGAGTATTTCATCATTTTTTCCATTTATATTCAGTAACGCATGCAAAAATTCATAAAATTAAAAAAAAAAAAGAAATTCATTTCCGTTTTACGGTCTAATTAAATTCCATTTTTTGCTTTTATTCTTATGGAATTATTTCTATGGGTTTGGATTTTCCATAAAATTTGCAGATAAACCGATTTAGTTGCAAGGCGATCAGTTTTCCTTCATTACGCATCAAAGATGTTATCAAACCTCTTGAGTGAACCTTGCTTAAATAGAAAATCAATATATGGTTCTACTTATACCGTTATGGATGTCAAAAAAGAAGGATTTAGTTTAGAGCGATCCGCGTTTATCGAAGTAAGCAAATTTGAAAATCGGTTAAGTTTAATCAAATTATTAGCTAAAAAGCTATTTGTGCCCTAATTGACAATAGTGGGTGAGAGGGAAAGCAGTAACGCCCTAAATAACATCCCGCGATGTCATCTTCTTAACTATGCGTGTTATGTATGTTTCGAGTAATTTTTATTGAGCGCTGCCTTCGACGGTAAGCAATGCTGTCTAGTGAGTCTATATTAGTTGGCTGCTGTCGACCCCAATCAAGTTTTTTGGTTGAAATACTGCTATTAAGCGATTTTTGCCACGAAATTCTAAAAATTGTGGGGAGTGATAGAAAGAGTTGATCTGTCTTGGTTGGGCTCGGCTGGTCTGAACTTGCGACCTGGATATAGGCAGACACCCACGCTTAGAATTATTTTTTGAATCAATCGGTATTATTTATTTATTTATTTATTTTATTCCACCTATACTAGGAACTCAACTAAACAAATAACAGTCGAGTTCAATAGGCTCTTAATGCAAAACTAATATTAATTAACAATAAAGTTGAGTATAAGCATAATAAAACAAATAAGAAGAAAAAAAAAGAAAAAGAAAAAAGCATGTACACTATCAGCATAGGAGCACACTTACAACCGGTACAGGACCAAATTGCAAATGAACCCTTAAGCCATCGCAAACATGCATAAGCCTGGCAACCGATAATAAATTGACAATAATTCACTTTCGAATCGTAATGACTTTTTATGGTGAAAAGTTAGTTTAAGTACGACATAGGTAGATCGCGCGTATTAAGCAATGTTGCTTTAATGGACTTTAAAGAGTCCGATAACGAGAATAAGTGGTAGACGTCATTTAGGTTCTTGCAAACGACTCTGAGCGGATTGAACAGCTCATAATTAAATTTACACTGATTAAGCTTAACCAAGATAAAATGCCTAGAGAAGCGGTTAGGGACATTAAAACTTATTTCACCAAGTAATGAAGGCGAGTCCATAGCACCATTTATTACTTTAATTAGAAAGGACAAGAACAAATCTACGTTTCTCAAGAGACGGTAGGGACAGCAGAAGCAACCTATTTTCATACGGAGGAAGAGAGGCAATCGGATACCAACCCAAATTTCTAAGGGCAAACAGCAAGAATTGCTTTTGAACAGATTCAATTGAATCTACGTAGCACCTATATGAAGAAGACCACACAACTGAGGCATACTCGAGTATGGGTCTAACCAAACACATGTACAGCCTTTTCGTAATGTAGGGATCATCAAGCTCTTTGGACCACCTTTTTATAAAACCAAGCGCGGACCTAGCTTTGCTAATCGAGTGCTCAATATGCAAGTTAAAACGTAACCTATGGTCAAATAGAACGCCTAAATCTGTAATCGAATCGACGTCCTCCAACTTATGCGAATCTATGAAATAGTGAGTAATGAATGACTTTCTTCTTGAGAATGAAAGCTTCTTACATTTACTCAGATTTAGTTTCAGGAGATTCAAAGAGCACCATGCAATAAAATTATCCAAATCACCTTGAAGCTGATGTGATTGCGATTCAACAGAGAAGGAAGAAAACAGTTTCACATCATCAGCATACATTAAGATCTGGCTGGAATTAACCACCGATGGGAGATCGTTAATGTATAAACTAAATAAAATGGGACCTAAGTGACTTCCTTGAGGTACGCCAGACGTAACGGGGAATTCATCCGAGCTAATGGAGTTAAACAAAACTCTGAAGGATCTATTGCGCAGATAAGAGCTTATCCATTTCACTAAGTAGGGTGGGAAACCAGAGGCTTGGAGTTTAAAGATAAGTAGGCTGTGGTCAAATGCTTTGCTTAAATCAGTGTAAATAACATCTTTGCGAGAGCCGCTAGAAAAAGCCTTGAAAACATGACAGGTAAACTCTAACAAGTTGGTGACTGTAGATCGCCCTTTACGAAAGCCGTGCTGGTGCGGAGAAATATACGAATTAATGGCAAAGGCCAAATGCTGAGTCACAATACGTTCGAACAACTTGGGCAAGACACTCAACTTGGCTATGTCTCTGTAGTTCTCAACAAATTGTCCACTCTTGTGGATAGGAATAAGGAAACTACTCTTCCAACATGAAGGGAAAACACCTGAATACAAGGACATGTAAAAAATCTTTGAGATCACACCACACCACTCGACAGCGCAAGATTTAAGTACACATGATGGAATTCCATCAGGTCCAGGCGAACAACTGTATTTTAGAGAACTTAACCCTTTGAAAACATCATCTTCCGAAATAACCAAGTTAGGTATTGAAACCGAGTTAGTTATAGGATATGGGTACTTTGCTGATAAATCGAAATTAGCAATCGAAAAGTTTCGTCGGAACTACTCAGTAACTCCACCTTAAGCTAGGTATATGTCTGCAAAGAAAAAACAGAAGTGGTGTAAGGTGTAATAACACCCAATGCATTGCTGTTTTTCTTCGTTTCTCTTGCTTTTCTCAAGATTGTTTTAGGCATCCTAAGCGCTAGTTTTTAACTTTGGTCTTGTTCATAAAACGTGGGAAGATTCCATAAACGTATGAGATATAAAAAAAGGTACTTTTGTGGGGTCTTCAGAAATGAAGACGCAAGTTGCTGTCTGATTAATAAAAAAGGAAACAATCGATGATTCTTAATCGATTTTGGACCAGGATGTCAAGGAACAGTATGACTTATTGGACAATCACCTGCCGAAAGCTGGCTTCCTGCTTAGCCATAAGCACATATTAGTACTAATATTGCACCAAGAACTTATGTATTTATTTAATTAATTAAATTCCGCTACAGAACAAGTCATTAGCCGAACGTAGGCTGCAAAATAACTTAAAATGTAGTGTAAAGAAGAAAAGATAACCAAAAAAAATAAGAGATCAACATATCCTACACAACAAATCTCAGCCCTATATTAAGATGTTGGGATATTTACTAATAAATGAATGTGAGTTCTACACATTATTAATAATAACAAATGAGGAAAAATCAAATGTAAACGAGTATTTTGATTCACTTTACGTATATTTGTGCAGAAGTCACAAATGTTTAGCAGTTAGTTATGCAACATAACGCTTTTCGCCTTTCTAACGGACAAAACGGGCAGATCAAGTAAGTGGTAATGATCGTTGAACATTTTACACACTACACAAAACGAACTGAACTACTCATAGTTGGTACGGCATTGGGACAGTTTCAAGAGCACAAAATGTCTTGAGATCCTACTATGGATGCGAATACGAATAAGTTCTAATAAAGCCGGAGAATAAACATCACCTTTTATTAGCTTAAAGAAGAAGGTTACACCCAGCATTTCATGCCTCTTTTCAAGGGTAATCAAACCAATAAGCTTCTATCTACTATTACATGGTGGAAGAGATAGGGCAGGATATCATCCGAAACCTCGCAAAGCAAACATAAAGAAGTCGCGTTGAACAGAATTCAAGATATCCCCATGATATCTATGACTAAGAAGCCAAACTACTGACGAGTATTCAAGAGTCGTTCTAACTAAAGAAGTGTAAAAGCACTTCGTGAGGTATTAGTTCGTTTAGATCATCTTTTTATAAACCTTAAAAGAGTTTAGGCTTTATTAACTGATATTTCTATACGAGTTTTGAATCGAGAACAACTCCTAAGCCTTTGCAATTGAAAACATTTTCCAGGATGTAATTGTCAATACGATAATAAAAGGGCGTAGTAGTACACTATGTAAAAGACATCTTGTTGAATTTTTCGAATTCGATACCGAATTTCAAGCATACCGTTGATTGCATACCATGAGCACAGGTTCTCAAGATCAAGCAGAAGAGTCGTAGTCCATGTCGTGAGTCAAAGGAGAGGAAGAGTTTAACGTCGTCTGCAAACATTAAAACACGGGAATGTTGAATGCACTCCGGAATGCAATTCACGTATAAAATAAATAAAAGCGGGCTAAGATAACTGCCGAGAAGTGACGTCATTTACTCTGGATTGATAAGAATGCAGCACTACGCGTTGGATGCGGCCAGAGAGATAGCTATTGAACCAGGCAATCATACTGTTCGGAAAACCAAGATGATATAATTTGCAGACTAACAACCTGTGGGGAGCTCTGTCGAAACTTTTGGAAAAGTTCATGAAAATAACATCAGTTTGTTTATGGGTTAATTGGGTTACAAAACTCCAAATCGTTAGTAGCAGTTGATCTTCGTTTTTAAAAACCGTGCCAGTGCGATATAATTGACCATAAAACCCTTTTGCTACCTGTGATTCAAACAGTTTGGGCAGCCCACTAAGTTTGACAATTCCCCTAGATTTTCGAGAATCTCCATTAATAGAGACGTAAAATAAAGCTACTGTTCCGAACCGATGGAAAGTAATCTTTTTTCAAACAAATAATAAAAATATGTGTAAGGGGAGAGCATAGTAAATCAGCACAATGTTGGAGACTATTAGACGGAACGTCATCAGGACCAGGGAAATAACAAGGTTTCACCGTTGACAATGCTAGTAATATTTCTTCTTCAGAGATGGACGTAGACGGAAAAATATCAAAGGAGCTAATCGAATACGGATAATTATCAGACGAAATATTTAAACATAGACAGACTTTCATTTTTTACAGACGCATCGGATGATTCAAAATTTGCGAACCTCATGACAGAAGGAAATCCTTCTACTTTTCGCCTAGAATTTATGACTGTAAAGAAGCCTCTAGGATTTTTAAGAAGTTTCCATCCGGTTGCATGAATAAAATTAGAATAACTAGGGACTTATCTCGTCTTGCGCTAAGGTACAAAATAGAATCTTTAATCAAAACACACCCTCCGCAAATGCTTGGTATACCGAATAAGGGACTCTGAAATATGACAAAATTTAAACGGTACCGAAAGGGAAATTAAAGAAAAAGGGTATCTTCATATAAAGGGTAACGAATCATCATTATCTTCAGAGCGCATGTCCCAGTCAAAGCCACTCAGCAAGTTCCCAAGTTTAACGTAACGCGTTTTAGGAAGTAAACGTCCATCATTACTGATCGTTATCCAATATTAACAAGGAACTCGTACGCTAACTCAAAGCCATTACCGTCCAACATCGAATCAAAACTCAGACACTGCGTTAACATCGCTAAAGAGCTCAAGAATGTATATTTGATGTGTATAACAATGGATACACAAGTATTTCACATTAATAAGCGCGCACAGAAAAATCATCAACTGATCCAAAGTAGAGTTGTCAGAGCAAAAAATAGATTAGAACTGATTTTTCGTACAAAATTAAAATTTTATTTTCCACGTTTCGACTTTTGACAACTTCTAAATAAGAAAAAAGTATTTAGAGACGAAGTTACTCAGAGGAAGAGTACCGTTAAGGGTGATTTTACCTATGCTTGACTTTGTTTCGTTCGTCTCTAAATGTTCAATGTAATCCTAACTTGCCACGTTCTTAATAGTTTTTTTTATATGCCTCATCGAAGAAGGATGAAGGATATATTCATTTTGTTAAAACGTTTGCAACGCCCAGAAGTAAGCTCCAGACACCCCGAGAAAATACATGCATTCTTTATCAGCAGCAAATTCTTAATCGATATAAGCATGTCCGTCTGTGTGCTGCTATCATCTTCAAATTTAGCAGAAGCATTGGAAGTTCTTGAATTCAAGTTGGTATTGAAAATGGGCCCTATCGGGCGAAGGACACGCCCACAGCACCGCGTAAGCTGAAAGCACCTCTGTTTTTCAAGAGGTACAAAAAAGTGGTTTTTCGCTCATTACTCATAAACTATGGGCGATGCGGTAGCATCTGTACAAAAAAACATTGATCACGCCTATCCAATATTATAGTGCATCAACTCATTGTCTTCATAACGCGCAGAAATAAGCTTCAAAAATTCCACAAAGTACACAAATTCTTGGTCAGTTTCAAATTTGGAACACATCTAAACATGTCCGCCTGCCCGTCTGTCTGTTTGCGCAACTGTGCAGTAAACCTTCTCCATTTAACGAAAATGGAGATATTGCCTACAAATGTGCAAAAGAATTTGGCATGGATCTAAACTTTTCGAAGAACACGCCTACAACGTCCACATGCCTATACAACGAAAACTGTTATTTCGAAAATAAAAGAAATCAGCTGTGTCCACTCCATGTTATAGAGAACGAAAATTTTGTTTGTCTACGGTGATGGGTATAAAACACTTGGTCCCAAATAAATTTAATTTTCTTATTTTTAGTTTTTTTTTTAATATCAATGTTCTTTATACGTGTAACGTCTTGTTGTTGTCTGGAGTGGCGCCGAACGTAGTGGGTGTGTGCATAATCGGCCAATATTTACCGTCTAGGGACTCACCGTAGCTACAATCAAGCGTGATTAAGTCGCACTGAAATTGTAGCTGATTCGGTTATCGTGACCTACCATTTGGTTTGTGGCAACCCGGTTGAGCAAGTTCTTGTTGTTCTATTCGGAAAATTTTTTAATCTATTGTCCATCCATCTGTAGCTCAATGTGAACATAAAGGGTTTCTTTGAACGTTAGTGAAGTCGGCTGTTAGCTTGCATATATGTATACAGATGTTTTGGGTTTTATCACTTCCACCAACAGTTTGCGGGAGGTACTCTTTCCCAAGCTTTTCAATTATTTTTTCACGGTATTTTGATATCAATATGTTCGGGGGTGATAGTAATAGCATGAATTTTGAAAAGCACTGCTTAGGCAATATCTATGTATCAGTCCTGGAATATATTGACCGACGTGTTTTATTTTAGGTAATAGAAGAAATGAAGACCATGAAGCGATTTTATTGTTTACAATGTTAGGTCGAAAAGCAATGACAAAGAAAACCAAAAATAGAGGCAAACATTCGTTTCAACTGCAAGCGTTCTTTAATGGAAATCGAATTATAAACCGCTTTCTATAAATATCAAAATGGTATAGAGAGTCGAAAATTTTTACTAGCCTAGCTTAAAATATATATAAATTCTATGTATTTTGTCTTTCTGCAGACATGATTGCTAGACATTTATCGCCCATATGAATGAGCTGCGTCCGAATTTCAGCTGGACTAAAGCTTTCATCGCTTTCATAATTTCTTTGAGAAAGACTGCTTGCTTCTATCATATAAGCAAGAGTATGAACTCAATTGAACCTAAGATTGCTAAGACAAGTTTCATATGCAATATATGTTTAAAGAAACCGCTATTCGACTGATTGGATTCACATAACTGACACTCTTCAAAATTAAAAATTTCCTATTTTTATTTTATTAGTGCTTCCGTCCTAAAGTTAAACAAAACGAGCTCAAGAATTAATTTCGCTATAAAAATAACATAACATAAGTTTTAGCTCGGTAGTAAACACATTAATTACACATTAATTTTAAATATCTTGTGATCGGATGACAATAGAAATAAATAGCTTTTTTTTCATGTTTTCTCTTTCAACTTAACGACTTCACTATATGCCATTTATCGCACTACTAGTGTAAGTATTTGTAAGGTGGTTTTCTTTTTGTTGAACTGAATTTTATGGATTTGGCAAATTGTGGTGTAACCAGCATTTGCAGTTTGTCTCCAGCTAGTTGGTGTGATAAAGCTTGTTTACTCCACAAAGTACCTGATGGCATAATATCTATGAATATATGCATTTAAGGGAAAAAATTTATAGCCAACACAATAACAGCTGCTTTGTCTGCCGTTAGAGTGAAAGAGAGAGACAAGAGAACATTGGTGTGTTCGTTAAGAGGTCGCCCGTCTAGTTTTATTGCCACAAATCGAAACTTTGTGTTCGTTGGCTTTTAAGCATTCAATACAATTGAGCTGCCATTTTAATGTTTATAAATGTGATTATTTGTTAGAGATATTTATGTGCATACACGTGAATCTACAGTTATATGCATACATGTATGTACAGAGAGAAGTGTTATAAATGTTTTCCATATACATGCCGTCTCCGTATGCCATTGCAGTTAGACTCGAAGTTTAATGGTATCATACGGATATCCCCATGAACTGTTACCTGATGCGGGTAAATGTATGTCTTGTTATCAATATCGCACTGTACAAGTTCACAGAGCTTAAATAACACGAACGGCAATTGAGACGTCTGCAAACTTTCCACCTTAAATTTCTCTCTATTGTGTGCTCTATAAACTAAAATAACACGTATGGTATAGTCCGGTATATTTGTGAGATTATGCGAAAGTATCGAATGCCATTCATTTTATGTTGTTCAGGATAGCGTAGTATATGCAACAGTTCGGTAAAAGAGGAAAAAGTTTCAAACGCGTAATCTTAAACATGTATACTATATACAGCAACTTTTGAAATATGAAATATACTTAATCAATTTGTGGGCAACGGAAAATTTGGAGTATTCTCAAAGACCATAAAAGCCAAAAATATATTCGATAACAAACTAAGTTTTATGTAACCTTGGAAACTTTTAATTTTATTTACACTTAAAAGTTACGTTTCTTATTTAAAAACAATGCTTCAAACTGTATCGAGAAAACTTTGACACGAATTTATTGAGCAGGAATAATAAAAGATGCCTGCAAGTATTTTGATCAGCGATATTGCTGGGAAGAAGAATCAAGTAATGCGAGTTATCAATGTACGTAACGATCAAATTCGATTCCCTATATAAAACAACAGTTTTCTATTTAGTATCGTTGAGTTATCCAGTGTATAGAGACGGCAATCATGGAACGCTCAAAATTACATTTTCGACATTCGTAATTTTTGTTGTTTGAGTGATTGTAGAAATGTGCTGCCAAAACTCATCAAACACTTTTAGAAACTTATGGTGATGCGGTTCCATCATATCCCGTTTGTCGGTATCGGAAAACCCAGTGCAAATTCAAACAACTTTCGAAGAGCTTAACAGTTGATGAATGAGCTATTTGTAGACGTTTCCATGCGATGGAAAGGATCCAAAAGAAAAGAAAATGACTGCAAATCCCGCCTCGAACCGTTTCAATCTCGCGGTCTCATTGCTTGCCAAGCAAAAAAGGAACAGTCTTCTGTAGCGTATTGCGACCGACGATCAAAAGTGGATATACTACGATAATCTCAAGTGCAAAAAGTTATGGGTTAGTCCAAGAGAGCCGTCCACATCGACCAAAGCGAAATATTCATGGCCATAAAATTTTTCTGTACCTGTGATGAAGTCATAGTTTCAAATTTGAAGTTATCGTTATAGTAATTACCTTGGCTCATATAATTTGGTCGCAAAGCAAAAACGTTATCACAGTAGCGCCGATCGTGACAGGTTTCCAGGGAATGTGAAAAGTATTTCCTCTTTCTTTCTGGTTCGACCTGTGTACTACGTAAGTGCTGATTCTTTGGATTCCGACCGACTTGTAGACGTCAGCAGCCAATAAACTTAGGAATTTGTTGAGTATTAAGGGATCCAGGCGAATATCTGAGACATAAATAAGACTGTGAAGATATTTATATAAATTCTTTTAATCTCTAGGTGAAATATTGAAAAAGAGAAATGGCGGTGGGAAATGTTCGCTCTTTTCAAATTGAACAATGGAGTGCATACTTTTGCTCCAAGTTAGTCGAAACGAATACTTGATGGTGGCGTCGCTTGCTTCATTGCTACTACGTTAAATGCTTTAAAGTCTGATGGACTTGTTAGATACCGAGCAAGATGTAATGATTATTATTTTTTCATTTCCAGACCACAACTCCTTGTATTAATAGCAACATATATCGAAGCGCGTTCGCAACCACATTAGTTAGTTCAAATTTATAGGTGGTTGTCGGCAGATTTCTTTTGAAAAATTAAACATTGTTTCTTTAAAATGACGATATTTTTTGAAAGTCAAAATTTTTAAAAAATCTCAAGTGTTTTATTGGGGAATTTTATCACAAAAATAGGGAAGAAGTTTTGAATTCTATCAGTAGCAATACATTAGCAATACCGCCGACGAGGTCTTCTCTCAGAAAACTTTTTTTGTGGCTCTTCTGCGAGATCATTTCTGTTCTGCGTAAAAATGGACATATAGATGTGAAGGTTTGTCTCAATGATTTTATTTAATTCGTTCGTAAATAAATTCGAGGAAGTAGTCCGTAACTTATTGTATCTGATTAAGTGGATTCGCAATCTACTAAAACTCCCTCAAGATCCTGACCGTATTTCCATAGAATTATGGTGGTAAAAACGAAAAGCGTGTAATGCGTACACAGCATGTTTTACATACAATCCATCCATTGCGATTACATCTTTCCATATCAATTCCATTTTACAGCCTTCGCCGTCTTTTTTCACAATGCCATTTCTAATAAATTAATGTTTTCAGTAGTTTGTATGTAATCATTAATATATTTGAAATCGTAAACAACAAGTTCGACATTTATGTGCTAAGCAGGAAAAAAACATCTTTATATTTCTGGATGACGAAGAAATCAAGGCAAGCATGAAAAAAGGACAACAACTGTCCTTAGTTTAATACATGACATCAATATGAACACAATGAATGGCAGTGACGGTAATTAGGTTTGTGTAACATTTGTATAGCAGCTGATGTGACATGCATACGAAAACCATATCAAAAGCTTGACTGCCATAAAAGCAGAGAACTATACGTCGTGACCCATGAATTACGTCCCTCATAATTTTCTAAACATTTCTTTAACTAATTAATTAATTAATTAATGTTGTTCCTCTTTTTGTTAATGTTGCGTACCATTATTTAGTCTAACTTCTTGTTGACCAGTCAATAAATTTTTATATTTATAACGGTAGTGGAAATTCAACAGAGGACAAAAATAAGCAGAAAAATCTGTAGATATTGCACGTTTAGGTTACAAAGCCTTTAGTATAGTTTCTATATATGTGTGCTCACCGACCGTAACGTAATGAATTTTACTTTAAGTGTTGTTTGTATATATGTTTCTAGTTTGTATTTGTTAGTAGCAGGGGTCGTTGTAGTTTTAATGTTGTCTGCTGGTCATAAAAATATTTTCGTTACGGTCATTTAAGATTTATGCATAAAATTTAACTTTTAAACAAGCAAGACAGTCTCTATGGAGTAATGTATTCAAGCAGACTAACATCTGATAAGTGGCGTAGTTTAAGGAGTAAAAGATTTTTCAAAGTTAATGTGGTTTTGGGGTATTGACGATGTTCGAAATTGTCGGGAATATGTGAACTATGTATGTGAGATTTTCTTTTCTATTCTCTGTTTTCTACTCTTTTGTTTTTTTCTAAAGGCTTGGGATGATATTTTTGCTCAATATCCTGCTGCAAATTAACCACAAAATATGAAGTCAGCACGTTTCGATACTTATTGAAAAAGCTTTTGAAATTTTATACATTAAAAACGAATTGTGTATGCAATACTTGGTTGCAAGGAAGAATAGGTTAAGTCATAAAAATGTTCAAGTTGTTCCTAAGAGGCATGAAAATTGGTTCTCATAGTTTACTAACAGGTACTGCTTTGTGCAATGAAAACTTTCAATGTTTCCTCTTCTATAACCGCCAATGAAAGATGAGGGTTTATTAACCTTATTTTTTTCCGTAATGTATGTAATCCCCAAAATGAAGCTTCAGCGTGATGTGTTTGTTGTTGGCACTCGCAAAAAAGACAATATTGATTTCAAATTTGGTGGAAGGATTGAAAGGTTTTGTAAGTGGGTTGGTACTGAAAATGGTTCAAATTAGTGAAAGCATCAACTCTCAATGAAGGGTAAACTGACCGTAACTCCGTTTTTCTTACGAAAAAATTTGTGACTTCTTGCTCTTTACTTAGAACTCACAAGACTGAAATTAGCATAAAGACTAAAAACTATAAGGCTGAAATTTTCCACACTCTACTCTTTTCGTGCAAAAATAGAAAACATCAGCCATGCCCACACAAAGTTACAGGTGTTTAAATTAAATTTTTTTCCATTCCTGAGGTTTTCTGCTCATTTATCATAAGGCAAACAAGACAGAATGTTTAAAACTCTTACGTGCACGCGAAAAACATAGTGGCGGGTATGCGAGATTCGGCACCCAAACGATATTACTTTCTTACTTTTTTTTCTTCGTGTCGTTGATTTTCGGCTAATGATGTAGGTTTGTGTGCCTTTTAACGCTTACACTTCCTATTTCTCTTAAATGCACGCAAACAATGCTCTAGCAAATAATTTTCTCGCCTTGTTTTCACTGCATTACGCTAACAAGATGTTTACGTCCTATACCACTAGGGGTACAAAGTTATATCAAGTTTATGCTGATGTATGCAACACCCAGAAGAACTTGAGATAGAGTCTTTTTTATTATACCATTCATTAGAGAACCATTATCTGAATCAACTCCAGCTAATCTGTTCGCCTGTTCCTCTGTTCGTCTTTTGTTCGTTTGGAAATATTTTGATGATTGTTTTGATCCTAGGACGAACACTATTAAAAATGGTTCAAATCGAATGATATTTTTTTGGATATTATTGTGAAAAGTTGTTATATGAACACGTATTAAACAATTGTATTAAGTGAGGTTGTGTAGGGTATTTAATGGTAGCCCGTATCCCGTAGCAATGTTTAACAACGAATATGTTATCGCTTTCTTTGTAGGTATAGGCAGCAGCTCGTATTGCATTAGGTCGATTTAGACTAAATATAAATGAAGATTCTTCTGTTTCTCGTACTGACATACCAGCAATTTATTATACTTTTTTTAAAGATATCCGAAAGACCGCTTCTTTCTAGAAGACCATTTCATCCTACCACGTTCCTCATTGGCCTCTCATTGATATTCTTGGGTAAATAAGAATTTCTTTGGAATGCAAGCAGCAATGCTTCTCCTCATTGTTGAACATTGAACACCATTCAAACGCTTTATTGTTCTTAGATATTAAATAAAATCGTTTCCTTTCTGATCTTCTATTTGCTATCTGGACACTTAGTGCTTACTAGAGTCTTAAGAAGCAAAAAGCTAATGTTTGGGCGTATCTTTATTGTGCTCGTCTCTTTTATATATATTATTTCTGACGAATCGTAACATATCGATTGCTAGAGATCTTATGGCTTTTATATCCTCATAAGTTAGAATCGCGCCAAGCCAGTGTTCGTGGGTTTAAATCTGCAGTATATAAAGTCTGAAGCCTGAAGTAAAGATCTGAGATTGCACCTTTTCTCTTCCCTTGTACACTAAAAAAGCGTTAAAAAGTTAAAAAGGTGGGAGGCTGTGAGCGGATGGAGTTCGTAAATAATCGGGGTTTCAGGTTTTATCCTAGAGAAACTTTACTGATGGTTACATTAAAGAAATCAACTTGCTATAATCTTTACAAGGACAAACGGAAGGATAAAATTTACTTACCGGACGGGCTGATCTTATGCCCATGGCCACGTTATACCCTATCCTACCTGTGGTCTACATCGGTCCATGATTTTATATAGTATATTTGCTTTGGTCGTGGCTATGGTGAGAGTGCTCAGTGGTAAGGACGAAACGGTTAGTGACTGGACACACAATCCATCATTTCTTGCTGACCGTGAATGAATTACCTGAATAGGTGAAATACTTTGAGTGGTTGGTCCATATTAACAATATATATATCTAAAGGCACAAAGTTCATGGAGCTGCTTCAAGACGAATCTGAAGCTTGAGCATTAATAAATCCTTTCAACTTTCCTTCGGGAATGCCTCTTTCTAGAGAATTCTTTTCGAATATCTGACATTGAATGATCGAATTATGTTGAATAAGAAGAACGGTTTGTATCTTAAAGTTGCATGTTTGGCTGCACTTCCTGAGCAGACGGATGATCGGAATAACTCATACAAACTCATATGACAGATGAGCAAGCCCTCTCTTTGACTGTTGATGATTTGAAATTCTATGGCAGAAATATTTGCAGCTCTTTCTAGAAACTAGACCCTGGAGTAGAAAAGTTTATTAATTTCATTAAAGATCTGTTTTTTTTTTTTGCTGTCTGTACGTCCTTAATTTTAAAGCATACAATCTCTTCCATATTACTTTTATTGATTCCTATACTTGTTTTTAAAAGATGACTTACTCTCCTTTCGCATTCGTCGGCATAAATTCCCAATATAAGCAGATATATTAGTATCTCTATGGCTTTAGTATTGAAATATCTCTGGCCAATGTAATGGCATTAATTTGTTTCGTATTTTTGAACAATTTTCCTATAACAACCGTTGAAGTGCTTGCTTGGTCTATACATAGGCATGCATATGCGTGCTCTTTCATTATATGGTCGATTTTTTGTCTAATTTCAAAAAGCATCATTTATTTACGGCGAGAGCTGGGGTTAGACAAAGCGATAGAGAGATATACAGATAAAGAGTGAGTTAAATTTACTTAATGTACCGTATAGTGTGTGAATTTGCAGAAATGTTGCAATTTTTTTGTGAAATGTATTTTCATTTATTTTTTTTTTTTAATTTTTTTCAAATTTCTTTCTCTTTTTTTTTATACCATCTAGTCTCCAAAGCCATTCATTATTATTGCTGTTGTTGTTGTTGTTGTTGCCTATCCAATACTGATAACTACTATGCACATATTTAGTGGCTTTTTGAGCGTTTCAAGTGTAATTATTAGTTAGGTGCGTTTGTGTGCGTGAAAAAGTGTGATGGGCTGCCGGCGCCGTGCACCGACCCGAAATGATGAAACCTTTGGTGTTAAATGTTTGCAAGGCATTTTTGCCACTAATTGGAAATTTTTGCCTTTTCACGCACACTAAACATGTACGATTTAAATGCCAATGCTTTAGCCATTTTGTTGGTAGTTCGGTTCTCATTCATTCCTTTGCAAGTGCTTGCTTGCATTTGTCACAACATTTTTAGGTTATTGTTTGTAATGGAAATTTGTTAGCGCTTACACGCACATGAAGAGGCACACACACTCTTAAACAATTTGCTATCATTATTTCAAAAGTTAATTGCTCATTATAATTAGTAAAAATTTTTGATAAATTACATCAATGATTTCAGTTGACATGACAATCTTTCAATAAATTTTTTCCATTATTAGGGTCCACATATCTACCATCAGTTATAATATGTAATCAAAAGTTTCTTTTCTTGCTTGTTAATTTATTAGCAGTAGTTTGTGAATATTATTGATTGCCTTGCGTCTCACTTAGATATATACGAAGTGGAAATAAAACGAAAATTCCTTTTTATCAAGTGACATTTTCTCTCTATCAAGGATCCTTGTTTCATAAAATGCCATGCATGCTTACACACATATATACAGAGTTACATATACATCAAAACACACGCTATGTGTATACCAATGTGTAGTAACTTTTTATCATTGCCATCATTCAGTCATGTGCAAATATACATTAGCCTCAAAAGCTATAAACATTTTTGTTTGTTATATGCGTACATAAGAAGAAAAGTCTTATCGATGTTTAATCTAATGAAACCATCTTGACATGACCCAAATTGTTTAGAAAGTCCATTTCTATCATTGAGAAAATATAAACTTGGGGTATAAAATTATTTTCTTTTCATTTTTTAAACAAGTTTCCATTTTTTTTTTATTTTTTTTTTATGCTTTGCTTTAGCGGACAGAAGCTATTATCCAATGCAATGTCCGTTATTATTTCTCCTTAGATTAAAAAAAAAAACGAAAGTGGAGTATAAATACTTCACATCTGTGTTTTATGATATTGAAAAAATTCTTTACAATTAATCCCAAGTATATGAACGGAGAAATCAGGCTTAGAATTAATATATACAGTTTTGAAAATATTTAAAAAGGAAAAATAATCAAGAACATTATAGTGGGGCAAGCATCGAAGCTTAGATACCCAACACCAGTTCGCCTATGACAGCTATGAAATCGTTGCGATAATAATGCAACAAACAGAAGTAAGAAAAATGTAGCCGGTCGAGACCAATTATTAGATGCCCTATATGACTTCGGCTAGTACAGTTACTCCTCCGTTTTAGTAACAATCCACCAACAATTGCACACTATTTTCATGCAAAGGCATACTTTCCATGAAAGCCGGCATATTGGAGCACTTCTAAAACATCACATGGCGTTATCCATATTTAGCAAACTCAATATATTTCTCAGAAAATTTTATTTTTTTGCAGGTTTCGGCATAAAAAACCGGAAAAAAGACTCTCTCTGCTTATAAGGGCTGGCCTTTCACGATAATCTCTATACATCGTAGGATTCGCAGTTAAAGGAGTTTATAGGCCGTCAATTGGTTTCAAACAACAATTCGTTACAATTAATGCGAAATGTGTCGACCGAGCAACTAAGAGTAAGGAGTTAGACTATTGTAGGGTAAGTTACTACTGTGTGTGTACGTAACTCACAACGGTATAAGAGTCGTAACTCATTGTGTATCGTAACAAGCTAGGTTAAGAGGGAAAATTACTTACATTCTATGCATTTTTATCGGGTATTTAAGCGTGAAGTGCGGATGGTCTATCAAGGCAGTAACCAATGTAAAGCTTTGGTATATAAGAAACTTGATGCGCCATCTACAAATGGTAAATAAATTGACAAAGTACATGCATATTGTTGTTGTATTGCATTGTATATATTTTTTAGCAATGAGCATTGATAAGGTGAAGTGTAGTAGGTTTCAGTATAGTGAAATAAGGTGCAGTGACGTAATATAATAAACTAAAAGAAGATACGTTGAATTTCTTTGAAACATAATGGCCTACAGTATTGTGCAGTACGGCGTAGTAAAGTTAAGACCTGGCAAAGTAGTTCTTCTCCTGCTTTCTTTCTTAATTTTCAAAGACGTAATGCTCAAATTTTTTGAGTTCAAGAGCCACGTATGTCTTGGTATACCTGTCTTCCCTGTTAGAATAGTATTTATTTACCTAATGGGCACGATGATGCCCATAAGTAAATGTGCAGCAAACAATGTAAATTAAGGAGACAATAAGACCTAAGCAAGCATATAACCATCTTGTACGAGCTTGCAATCAAGAATCATTTTTGAATGCAATTTGTTTAATCTCTAGAAAGCCTTTCTTTAGGATGTTTATTGAAAACCTCTCAAGTCTTGCTTTCATTTATTTTTGAATTCAACTAAGTAGTAGTTGGCACGTCAATGCGAACGTATATTAAGCGTCGTTTACGCTTGTGGTTACAATTTATTTAAGTGTTTCGTGTGATACTTTCATGATTTTAATGGATTATTTCGAAAAGCAATCTACACCGGTGCTAATTTGATTGTTTTTTGATATTTTATTACATAAAATTGCACTTAAAATAAATTCAACTTAATGCGAAAGCTATAATGTGCTCTAAATTAATGCGAATCTTGCGGTTACGGGTTCAAATGTGAATGATTACAATTTATTTCATGTAGTTAGTGTGTGGCATGCAAAGAAATCTTTGAGTCACTTTTCAGGCATTAAACAGCCAAAAACAGCCAAGTATTTTATTAATAACTACAAAAAACTTTACGGAAAAAAAACTCCTTTCAGTGGCATTTCTTAACCCTAACTGCAACACGATACGTCTTTAATTCACTTCAACTTGTTGATTATTTGCTATTTTTTTTATTTTTCTTAGTATGGACCAATTACTCAGGGCATGGCCACTATTCGTGTAATACGGCGACGGTCGACAAGAGGCGAGGAAAGAGATATCGAAGTGAGCGCAGCTTAGTAGGTATGTGGCTAATCGGTAGGCGTTATGCTTTTATCAACTAAGCACGCACTGCTATCTACAACAAAAGCAAAAACTGGCGTATTGAGATTTGATTTCGCGAAGTTTGAGTTGTCAGTTGCGGCTGTTACGTGCTCGGCTACTCATTGCATTTCAAAACCTATCTTTATACCCATCATCGAAAGATGAGGAGTATGCTCATGTTGTCGAAACCTTTCCAACGCCCAGAAGCACCAGAGACGCCACAAAGTATATATATTTTCTTGATTAGCCTCGAATTCTGAATCAATTTAAGCAAATTCGTTTAAGTGTCCCTCCGCCTGTGCAATGTCTGTTATAAATATTATTTTAGCGGCAAAAATGACGGCTATCCACTTTCAGTTTGGCGGAAACATTGGAAATTCTTGCGCGCAGGTTGGTATTGAAAATGGTCAAAATGGAGCGAAGAACACGCCCACAGCGTAAACTTAGAACAACTCTATTATTCAAAATGCACAAAAATATGAACGCATATTCTATGGATGATGAGGAAGCACCTGTTCAAAAATGGAAAAACTTGACCACATCTTTTCTATATATATTACAGTCTATCAAAATTTAATTTTTCTTTTCAATACCTTTGTAAACTGCAGGAACAAGCTTCAAAACCGCCATTAAGTATATAAATTCTTGGCCTGTTTCATTATTGGAATGCACCTGAACAAGCCCGCTTGTCTGTCTGTCCCTTTGGTTGTCTGCTCAACAGTGTAGTATTTGTCTTGACCATCGTCCTTCGGTAATGGGTATAAAAATATGAAGGGCTGTTCTTTTGTTATCAACATTACACCGCGATACACAAATTTAGGGGAACAATGGGAATAAATCAACATGTTTTGCGAGAAATTTTTTACTATTATAAATGACTAAAAGTGACTAAAGTTCGTTCTTTTTTGCTAACCTTCATCGAAATATCTCAAAAATTAGGATCCGCAGGTTGAACACAACAATTCATAGACAGACATCAAAAACGAGAGACACAAAGAATAGAAGACGGCAGACGGACGGACAGAAGATAGACGGATAGCAAGTCCAAATCGATTAAAAAAAATAATTTTGAATCAAAGCGCGTCTAGATGTTACATACATGCGCATGCGATTAATGCTCACCATTATCACAGTGGTGTAAATGCGTCCCTCCTATAACACCCTACTTGGTTTTGACACAACATGGCACATATTATCCCTATTTTTATTTGATATAATAAACGACTTTTTTATTTACACCAAATAAGTGAATATAACGTAGTTTGTGTTAGCATTGACTGAATAAAATAAAAACATTACCAAAGACCGAGTAGAATTTGGTAAAAATGTTAAAAAAGAACAAAAAATATTTAAGAAATGGATATTTTTATACGCTTTGTGCCCTTCATCCCACAACATTAGCTTTCGTCTATTGGCCACGATAATCGTAGAGAGCTTACATTTAAGATTATCGACAGCTACGATAGTAACAAACAACGGACTTCGCATACTCTGAACTAAGATATTTGAACTAAGATCCTTTTAGATCTTGATCTTGATGCATGAAAAGTGTCAAGAACAATTTGGTGCTGTGCGAGATCACTTGTGTGCCAAACTATAAAGTCCCTACATAATCTCGTGAAGGGATTTTTCAATTAAATTTTCATTCAATTCGAGGCGACAATTTTCATTCTATTCTTTCGGGAGAATTTTTAAACTTTAGTTACATTGTTTAATTGAATTATTTACTGTGAGTGAAGATATGAACAATATGGATGCGAATGATTTGCCGAAACATAACGATGACTCAACATGATAGAGGAAGGGAAATGCTGAGATAGCGAAATGGTAAGATAGATATGTCGCCAAACAGGAATCAAAGCAAAGGAGCTAAGTAATTAACTGCTAGACAAAGGTCTAATGTCCCTTTGCTATTTACAACATCTGTTAACAAACATTATTGACATCGTTTTCGTGTTGTTTACTTTTTTAATGGAAAATGAAAAAAAGGAAGGAACGATTTTCCATATATATGGATTTATTGTTCTCTTCTAACAATGCATATATAATACATAACAGATTTCATTTATTATTTTACCGTATTGTCGGGCCATGTAGGCAGCCAACCCATCTTTGCTTTTCATGGTTATTGTTTGTAAAGCATATGATAACATTTGCCATTGATTTAGTTCGGAACTAGCATACATACATGCATATGTTTATATTCATATATATATATATATATGTATATAAATGCGTGTATGGTAAATAAAAATGTTCAAATTGCATTCATATATGCATTCATAGATATTTGATGCAATGAATGTGGTCATGTGCGGGTTATGTTGTTATGGAATATTTTCTTTTTCTTCATTTTCACCCTGTATACATATACATAGAATCACATCATGTAACTGTACGAATACGAACAAAAAGTCTGCGTTTACTTTCATACGATGCAGATATGAGTAGATATAGATAGATATTTCTGTCCTTTAATATTTGTTTAGTAAATTAAAATTCTCGTCCCTTTCGCTTAACACGCATGCAAAGATACATACACGACTGGTATGTGAATGGGCGATTGCCTAGGTTTATTTGGCTTAAATGGTAAAGCGTAGATTTGTGATGTTTGATTTTGATTGTTTTGTTTAATTCATTAGCAAAAGTTTATATTAAATCTGTCATAGAGCTTGTAACGCTGTGACTATTAACAATGTCCGAAGGTTAACTGAATGAAAAATGTCTCAAAGGATTGAAGCAGAAATATAAAATGAATGCACGTAAGCATATTACCCTTTGCTGCATCTTACGCAACGGCAGACATAGGACTTAATACTAGATTTGTAGAAACTTAATGGATAACTTTTGTCGCCACAGTCGCAAAAATTAAGATAAAAAGCTGAAATTTGGCACAAATGTTATACGACCGATCAAGAATACTGGGTTGGAAAATAGACATGATCGGAATATAAAGAGTGTTGGTGTTCGCCGAAGTTGTTTTAGTTTCTTCTGCATCGTTGTCGTCTTTGTAAACAGATCACGTACAATTTTTAAACTCATGTTTTTAGTCGATCAAGCAACGTATGTTCCAAATTTCATCTTCCATTTTCTTTTCCAGCACTATTTTCCAATTACTTGTACAGCATCACATTTGCATGAAAATTGCACAAGTTGACGTGTCCCAGACAAAAAAGGCCATATATATTTGCTATCGAGAGATATCGACTTTTTCATCCTGAGCTTTTATAATCAAAAACCCGTCACATTGCCGGGTGCCGTAAATCGAGTGTTAAGCATAATGGGAAACCATAATTGTTCATTTGTAGACACCTCATCTTTTTTTATAGAAGTTCGTTTGAAACTGAAAGTAGAGAGTTTTTCTATCTGTCTAAAAACCTTAGTTAGAATAGCTTCACCTGTAAGCAAATTTCACATATTTATCTATGAATATAAATATTTGAGATTTGAGATCTGGTAGTGAAAGAGAAGTGGACAAATTGTTTTGCTTTTATTGAGAATTACAAGAATCAAAAGTTTTTATGCTTTGCCTACAGCGGTTGCTAGATGTTGTATAAAATTAAAATTTTTTTCGATTAGAAATGTGTAATATCCACACGTTTGTAGGAAGATAGGAAAATAGGAACGAAAGCAAACATGTTAAGGCATTCGAGACTGCTGACGTGAAGTAACGTCACTTCAAATTCTAGTCTCGGTTGCCGCTGACGTGAATTCTATCTTTAAGGTAAGTACATAAATTATGAAAATTTTTTTATTCTAAGGGACGGAGAATCTGCGAGAAGGGACGACTTTGGTTCCCCATAGTATATATGTGACATCATTCTCTATGCTAAGTCTTTACACCAATTTTTGAACCAGCTAAACGTCACTGCGAATAGTTTTACTTCTCATCTAGCGCAGTCTCGAAGAACCCGGGTAATGGATCGTGCACGGCTATCTACCTAGCGTCAAACTAGTTTGATGGGTGAATTTGCAGGCATAACTCCAATGACTATGTGTTAAAAAATAATTTGAGTTTGCCATTTAGAGTTGCCTGCGTTTTTCTTATTTTTTTTTTTTTTGTACTCTTAACCTACCCTAGAACGAAGGGTGTGCACAACTTAAACGTAAAAAATGCAAACAAGTGATAATTAGATTTTAGT
Source organism: Glossina fuscipes (assembly GCF_014805625.2). Lineage (NCBI taxonomy): Eukaryota > Metazoa > Arthropoda > Insecta > Diptera > Glossinidae > Glossina > Glossina fuscipes. Next base: position 2,252,507 of record NW_023998440.1, read on the forward strand.
TTTGATTTTTTCACATTTGTGGGCTATTTTCTTAATGTGCTTTACTTTTAGTGCAGATCCATTTACTGATTCCACTTTTCTTCCCAGTTTCTAATAATCGTGATTGTAAGACTTACATATTTGCGAAGTTGCAAGAGTTGTATCTATCGCATGTATGATCCCCACGAATTTATCTCGTCCAATACTTGGTAGAAGTGTAGCGAACAGCTCTTCGTCCGTGGCCACTTCCATTCTCGTTAAAGAAAAAATTCTTTGATTTTCGGACATTTTTATTGTTGGTCATATGCAGCAGCAATTCATTTTCTTTCTTGTTGACTCCTAATCCACAGTGGTCGCAAATCTTCGTCTTGCAAATATTTAGATATTTTAGTAGAGATTTTGATGTTTTTGACCGTAGCTATTATTTCAGGCTCCGTAGCGGTCAAGATTTCGTCAGTTTCATTCATATGTTTGTCCGTACATTCTTGTGATATTTTTAATTTAATTGATTATTGCATCAACGCTTATACATTCTTCTAGTTAGAGTTTTATTTCATCCTCTTCAATATTATCTATTCTTCTATTCTTCTCTTTAAGTTTTGCACGTTCCGTAGTTCGTACGATCAAAATTTTTCTGGAGAATATGGTCATATTTTTCTTTTTCATTTTATTTATTTTCCGATGCGTTTTATACTTTTTAATCTTGTTTCTTTGGTTGCTTTATGCGTTAAATTCACGTTGTTTTATATTTTTATATATATACAAGTGAATTTTTAGAAAAGTAAATAATATTTTAAAACGATTTTCTCTGCATAATAATATTTCTAGAGAAACACTGCTTATTAAGCATGATAAGTTGGTGGTTAAGTGGATTAAGAAATAAATTTCCTGATAATCCGCTGTATTTTATTATTCTCCAAGCTATGAAGCCGACAGTTAATTTCCTCTCTACCTCTCTTTGGATTCCCATTTGATAAACCGAACAGATAAGAATCGCGATTACAAAGTCAGTGTTCGCAGCCTCAAATCTCAAGTGCAATAGTATTTGTTTGGTCCTAGCTTCTATGGGTGTTCAGTTGATTAAGGTATAGCACAAGCGCACAGTCACATTAGGCTGCGGCCATCACATCTCTATTTGTTTCTCTTTCCTCATTTCTGACCGTCGTGTTACACGCCGTGTCTCTCTCTCTATCTCTGGAGACATTTTTCTTAATGAGTGACAGTACAAGATAGAGAGCCCAATAAGGGGAATTTTTTTCATCCTAACCGTATGTTTGGTCACATTTTGTAGCTGACAGTTGAAATTTAAACAAGATCGGGCGTCATACATACAAAAAAAAAAGCAAAGATTGAAAATGTCCCTATAATTTGAGAAGAGCTATTTGATTGTCTACGGTATAAAAATGTTCACTACTAAATTTATCGCTGACTTGACATTCGTATGAAAACCTTCAAGGCTTGTACTAACCTAGAAACGGCTAATGCTTCTTATTAGAAATTGTTCCCATATTTTCAAAATATTTGCTTAAAATTAAATAGATTGCAATGGTAGTAATAAATTTTCAACATTTCGTTGCTAATTATGTGACAAATTTATATAAAAGGTGGGATTAATTTCGTTAATATCCCAGTAAATTTGGTAATGGTGTGTGCAATGCTATACTCCATTAATCAACTGACCTTAGTGAGTATGCTAAACTGTCACAACAGGAGATCAGCAGGGAAGAATCAAATGAATTTATATTGAAAACCAAATGAACATCTGTTGCTTAAATGCTAAGCAATCAGCAAAATCAATACCTAAAGGCCTAACGGATTATATGCAACATTACGCAAAGGCAAAAATTAGTTAATTTTATTTACAATTATTTTATGAACGTTACACAAAAAAATCCTTTTCTATACATACATACGAATATGTTGCAAACAATGAAACACCCTTAATAAGAGAGCAGCAGGAGGTGTTGGTGATGGGGTGATGTTTTGCGGCTCTCATATCAAAGACAAGATCAACTGTTGTTAAACAAGAAGATTAACTCAGATAGTTCGAAATAAATGCTAGCATTCTAGAGGGGATGCAATTTCATACAGTTTTAGAAGTTGGAAGAAAAATGTATTATTATAAAAATATTGACACTAACGATTCGAAATGTCAATGCATTTATTGCAGTATGACACATCTACAACAATTAGAAACCGTAAACCACCATTAAAAACTCTACGCCACATCGTTTAATACAGTTGTTCATACAAAGACTTTTGAAAATAACCAGTTCTATGGGGAGCGTTTACCCTTAAACTTTAGTCCGTCATCGCACCAGACAAAATATCTCAAGAATTGCGATGTGCAGCTTGGACACAAAACTATAAACGAATAGACGGACAGACTAGTTTACATCGCTTTTTAAAGTGATTATGAATCGATCGACATAACAAAGGTAAATCTATCCAAAATCCTTCCGGGTGTTGTATATTCACACATCCGCACAAACTTAATATAACCTTGTATCACAAGTGGTGTAAGATATATATGTGTTAGTCTTGAATCGTCTTGATCGAACAACATCAAGCCAAAGTTATAAGGAAAGGGTTGGCTGCACTTCGTGCTCTGAAAATCATATAAAAGGATACCTTAAGCTCGTTAAGCTGTATTCGGACACAAGCTTTTAAACACTTTGACAAGCGGTTAGAGGACCCACACTGACACGCCTGTTCCCGCATACTAACGAAGCGGGCGGACGTCTAAAAACGGGAATGTACTTTTTATAAGTGCCGATAGAGTTTATCCAAACTAAGCTGACTGCCTGGAATGCAAGTACAGACTTACGGTATGACCGAGCAACCAGCAGTTCACTGTATACAAAGGTTTTTCTATTTTATGTCATTCAGAGAGTAGGTTTCCTTAGTCTCTTTCCTGTCTGCTTTGTAGATTGTCAAGCTCCTTTTCACTTTGACCACTGTCTTCTCATTTTCACGGCTCTTTATCGAACGCTTTAAAATTGATATTTTCGTACAGTAAGGATTTCCTGATAAAGGTTTGACTCAATAATTATTTTCCTTTAAATCATTTAACATCTGACCTTTTTAATTGTAAGGAATATTCCCATATGAACAAATATCGCTTTATTGCTAAGGAATATTTACATCTCTTGAGGATGTCATTGCTGTTTACAGGACATTTCTGATCAATTATTGAAAAACAAATTAAGTGTTTTTCTATTAGTGGTCAATCTTTGCGAGGAGAATTTTAAATACGAAAAATCCCAGAAAAAAAACAGATTAAAGCATTAATTAAGTGTGAGAATCGATAGCGCCGTATGTCGAACATGAATTGTGGCAAGAATGCTAGAAGGCTCTAATTCTTCCCGGTGGGCAGCAAATAGTAAAAGCTCTTGCAGTTCTCAAAGAATTATCCGATTTTCTCTATGCAATGTGTTGTGGTTGCGTACATGAATGAAACAATGATGTCTAGTAGTTTCAATGTCCACCTGCTTAGGCTCATCTTCTGTTGCAACTTATGTACTTTATCGCTTTTTTATGGGAAAAGATTATCGGAGTCATTGAGATAGACATCTTCAACTATCTATTTGCAGAAGTTCTTCTTACACCAGAATCATATTCCGGGTGATCACTACACAAACTTTTGCAATTATTAGAAAAGATTCTTATAAAATTTTATACGCTTTTTAAAGCTGATTTTTTTTATTTATTTTTTTTTTTCTTGAAATAATTGTTAAAGAAACTTAAGTGCTAAAGCAAACAAATGCACCATGAATGACCCACTTTTCAAAAGTAGTATGTATTCAAAAAACGAAAGGAGAAAAAAACAAGCCAGAAAATTTCAAAAGGAACATTATATTGAAACCAATAAGTATCCGTAAGCATTATTGGTCAGTAAGGAAATACTTAAAAAGCCAACTGCCAGAATCCATAAAACGAGCGGAAGGTGGAACAGAGAAAAACAAGAAAAATGACAGCAAAAAGAAAGAAAAAAAACCGTTTCCAGCTAAAATATAAGAGCCTTGACTTAAAGTCTAAAACAAACCTAAGCCAAGAGAGTTAAAGCTTGACGGCAAACAGAGAACAAAAATATTGTTGCATTTAGTCGACTCTCAATTACTCGTCAACGCAATTATACATTAAGAACTGTTTCGGTTTTTTGCAATCGTCTTCTTGAAGTTATCGCTTTGTTCTTTTATATCCAAAAATCGGAGAAGTAAAGCAGCGAAGATCTATAATAGTACAATCGTAAAGCGTAAAGTAATTAGGAGTTTTACGTATTACGTACTTTGGCTTATGCAAAAGCGATGATGAAATGATTAGACCTTCGCTTCACTTTCATAAAAAAAATCTTTCTTAGAACTATCGTACGATTCTAATTATTCTCATTGCCACTGGTAAGAGAACAGCGAATGTTCGTATGAAGTAAGCACTTAAATAAGAGAAGAAAAAGGAAGTAAAGCTAAAAAGGTTTGTTGAAGCATGAACAAAGCCACACTTTCACACATATCTATATATATGAACATAGATACATACATACAGGCATACGTGCGTATATATATGTTTTTCCTTACATATATATATATGTGTTATATATATATATATACATATACACATATATACCAAGGAATAACACTCGTGCATATGTTGCAGTTTAAAAGCAGCAGCATTTGTGTAAGAGCTCGTCGATGTGAAGAAAACTTGAATAAAATAGGAAATTGAGACAACAACAAGAACAACGACAAAAACAAAAATAAGAACAATATACAAGCAAAAACTTTGTGTTTATGTTAGTGTATATGAAAACTGTGAAAAAGTGTGATTATCGAAGTCTGGTTCGAGTCCGGCACATAAAAACAATATAGTTTTCATTGTAATTTCATACGAGAAAACAAGTAAACCTATAGAGAAAATGTAGGTAAACAAAGTAAAGGAAACAAAACAAAAAAGACTAAAATGTATTAAAAAACTTTTCTTTTCCTGCATACAAGCACATCAATGCACGCATAGATGGCGAGGTACAAGGTAACTATTGTTGCAACTACTTGCTGAACATGACATGTGCGAGTGAGTGTTTGCATAATAAAAGTAAACACAAACGCACATATTTCTAACACGAGTTTCAGCATTAAGCCAGCGGTTAGCCTAAGGCTGCGCATTGCTCTTGAATATATATATTCTTCTAGAATTATATAAGTGTATGTGTGTGTGTGTGTAGATGTGTGCGCGGACGTAGGCAACACTCAGAAAGGCTTGAGACAGACCGTCATTTTCTTAAACCAATCGATGCAGAACCGAGTTTTGAATCAATTTAAACATATCTTCGTCCGTCCTACTGTCCAACTGCCTGCTGTTATTTTTGTGTTTCGTTTTTTGAATTGAACCGTTTTTTTGATCCCTTCCCAAGGAATGTTGTATTCATTACATGAAATGAATATGGAAAATTCGTATCGAATGCGCCCATTTTTTAATTCCCATCCGTTCTCATAAAAAAATAGGGCAACAATGTTTAATCTTTGCTCTTTTGTGATTAAAATCGGCCTACAAAGATAATTGATATGTAAATTTAGTTTGCTAAGTTTGAACCACAATGAATTCATTTTCGGGTCTTTTCTGCTATAAGAAATCTCATGAAGGGAAGCCTGTAAGTGGTAAGAAAGTTGAATTTTTGCAAACAGGAGAAGAATAATACGTTCTTTAAGAAGAAAAAAGCTTGATTCACTTCCGGCGTATAAGACTTATACAAAAGGCAAGCTTTATAAATTTTAAGCTTTCCTTGCATTATAAAATTGCTAATCCTTTTTCACATCTTAGCCTTGGATTATGTGCTATAAGCCAACATGACGTAGAGTATAGACATTGCCACACTATAATATTTCAATGTGTTCTAATTCTATTCTTGTATTCAAAAAAAGTAAAAGCGTTTGTAATTGTTTGAAAGTCGATGTAAAAATACGGAGTTGTATCTCCGAATGTGTGCATTGTGTCTGTTATTAGCATTTTAAGGTAAAACAGACTTCAGGTTTAATAAAAGTTTGTGGATTAAAGTAGGCTAAGCGTATGGATGAATTAATTAACGGCTTAAAAATTGACTCCTCTCAAGTAGCCTCAAAACGTGTTCAAGAACGTATGCCGTTCGTGTGAAAAATGCGGGTGCACGAATCATTCGAATTTATTTTTTCGTATATAGGAAATAATATTATTATTATTATGATTAATCTAGCTTGGGAAGAAATTCCAAGACTAAAGTGCTAAAGTACTCGCATCTAACACTGTCGTCTTTGTTGAACACTGTACCGCACTATATATAAATCCATGACCATTGGATTTGTTAGTCGAGGCCCTTTGTCTTCTTTGCCGCGCAGGCGGATAGGATTTAACAATATTATTTCTTTGTTTAAAATTACATTAGTTAACTCAACACTCAAGAATGGCTGAAAAATTTTTTCAGGTTTTTGATTCAAAATAAGCCCTAATTTGTGGTTATGGCTAACCAGGAAGCCAGCCTTTGGCAGATAAATTCTCGATGTATGGTCTCGATCACAGTTAAGCGATTGTGTAATAAGTCATCCCATCCGTTGCCAGATTCGCCTAACAACTGCGCGAATATATAAGGTAAGTGAGTTGTACTTTATGAGCAACAAGCAAAAAACACGGAAAGCAAAAGTATCTGCAGTCCTTGTGACAAAGGCGTGTGAGCGTTGTAGGCGTGTCCTTATTATATCGATATCCTTATTTTCACGAATGGGAGAATCTTTAGCAGAGACACTACACAGCTGGGTAGACGGGCAGATGGATAGATTAATGGACGGACATACATTCCGAACATCCCATGTTTATGCCAAATTTGAAGTCGTTAGCTGGATTTTTGTGCCCGGGGGAACGGTTACAACAGATATTACAAAAACGCACAGACGGACAAATGCTGATCAAGAACGTATGTACTGGAGTCTCTGAAGCTTGCTTCTGGGCGTTGTATACTTTGTGACAAGATGAATAAGCCTCTCACATAAAAACTATTGCAGACATGAACATCGGGTAGAGTAAATAGTATTCAGCCGCGATAAGAACAACACCTCCACACATCACGTTAATATATTTATGACATGTTTTCTAACACATCATTAATATTTCCCAAAATAATGTACTAATTCCCGGACCTTCTACATTGACTTTGTCTCTAACAAAATCTGCAAATTATGTCAAAAGTATCGATGTTCAGATGGCAAATATCATATATTATATGGTTGTTTTGAGGCTTGCGAAGTGTTATGGGAATTCTTGCCCGTCGCAAATAATAAGATGTCGGTAATTTCTAGTCTTAAATGAGATGGAAAGTACACTGACCTGGCCGTGTGCAGTGGGTCCTCAAAAGGGGTTTTATACCTAACATACGAAAACGGCTTTTAGAAAACGGAATTGCTGCTACACGTCCTATTTTCTGGATGTAGGTAGACGGCGATCGCCTTTCATCTGTTCGCAAATTTTAAAAGCATGCTGCAGCGGAAATGATTGGCCATTGCGGGATATGAAGTTTGAGGGTTTCGGCAAACCGTTCTAAGCGGCTGTCGTCGAGATGATAAAGCAATTTGCAAATTGCGAAGAGTATGCGCGGCGGCAGACATTATTAAACAAAGGAAGAAAATAATCTGTCGCTTGTTGTTAAAAAAAGTTGCACTTAATGCTAAATATTTCGTAAAATTTCGTCTTGGTGATAATTTCCTCTCAAGTGAAATATGAAGTGAAATATGAATGATGGGAGAATAATGAAAGCCTTCAATGAGCCATATTCACACAAGAGATATCCTTCGGGGTCTACTGAAAGCTAAGCGAACTCTACTGAAAAAAGCTTCCTTCATTTCAGAAAAGGAATCGAAATACGTTAGAGTAAGTAATCAACAACTATTCACCACCGTAACGTTATATTTTTGGTGAATTAAGACTGCCAAGGAGAGGAAACGTTTCGCTTGAACGAAGGCCTTTTGGCAAAGTTGAAAGAAAACCCGTTAGGAAAGAAAGTGATAAATGATGGTTAAATGGAGACATGTTCCAATAACAATATTCTTTAGTCTTTATCGTAAGAACGCCTAGAAGTGAATTGTTTGATTCACTTTAACGAAAATAAATGTAGTGACAAACAAGATACACATCACTTGTGGTACAAGGCTATATTAAGTATGTGCGGCTGTACGTAATACACAGAAGGATATGAGATAGACCCACCTTTTGTTATACTGGTCGATTCAGAGTCGCTTTCTGAATCGATGTAAGCTTCTTTGTCCGTTTCCCCGTTTGTGCGTCTTGCTTCCTTGTTTGATCAAATTTGACACACCGATGTGTTTTGGCTCAAGGCGGAATGTTACTGAAAATAAGATCACTTCTTCGACCGCTTCCCATATAATGCCTTATTTTGAAAAGTCATTACATGAATAGCTGCAACTGCTTTTCGAAAACCTTCGCATGTTTCACCAGAGAGTGTTAAATAGCTAAAATGTAAAGCATCCGTATTATTGCTACGAAGATCTTCTAGGATGTGGCAGCTTTCTGCAACGACTTCTACAAAGCCTTTTCATTTTTAAGTATTTAGTTGAAAATCGTCATCTTCCAAGCATGAAGAAAGGTGTAACAAATTTGCTCCGATTCGAGAAAGTAACCTGCAATTTCTTGAAACGAAAGTCGGCTGTAAATAGTAGTTGAATATCAATTGTTCTGATTTTGAGCTGCAAGGCAATTTTTTTCGCGATTTTCAGAGCCGTTTATGAGCAAATGCTGCGGCGTCTATGAAATTTCTGCACAAGCGACAAACAACTGCTGTAGGTTCAACTAGTTAGGCTTTCAATTAATTGGGCAGAGATATGATACTTGTTAGCTTTATAATAGCTTCCATTCACTAAGAGAAAAGTGATTGTAGGACAATATAACGTTATATTTTTAAGTTTTTAAGTTTAAACATTTTAATAAACTTCAAAATAATAAAATTTCATTACAAATAATTAGAATAAAATTGTACGCATTTCTTTACTTACGAATGCATATAGAATAATTACGAATATTACACAATATACTTAATGCACTAAATGTAAGTAATAAAGTTAATGCTCAAATATTGTTTTAGTTGATAAATTATGCTTATATATGTATGTACATAGATATCCAAATTGTATGCCTATGGATATTTGTGTGTAGCCATAAAATTAGCAAAATTTTGAAAGCATTCATGTACTTATTATTATTAATAAAGCTATTATGGAAAAGCAACTTATGTTATTAAATTTTATTTAAGTAAATTAAATCTTTTTCAAGATAAGCCTACTGATGCCTTTCGAAATTCGAGCAAATAGTAGGTTCTGTGTGCATCATTAAATAAGGATGAAGAGTAAGTGGCCATAAAATGATAATTTCATAATATGTATATATAATTCATATTAGTTTCCTAGAACTATGGGAACACACTCACTCGCTTACATGGCCCAACATATGCCTGCCACTCGAATATGCAAACTTATGCATTAATAAAAACTTTACATTTTGTGCTACACCAGTAATCTTGTTGCTGCTGTAATAGTGCTGTTGCTGCTTCTGCTGCTTCTGCTGCTGTTGTAGTCTAATATCGTATTTGTTGTTACGTATATTATATCCAGGAACCACATGGTGTTATTAATATCATATGTTGTGTCTAATATTTACAACAAATTACCAAACTACAATAACTTAAATAAGCATTGATACGAGAAGGCAGCACTAGGCGCACATGCAGGCCCTTGTACGCATGTAAGGCAAACAATGAATATCAACATCATTTTAACTACGTACGTATAAACGTAATTTTTGACCTAAATCACTAGAATGCATCTTAACACAAACATGCTATTGGAATATCATAAATAGGATTAAATTGTCATGGGTGCGGGAGGCCGCCTACAAATAAGGAAGGCGGACTTCTTGCTTCTTAGTACATAAAGTGGTAGCTGAAGCTGTATGAGTTATTAATAGCAAATGTAATCGGGGTACGCACACATTTTTCGAAAAGATTTTAACTGTAAAGACTGTAGCACGGAAAAGAAAAAAATGAAGTCAGAAGGATTCCAATGTGGAACAAATACATCCGCTTGAGAAGCCAAGTGGGGAGAGTCGCGATTGCAAACATAATGTTTAAAATCTCAAGTGCGGGAAAGTTTGGTCGAAATCATTTATAGCTTATTTGAGCTAGAGGCTTAGTTAGTCAACATTTCCAGGTAAATCTGCCGATCATTGCGGCTTACGTAAAAAATTTAATCCAATTAAAGATTGTTTAACGTGCTAAGCGTAGCTTAAATGAAATGAAAACTAAGAAGAGAGTTCTGAGGTGCAACGTACCGTAACAATGATTAGAAACATCTGCTTAAAGTCACACAAAAGTCGCTATTTAGGCATTTCTTCTTATGAAAAGAAAAACACTCTGTATGGGACGTTCTCTTCGACGTGTGTTGTAATATGTATTCGCGAAGTGATTGGACCAAAGTCAATCAAATGGAAATATATTAAACAAACCATTTCGATCGATCGATCGATTCAGAGAATAATTTTGAAAGGATCTGTATATACCAAAGACGATTTATCTCAATATTTTCTGGGCGCTGCATACGTGTGCACAAACTTAATATAATCTATATATATATAAATAAAGCAAAGTATAAACACTTACGGACTCCTTATATACCCAACTAAACTTAGATTACACCCATGAAGCGTCTGCTTAAGGTCTCTCATTAATTAGAAGTTTTGTCAATCATTTAGATTCCTGATTGAGGCTAGATATGACATTACTTATGAGTCGATAGCCTGTGTTGCTAGTGCTCAATTTATCTTTATTTTAGTCTAAGGATTTATTTCCTTAGTCTAAAAAAATTATACAAATTACAAATAATGTGTTAAATGTATGTAGTCGATGAAGCGGTATAAACTAATACGAGACCATGCAGCAACGAGATACGAAACGAAAACTGCATGATGAACGAGGCGCTATGTCGAGCCCTAATAAGAATATCTCAATGGGGTCGGTTAAAGAGGAATAACTTTAAAGACACCAAAACCCACAGCTGTCTTCTACGGAAAAGATATCGCATTTCGATTATAGCCCTATATGTCCCTTAATATATAATGTTTGCCCTTTTAATTTTTTTTCTCCCTAATCATGGCTATTAGAAATTTTCCAAACGGAAACATAATTATGAACACATAAATAAAGTTTCATAAACAATAATAACAAGTAAAGGCATATATTAGACTTAAATAATCCATCGGTTGTATTAAGTTTGCATTGTACCCGATAACTTGGCTAACGTGTGCATATTTCAAGCATACTAGCAGTCATTCAAAGAAATTTATGCATTTCGCATTGTTCCATATCGCATTTGTAAGCGCAAGTTCAATTATTGCATGAAATACATACAAATCTTCGGGCTGCCGTTCATACGAAGCATTTCGTTGTGTAACAGAAAATCAGTGTTATCGCAGAGCATTACATACAAAAGGAGTATTGACGTACCCATCTTATGTTAATAAATGAATTCCTATCACTGTATGAGGAAGTTTGACTAGATGTATTCACTTAGAATGCAATGCTTTTGACGATTGTCATTACTTATCCTATTTTCATATCATTATCATATTTTACAGTCATTTCATCGAAAATTCCCTCTCAGCCAGAAGTGACTTTACCTCACAGTCGCTTTCCGATGCCCTTTAACGATTTTCAACGAGATTTGAATCAACGACAATAATAATGAGATTAACTGACGTTAACTTCTAGTGCCGAAATCTTATGTAGGGCTGCTACGTATTATTCTTTTTGAGTTTTTCATTGTGGTGAGAAGTGGGATGTAGCATGTTCGCGACTAATCTTCGCCTATAGTGTTTTCTTACCACAGCTAGACGTTACATATATGTGACGATTTTCTTAGTATCAAATAAGTCTTGGGCTCTGACGGATGTTTTCCTCAGAGCGCTCTGCTACCGACGGATTATAGAAGCCCATCAGTTAAAATCAAAGCAAACGTCAACAGAGCTCGTAAGCTCTTGAATTTTGCAGAGAAATGCCTTCACAATCCATTTAAGATGCTCGATAAGCCAATTGAAAATTCCTCCCCAGCACCGATTCTGAACGCCTTCTTTCAAATAAGGCAACTACTGTATTTCAAAGACAGATTTGTTCATTTATTTGTTTATTCATTTGCTTACACCTGACATTCAGCAAGCGTAACCTTACAGCCGAATTAGATTGTTTCTTAAAAATAGACCTTGCTTTCTTTTTTACAGATAAACTCTTATAAAATATAAGAAAAAAGAAGAAGAGCATGTAGGAAAAGCTTAGCAACCATTTAGAATTAAGATATTGAGTTCTATCAATGAGTTATTTGACGCGTTAACGATCAACCAAAATTATTCCTGACTATAGTCTCTCGAAGTATAACATTTGGAAAACTCGAGCAGTACCAGCATGGGAGGTTTTCGAAAGAAGTAAAGAAAAAATGCGCCCTGCTTGAGTTTCCATCACGACAATGTAAACTATTGGACATCGGGTGTTAGCACGGCCAAGTCTTTATGCATTCAAACATTTCTTTTTCTGAAATATTCGGAAAAACGAAACAAGAGATACTGATTCACTCTCCGCGGTGACAGCACAATGTCCCGTATATCAGATCATAAAACATGATACTCCTCTTGAAATGTTGAACTATAAATGCTGTTGTGTGTTAAATCATTTTATATTTAACTACAATTTAGGAGTAAACCTGGACAACACGAGTTTTATTTATTTATTTATTTAAATTATGTTAGCTACAAATTTAACCAATTCTTAACCAATTTGAAAATCGAGATATAACTTTTGATGCTTATACTCAAAAGATAACACTAACGATAATACACCATTTTATGACCATTCTTATACAATGGCATAACAAAACTCGTCTTCCAAGCCTCAGGAAAATAACCACTCCGTAAACTTTTATTGAAAATTCGTCTTCACATAGTATAAATAAATTCAAACGAAGACGGTATACCTTCTCGCAACAGGAGTAGAAGAGAAAATTTAGCGCTAAGAGGGAAAGAAGGACTTCGTTTTCCGAAAAGACATTAGGTGGCACGATGTTAAACGATTCAATATGAAATATGAATAACTATCCGGCAGATGATCGACATTGGAATACGATCTCAGCAAACAGTTTATTTATTTCAGATGGATAAAAGGCTTCGAACCATCACACATAAGGGATTCTCTATTTTATCCTTTGAGTCAAGGATGTTATGAACATTTTCAGGATCGCCAAACAATTGGCTTTTCATATTTCGGATATAGCTAGAATCATATTTACCCCTTAAAAAATTAAATTCATTTCTTGTCCTGGAATAAGACAAGCAGCCAACTAGTGATCCAATAAGTTGATAGCTTTTAAACAACCTACTCTATTTATTCTTTATCATACTTAGGTGATTGTTGAGAGTGAACTGGACAATGTTGCAATACATTGTCAGGAACAATGAGTACAGATATCAGAGAAAAGCGCTGTATAAATGAAAGCCAACGCTTGATCGAGTTCGGTATTTTCCAAATTCCACCCTGCCTAAGATAGCCTATGTCCAAGTGTGTTATAGTCGGTATACCTTCTAACCGGATATTTGTACTTAATCTGAGGTCACTTACCAGAATTGTAGGTAAGCATACGGTAAGGCAAGATGGTGCATATCTCCAGGAGGTGAAAAAGGATCAGCCCGAACTACTTTAGAAATGGACTCGTTGGAGAATATTAACTCGTGTAATCTGCCATTAATATTGACTACCCTATTTAATTACAAAAGACGCACATTGCAGATCTCGCCGAAAAACACAGGGGGTGGGTGATAAAATGGAATCAAGTATCCCAGCTCAGGCGACATGAGGGAGATTTAAATGCCTTGGAACAACAATTTCATCGCATGGTTTTAAACACTTGCTACCTAGCGAGGGTAGCTTATAACTGCAATCCAACTTATGTTCTGTCTGTGAAAGCAGTTTTTTTTAGCTTTCGAAAGTTAAGAAACGGCAAAGTTAACATGTACGACAATAGGCGAACAGTAGTCGAAAACCAAAACGTTAACAAAGAAAATCGCCTAAAATTGTATGTTTTGCATTTTAAATACTATGAAGGTCTACTGACTTTGAAAAGTTGATAAATAGACTGACGTGCGGACAGTTGATTACGAGCCTAACAGTAAGTGAGATGGGGGTGAAAAAAAAGAAAATTAGTAAATTTTTCTTTATAATTTTGTTGTTTTAAGCCTTGATAATGAAAGCACTTATCTTAATATTAAAGATAAGATTGGTTTAATCAAAATTTTACATATGAAGTGAAAGAAAAAAGAAGAGCGTAAATAATGGTAATGAATGCAATAAATCGATTACACATGACTTCACATTTAAGGAAAACTATATGAAAAAATTATATTTATGCATCGTGTAACCGAAAAGCAAATATTTTCATATGTTCATAACTCGTACTGCTATCACAGAAATATGCGCTTATGTTGGGGTGTAACAAAAGTTTATGGCTTAATGAAATTTGAAAAAAAAATTTGGTATAAAAAATTGTAAAGGAGAACCAGCCTATCCGAGCCAGAGGAGATGAAAAGTTACTTGGAGATGTCCGTAACTTTTTACTGAACAAAAGCTGAAGATCGCGGTGATTTACGTTACGAATTTTTATAAGTGAGTTGAATATGCAGGTTTACGCTGCAATATACTTTTTGTGCATTCTTGGGCATATTCGTCCGTATACCGTCGATGTGCATATATGTATGTGCGAAAATGTGCATTCATGCAAGTTTGGAATTTTTTGGCGTCTGCAGTTGAGGCTTATGTTATTCTTTTGTTTTAAATATTATTTTAAAATGACTCAACCAATTTCTGAAATTCCTTTTTGAGAATAAATCCGCGTTGGTATTTATTATTTGTAATTAATACTTAAAAGTTTAAAAAAGAAGTAAATTTTCATTTTCTCCCACGTACGGAGAAATCTTTTTACATTGAATCGTTTCCTTTACTTGCATCACAAAAATCATCTTTTTTCTTTCTCATCAGTACAAAATCTTTCTGTAGATGTATGTGACACCCAGAAGAAATTCAGATGGATCTAGCTTCTATTCAGTATCATTTTCTGAATCGACTTAAGCTTATTTCTCCGTCTGGTTGTCCATTTGGCTTCTACCTACGCATATCCATAGGCAGGAATTCTTGAGATATTTTTTTAAATATTTCAATTTTTAAAATGCTTCGAAAAAATCGCTGAATGATAGTATTTCGGCATTCTAAATCGATGTAAACAATGTGTGGATCGGAAGGCGTAGTTTTTCTATCCCCTGCCATACCACTGTTTTTACGTAAACTGAATTTTCATTTGGTAAAAAGCGCATAAATTTCAATAATTCATGGCGAAAATTGATCAATAATAGCAATTGGAATGAGTTAACCTGGTCTAATTTCGACGAAGTTGGAGCAGTTCTTTGGTCACCATCGCGTATAAAGGCTCTTATAAAAAAATAAGCTTTTGACGTTTTATAATAAAAAAATTAATATTCAACTTAACTCAATCAAATATGGTTCAGGTAGGCCTATAGTGCACCACCGCTTTATGCCAATAATTTATCCATAATAGCAATTTGACCTAAAAATGGATCGTAGAAAATTTGGATCACATTGGTCTATTTTTCAAAGTCCCTTTGTAGTTCTTAACTTAACTCGTTTAAGGCTACATTATTCCGTTGCCATCGTCAAGACAAATCACGACCTGAACATTTTGAACAACGTTCCCCATACGAAAAGCACTTCAAATATTTAAAAATATAGTTCGTTGACGATCGCATTTAGTGGAAAACCATCTAATAAAATAAAGGCTTTGTAAATTTTTTCGCGTTTTCAATAAACGCTTAAACATATGCATAGCGAAGTGGATAATTTTAGGAAAACTGTGCAATGCATACCGTTCCACTTTTATCGTTTTTGCGAATTTTTTAATATTCAACTCACATTTTATATTAACAAAAATTTGATTAGAAATTATATGAAAAGCATTTTGCTCATTACTTTTCTAAACACATATATGTACGCGCATATTTAAACGAATAACATCATCATTTAAACTGTTTTTGTCTTGCGTTCATATCATTAAATATGTATATGCGGTATAGATTATTATTTGGCAGTTATGCGAATATTTATGATCGCATACGAAACCAAGGGCTTCATAACGCACACGTACGTACATATACGTGCACATGTGAAAATCATAATAATCTATGAGCGCAAGCAATGCATTTATAATACCAATTTTATTTGCCAAATCTGCAAAAAGAGAAAGATAATGCTCCGAGTGTAACCGTAGCCATTCAAATCGATATGCATTTGGAAACTCTGATGATATCAACATGATTTTCACAATAACTCGTTTTTGTTTTGTTTTACTTTGGCAAATGAATGACTTTCTTTTTTTTTTTTTTTTGCCAATTGCTAAGGATTTAAATATAAATTGAAGAATTAAGCAGGCGATGTGAATGGCAGATTAGTGCGTATGAGGAAAAGCGTGATTTCATTTAATTTTTCTTACTTTATCGTATAACAAATATAAATAAGAAATTGTAAAGTTTTCATCGCTCCATAAAGTAAGTTGCGAAAAAGTGCTGTTGAAAATATCTAAAACAAGCGAAAACGCTGTAGTGGGCCACCATTAATTAAATACCCTACACCGCGCTGAAGCTACGGCCGAAAAATCGATCCAAGCGAAACCATTTTCATAAGCGTTCGTCCTTGGCCCAGAACACGTCAAAGTATTCAATTGCATCAAAGTATTTAAGAGTTTCGATCTCGAACCTCGAGTGGAGGTTGAAAGGCCCGACAGACAAGCCTAAACCAATTCATCGATCGGTATAACGACAGGTGAATTCATCTCAAATCCTTTTGGTATTGCACACGTCCGCACAAACTTAATATATCCTGGCACCGTAAGTTATGTAGAGAGCAAAAGTGTACCATAAATCCATACCATTCGAATGTTTTAAACGACATGGCGAACCAAACGACCACCTTAGGCTAGCCTTGGATATCCGCGACCGTAAGTAAATGAGCTTTTTGCACAAAAAGAAGACGATTATTCATCAAAACTCCGCTATGGAAGTAAGCCAACGCTTCACGGGCTCCCAGATTGCGTTAACCTTAGCTGACGGAAAATTCCGTAAACCTTCTAAATAAACTCATTTGAAGTGTATTAAATTGCAGCTCTCTCTCTCTGAACCCTTCGGGGCTGTGAAAAAATTTAAGAAGGGGAAGGACGAACTGTGCGTATTTCTTGATGTCAGAGTTGTAAAGCAAGTACTATGCATTCCTTAGCCTTGCAAAGTAATGGAGCAGAAATCATATATCAACCATGTCACATATTGAAATGTGATGTAATTTCATAAGTCAACCAGACACTCTTCCAACCAATAGAATCTGTAACTAATGCAAGCGTAAACTGAATTCCAAATACTCTGGCTGTCATAATTTCAATTATATTTTCACTCATCTTGCATTTGCTATTTTTAAGCATCATTTATCATACTTTTATTTTTTTTTTTTTCTGCTTTTGTTAATGACATCTGAAGTAGTGGCAAATACAGTAATCCGGCAGAAAATTTACTACTCTTACAATCGCTATATACCTTACAAACTTGTACACTTTTAAGTGAGTTTATTTAGTTGATAATATCGTAAGTAGTGTTCTCCTGTAATCTATTTTTTCTTTCTTTTGCTCATCTTTACTTTTCAAGTTTTTTCACATTGTAATTGAAATGTTATTATTATGGCGAGTTAAGTGCATGCTACGTGAAGTATAAACTTTGCAAAGATATTTCATAGAGACGTACGATAGCTTCTCACTCAATATCATACAGAAGCAAAAGCTATTTATAAGATTTAGTTAGTCAGTTATAAGTTGTGACTTAATTGTCAGAAATGCTACGTGAAAGAAAAAAGAAAAGAAAACCTAAATCATCTTTCAAATTATAATTGTGTACCACTCAAGCATTATATCAAAATGCAAATTAGGACAAGCATTAAAGAGATTGAGAGAATCATTTAAAAAAGGGCAAAAGTTTTTGTTGGAACTTGTTGCATTCTCTTAGATAAGTTACTGTTAATTAATTTCGCGTCCACTGTCAGGTTCAAAATATACATTTATAAAATTACAGATAAGAGAAAAACCTTCAAACCTTTAACAAAAAACTAAAATTATTTCTTTTTCCTTTACACGAATAACAACAGCCGGAGTCGTTGACAAAGAAGGAATACATGCGAATGTTAAAAAAATAGATTCACATAAGATGTAGAATCTCAGCTTTACGAACGAAATGAGAACAAAAAAATGTGTTGTCTTTATAAGTACTTCATAATTGAAATCGAATCAATCTAGTGTTGGGTTTTGACAAGATGTGCGCGAGAAGTTAACACAGGGATAACTGAATTGTTGCAGCGAAGCGCTAATGCCGACGTCACCATTGTTGATCGTTTGGTGTCGGCTCTTTCTATCATTGTGAAGGAAAATTTGCCGATTATTTATCCACGCTGGGCTCAGACCGCTGTAAGACAGATTAGTTTCACCTCACCAATGACAATATGTTGTTGCGACAGCACTCCGGCCTAGTACGAGACGAATCGAAGGTACGAACCAATAGCACAATACTTGTTCGAGCTAACAGTGATCCGTTGCTATAATTCAATTTAGGACCGGTTGCATCTAACATTTAAAGTGACTTTGAAAAATGATGACGTGGGCGTCTGCTATAACCTATAACCCATTTACGGAATTCCATTCAATTCAATTTGAGCAATTTGAAGGAGACAATTGCTTAGATATTTAAATCGATTCAAAATCTTAGGGTAATTGTTAACAATGGTGGGGTATTTTTTTCTTGTAAAACTTTTAATATATTTTATCTGACGCTTTGCGCTGCAGAATTTTTTTATATTGACGGTTCACAGGTTTGGTTTATTTTCCTTTCGAGGTTATGTCACGATATCATTATTTCATTTCGTTTAAAATCTGTCATCTAAATACGGAATAATGCAGAAATTTATTTATTTTCGCTCCTAGTTGCGGCAATTTGACGTAAGCTTCAATTTAAAGCAATTAATATTTGTGTTATTTCGTTAAGGGGAAATTGTAGCATTTACAAAAAGAAAAAAAGCAAAAAAGAGAATTCGGTGAACAATCTTTTGTCGGTAAAACCCAAGATGCAGTCATTGAAGAGAACGGTGACATAATCTCGAAAGTTGTTGCAACTGTCCGATTAGTTTCTGTTGTCGGAAAGTGAAGGTTTTTGTTATCAATTTGAGAAGGCATTACTTGGAGTCCCTTGAGTCGAACTACTTACGTTATTTGACGTCATTTGAGTACGGAGACAATTATAAAAATCATTTTCAGCGATCAAAGCCCTTTCCCTTTAAATGGCTACGCTAACTATCAAAATTGTCCCATCTAACTTATGGTCGACATTATGGAGATGGCATCATTGGATCGCAGTTTTTTGCCAAAATTTGCAATAGACCATAGTCGATGTTTCCAAGGCCCATTGGGTATCTGTAGAGACCAATGGGCTTAGGAGAATAGGTGTAAAATTTATTCATTGCATCAATCCTCCTCTAAAAAAAAATAATTCGAGTGTTAACGGTGATTACAATAAACACGATTACGACGGTTCGTCGTTTTTTGTCTTTCTCTTATGACTTACTTACGACTTATGACAAAATTCTCATCCAATTCTCATCCAGACGCGAGGAATTTTTCGAACTTTGCAAAATTATGAATTTCATCAGTTGTATGTTAAGGGGAGCAATCACATTCGTCTAAAAAGAGCAAACAAACAATTTAATGTTAAGAAAAACCCTTATGCAACAATTACTATCTATATACTATTTTTAAAAATAATTTTAATTTAGTTTTGGCTTTAAATCTATTATTAGTAACAACATTTAAGCTAAATGCACAAGAATCACTCGCGACGACGAATCACTCGCCACGATAGTTATAGAAAAACTAATTACGCTCCCCGTCGGGTTGGGGGAAAACAACCTGATGTAAAGAGATTTCATATAGATGACATTCTGTGACAAAAAGGAAAAACATATTTTTTTTTGTATTAACGTAGTGAAGATAAGAGTAAGTTATGCGAAAAGAAACAGAAAAATTAGTCATTTTTTATTTCGTTTTTATCTATACGTAATCAATACCTATGTGTGTACATATATGTTGTTCGAATGCTTCGGTAAGTTTATAACTGAAATTGCGTTTATATAATCGTTTAATTTAATGATACTCCAGTATATTACATAAAGCATTAACCTACTTTCTCCGTCACTACAGTTATCGAGGAAAATTTGCGTTGTATTAGCGAGCAAGACATGTTAGTTCGTTCGTTTGTCCTTGCGTTAAACAGAATTAATTTGCCAAATTTATTCAAAAGAAAATAAATATTAGTTTTTAATTGTGAACATATTTTATATCGAACACAACTTAGAAGACAAAAAATTACTAAAATTTGGAAGAGTTTGAGAAGTTGGTCCCGCGATATCATCAGTTAGTCAGACTTTAGAGGAAAAAGGAGGAGGAAGAGCGAGAAAATTGACGTATTTTACTGATGATCACAATTCTTGAGACTATTGTAAACACTCTCTCACCGCCTCAATTCATCGTGAAGATGATCGGATTTGGGTTTTTTTTTGTGCAACTTTAACAGAGACAAAGAGCTCTGTCATAAAACTAGGTGGTAATCACGTAGCTGAAAGTTAGCTTTCGCTTTGGTATTCAGCTGTTCTTGCGAACGAAGGCTACATTTTTCGTACATAAGTATCCCTCCATTCATCAACACCTACATACTTGTATATACATTATAGGGCACTTGACGATATTTGTAAGCTTTCGTTTCGCAAGTTCATTTGCAGTAAGCATTAAATGGCATTCTTTTATATTTCTATTGATATTTATTGAATTACATTCCAACGATAAATATTCATCGAATTGATAGATATTCATCGAATACAGTAGTCTTTAGAAATGCATTAGCCTAGTTTCCTCTGTTACATACAAGCAACAGATATCCAATAGAATATATATATATATATATATTCAATGCATACATATATATATGAACATTTCCCCATACGTAGTCTCGTAATGCAACTATAAAAACTTTTCCACTTACACCATTTCCCGTCATCACTTAAATAAGGAACTTTTGTTTCTTTCCTATACGTACACGTGTAGCAGTAATACGATGCGGTTAACCACAATTTTGTTTAAATCCTTGCAAATTGTATAAAGACTTTCATATAGAATTATGTACGCTTTTGTATATGCTTGCTTATACAAACATGCATACACAAATAAATGTATCTACGCTTGTGTAAGCAGGCTGCGAGAATACAAACTTGCAAAGTTCTCATTTAATGACATTGTAAGATAAGAACTTATATAACAATAATATTGGAATTTGTTAAGATTTATATTTGAATAGCAATATTAAATAATATAAACCATAACAAGCTTGATGTATTATTAGTTTCATGGCTTGAGGCAAGGCATGAAATAATAAAATAATGTTGGTTGATAACTTTGGCTGATCGTTTGTATTTACAAAGCAACAAACAAAAAAGAGTTCAATTACGAGAGATTTTATTATAAGTAGTTGAGGCGTAACCGGAAATTTTGAAACTTTCTCCTAATATTGTGCCGGCATAATCTCATTAAGGGTATTAATGAGTTTGTGTATAAATTTGTATGACCGTTATACGCACATACATAACGCTGATGATGATTATGATGATGCTTAATGAACACATATTGTATACGTTGATATTGATCTTACAGATTAACTAAAGCAACAATGAAATGAATAAACAGTCGATATGTATTAACATTATAATTAAAAGCAATCGATATGATTTTATATTAAATGTTTGCAATATGCTGATAAATATGTAAATCAGGTCAATATGTAATAATAATGCACAGTGGTATTAAAATATCTTCATACAAGTCCAGTTTTGAAAATTTATTCTCCGCCATAGCAGAGAAAGTAGAAAACTTGAAACAAAACCGTATTCGTATCATTTTCAGAGTCTGTTAAGAGCTGCTAAGGGATGGAGCCATTAAGCAAAAAACCTTTTTTTTTTAAATCTTTTTTTCTCGAAATAAGATTTTTAAAACAAGGTGAATGACATAACTCAGTTTCTATTTTTTTATACCCAGAAGCATGCCTACTTGTCCGTCTCTCCATCTGTGTAATGTCTGTTGTAACCGTTCTCTTAGTCGTAAAAATGAAGCTATCAACTTCGAACTTAGCAGAAACACTGACAGTTCTTGCACGCAGTTTGGTATTGAAAGTGGGCCAAATCGATCGAAGCTCACGCTTACAGTAACAAATAAACTGAGAACACCTTTGCTTTTCAAAAGATGTAAACAATTTGTTTGAGCTCATTACCCGTCAAGTACAGCAAATAGATGCATAAAAATTTGAGCGTACCGTCTTTGGCTGCTGCTGTACTTCCTGTACAAAAATGGGAAAAATTGACCAATTGACCTAAATTGTAATTCTTTTCCATGCCTTAAAATTATACACAAGTAAGCCTTAAAATCCCGCATGCAAATGTTTTGGCCTGCTTTCCTCGACGCCGATTGTGTATAGGGGCGGAACAAGATTAAAACGAACGTCGGAGTAATGCGGATGAGAGGATAGTTGACCTTTTTCCTCAATTTTCTCTTTCATTTCAAGAAATTTTTAGAAATGCATAGCATATTTTCGAAAAGTGGACTTAATTTTTTTTTATTGACAAAAGAGCGCATTTTTTTGGTGGAAAATTGAATATTTTTATATAAATAGTCGCTAATTGCACCAAAATTAATATATACAAAAAAGCCCACGTCTTTTTCTAGATGTAAGAATGCAGATTAAACGAATTTTTTTTTTGAATAAGTTTGAACTACGTACCATGGCGCGCCGCAGAATCCGTTAGGTTTATAGTGCCTCGAGAGCAAGACTCTGGTGTTGCCATTTTTTTTTTTTTTTCAGAAATAATTTTTTTTTTTAATACTCAAATATATGTATGATAACTTTGATAAATTTCATTGTTCTCCTAACTTTCTTAGCATGGATTGTTCATTCGAATGGCCGAGGAGAGAAGATATCTTTGGCGCGTGGAAAGTTTTATTACGTAAATTTTATATTCCAGCAGGCACTACGTTCTGTATGGCAGGATAGGCAGACAGATAGTTCTACGAATGGCTTCCTTTTCGTGTAACATTCTGATGGTCGGAAAGAAGCAAGCAAAAAGAGAACGAGGTATGTAGCGCCCGCAGCCTAGTGAATGTGTGATCAATCTGAAGATGGAACGCCTTTATGGAGTAAGTAGTCACTATAGCTACGACCGACTGTGGTCTACAATCTTGGAATTTAAACCCCTGACCACGAATTTAATAGCCGTCACGCTTATCCACTCGAATGTTGGGCGAGTATATCGACCAATGGTATCATATACGGGAAATGCTGCCAACTTCCTAATGAACAGTCACGGAGTGTTTAGTGTAGAATTCTTATTCGAAGATACTATGATAACTCTACCCTAGTTGAGATTTGAAAACCCGAATACCGACTCGGTGGGTGCGGATTTAAACTACTCGCCTAGAGCTTTGGGTGGATACTGGCATCGTACATTGTCCCGGCAAATTGACTATATTTTCGCTACGGAGTAATGATCACACTCTACCGCGCTTATCACAAATATAGGAGCAGATGATAGACCGCATTGCAAACCCTGTGAATTAAGAAAATTAATAAACCGAACGTTAACTATGTAAACCCACTGTATACATGCTTTTGCATAGCTATCTAAGGCTCCGTACGTGTGCGTGTGTGTGTGTGTAAGTGTGTTGTTTATTTTATTTCGAATTAAAATCTACATTTTATAACTTTGACAATTTTTAAATAGAAAAGGGGAAAAATGAAATTGATTACAGTTGATTGTTAATGTGCTTAAACAGCAGTATATTAATATTTAAATACCATTTTTTCTTTGTTTTATTTAAATTTTTTTAAATAGTTGGCATTGCAAAAATGCGAATGAAAAAATAGCGGCTATGAAGGACAGCTAATGTTAAAAAACTGACAAACAATCATCACTAATGTGTCAATCAGCGAGTAGAGCGTCTATAATATACAGCTTACCACTGCATATACTATCAATCAAGCGTTTTTTTCCTTCTATTTTCTGTGGCAACGTCCTTATACTGGTAAGTAAGGCCAAAGATATTAAACGCGTAACGTATATGCGGAATATGCGTACGCCAGTGTATCGTGAATAATGCATATTCGATAAGAGCTGGCACGTTTCGCAGACAAGTTCAATTTCAAAATGTCAAAGATGATGACAATGTGTTGACGCTGAAAGGATATTTTACGCCATGATATACCGTGATGTTAGATTTTGCTTGCCTCGAAAGAGAAAAAAAAATAGATCGCCTCTATTATAGCAGCTTGGGATCAAATGAAACAGTGGAGAAATAAATAAAAAGAAATAGAAAAAAAGCGTTAAAATGTTGTTTAGCTTTTACAATTTCTATGGCAAACAAATACAAATGCATGCATGATTTGAAGTGAAACAGTGATAATATCGAAAATGCTACCAATTGTCAACGGTCAGTGGAGGCGAAAGACAAAACAAAGAACGCAAGCGTAATACTTGTTAATTTACAGAACAAGAGAACGGATTTACGAACTGTCATTACTGTCATACTTGTTAGGCGTTTTAGTTGCGCTACCATTCTAACTTTGGTGCTTTTATTGCGATTTAATTTAGATATCAAAATCTAATTCATTAGAAACACTTTTTTCCCCTTATGAAAAGCAACTACAAGTTCAATATATTTAATCATATCAGATGCTTTTATATAAAGAATTGGGGATGAATGCATGGAAGTAAATATTGTATTTAAGGACGAATAAGTTTCATTTTAAGAAAACCACCATCGTTTAATCGCACAAATGTAACCCTTAGCCATGTCTTGAGCAATCACCCTTAGTAAAAAGTTTAGGCATATTATCTGCACAATATCTTGCATGGATATGTCAACATACAGTACGGTGAACGGAATAGCTGTGCTCGCCTTGAAGTGAATTTTGGATACCCGTCAGCGCAATAAACTCAAAGCTTCTCCTTAATTTCCTAAATCGATCAGCAAGCTTTTAGTGCCGAGGCAGGTTACTCTGATAATTATCTATTCGAATTTTCAAAGAGTTTCTCTTCTTTAGTTGTACCTACTAAATGCCTGTATTTAGGCGGCCTCCATTTCACTTCAAACTTCATTGCTGCCCTGAGAGAGCAAACCTACATCTCGGATTTCTGTTACAATTTATGTAACTCTAAAATTTGCAAAAAGTTATAAAATTTAACGTAGAAGTTGAAGAATGTGGCTAAATAAAAACGAAACGTTATGCCTAATTAAGTAGATGGATGTTACAAACGGAATGATAAATCTAAAGCATCTCTTTGGTGCGAACGATGCGTGTAAATAAAAGATATTCTGCCTTTGGGCTATTGACAGGACTCTATTGCTTCTGATAAGTAGCAGTTTCACTCATGAATATAATTTTTCGCAATCGTTTGATCAGTGTATTGCTGCTTCTAATATTGCCATCTGGAGTGTCATAATAATTTAACCTACATGGTTTGACTACAAAAAAGTGGAAAGAAAAATCCTTTATGCTTTATGTCCTCTTAAAGAATTTCCTTTAAAGTTCCACTGAAATAAATTAAACAAATCGTGTCCTCTTACGGTATTAAAAGAAAAGTGGGTTTCATTTCCACCTTAAAAAGGCGGCTAAAAAACGCTGAAGCGGCCTTACATACGTTTATACATCTCTTTATGTTTTTTAAAATTTCTTGCATATGCAATCAATAATTCACCTTAATGACAAAGCCTCTCCGGCAATCCTCACCGCATTCCGTAAACAAGTAACTAAGGCAATCAATAATTCCGCTTAATGACAAAGCCTCTCCGGCAATCCGCACCGCATTCCGTAAGCAAGTAACTAAGGCATACAAATTCTTTATTGAAAAAGACAGTTTTTTAATTTCTTTATGGCCGGTGCAGGCAGTTGCGTGAGTAAATTAATATTTAAAATGTCAAAATTTGTGATGATGAATGGTATTTTACCATGTGTACCTGCACTCTTAAACTTCGAAAAGTGGATCAAATTAACAATCAAATTAACTTTGAAATTTTGCTTTTAATTGTGTGGATAAGGTTTGCACACTTTTTCCTTTTTACTTTTTGTTTTTCTCGCTATGCGTGGTGACTTCCATTTACTTTTGCTTGAATGCCAAAAGTAGCATTTCACGTATTGTGCGTTTGTGTGCTATTCCTTCCTGTTGCCGAAGTTTGTGTGCTACATATTAATTTTTACAGCCAACGGTAAGTTCTTCTTATATTTGAAACTGTAATAGAATGCAGTGAGAGAGTGATGCTGTGAAAAGGAGACGGAGAGTGATTTAGAGAGTTTTAAAGGCTTAACTCTAATGCTTTATTATTGCTTGCAAGAAAAAAGATGAGCTTCAATTGTCAAAATATTGTGTGGATTGCCTTGGTTCTCTTTGAGTTGTGGTTTCTTCTTGTTTTTACTCCTCTTTATTTATTCATATATAAGAATTAATATTCTCTTATTTCTTGCATAATCATAGATATCTACGCATACATGAGTAGTCGAGCTATTTCGAGGAGAAATATTCTTAATGACAACACCATTAATGAATGTGTTCATACTAAAAATCATATTAAAACTGCAAAATTTTTCATATATAAAAAAAGTAAAATGAATTAAAGACAGGAAAATTAGATAGAAAAGATGATGTTAGTAACAAAACATTACCACGGAACCATTGAGCTTGATGGCGAAAATTTTGCACAGTCAGTAAGTCAACAAAGCAATGTGTTCTCTTTTTCATCTATATGGATTACGGCGACTGTGGTACTATGCTTGTCGTTGTTGCTGGAAATATATATAAAAAATAGAAAAAAATATGATATCTATAACAAATGCATTGCACTCGTCAACAAAATCCAGGGGATGACTATTTGTCAAGCTTAACGTTTGTTTTGTCATTATTACGCTTTATGATTTTCATAACAAATGAACATATAAAAGAACAACATGTAATATCCATTAGATTCGCAAGCACCCTCGCTAAAGAAGAGAAACAAAACAAAATATAACCACGAAAACTAATCTATACTTTAACAAGAGGTAATGTATTCTGATCTAATTATTAAGTGTGTTCTGATGTTGTTGATAAGTTTTTTTTTTATGAATGTGAAAAAAAACTTTAAGAACTAACGAAAGTGTCCGAGCTAGTTAACAGGGTATACAGCTTGGAGTTGTAAGAGAGATTGGTCAGGTCGCTGCGACGGGATGTATCGAAAGAGATCCTGGTTTCTTCGTGCTCGTCCTATTACGCATTAGCACAATGTTTTCGGATTTGGGCCATCGATTTTCCCAAATTTTTGATTTTACGTGTCCCATTAGTGAGATGGAGTATCTAACCCATGAACAACTTGAAAATATCTCGAGAACTTGAGGTCAATACATTATTTGACTTTATTAAAACTGCTGAACTAACCATCTAGTCTAAGTTGATAAAAAGAACCGATAGTCCTAGTTGCTGGTGCTCAACCTATTTTTTGGTCTTCGAATTTATTTCTTTAGTCTAAATGAATTGTTATAACAATAGCAACAGCTGTTAAGTCATTTTTTTATGTTCGCCCATAATACTGTCACTGATATTGTGTTCATGAAAAGTAGGTTTAGAAAATGTATAGGTTTGTCTATTGTTTGTTCAGCAATGTAATCAAGCAAATGCAATAATGCAAGCCCTTCCTTTCACCATTTATTGTTTTTTAAGGCGTTGAGATAGAGCCAACTTTTATTATACCGATTTAAGCTTGTCAACCGACAGCTTGCCTACAATCAAACCTTCATTCCCCTTAAAGCTAATATAGTTTTTCTCCAATTTTTTGGAAATCTTTTTCCTGCTCCCTCGTTTTATTTAATCTTTACTCTTTTTGCAAAAAAAAAAAAAAAAAACAGCAAACAAGAAGAATTATATCCTACTGTTAATATATCGCTAATTTATATTAACGAACAGTTATGCTTGGTTACAATTTTTTGTTTCTTTTGTTGCTTTGTATGTGCTTAAATGCATATCGAACCCAAACCCAAAAAGGCAGTTATGGTTTAATGCCAAACGATGTCTTCATTTATTTTTGGAATATAAACTGCTTAATACTCTTCCCCATTTTATTCCCGAAAGACACAATAAGTCGTTATCCTTTGCTATGTACATGTATTCATCTAAATATAAGTAAGAGGAAGAAAAAGAATATTTTACAACGTTATGGATGATTTTTTTTGCTTTTTTTTTGTTCTCATTCTCCAGTTCAGAAGGTCTGCCATATAGATATGTATGTGTACATTTAGTTCATACTCCTTGACTTTAGTAAAAAAAAGAAAAAAATCTTGCCTTTTATGTCTTATACAGAGTCGATACAGTCTGCTTGCTTACGTGCTTGCCTGCCTGCCTGCCTGTCTGGGGATCTGTTTGCATTATTAGTGTTCTTTTGTGGTTAATTAGTGCTTTCATTTTCGCACCATAAGGATGTTCGTAGCAGAGCGTTCTTCTTTTATCTATTGTTTTTGCTTAAAATTTAAATTTGATTTTGTTTTTCGTTGCATTTTCTTTCTTTGCGTTTTATTTCGGCAAGAGTTGTTTTGGAAGCCATTAAGTATCTAGTTTTCGTAATTACTCTCCTTTGCTTAGTAAAAGTGTATATGTGTATCTAGTGTGCGAGTGTGTATGCTTTTATATCCGGTTACTCTTGTTATGAATGTTGTTGTTGCTATTATTGCTGTTTATTTTCATTTGAAAATAAGCGATTGTCTTCTCCATTATTTGGCAGCCGTGTTACACCAGCAGCCAACACTCGCTTGCGTACAGCAATAGTACCATCAAGAACAATAACCAACAACTAAGAAGAAGTTGTACTTATGTTTTAAATTCGGTTGCTGGCAAAATGTATGAGCGCCAAGCTAATAAACATGACTTAATTGTGTAAAAACAACTGGTTGATGCTTGCAACGCAAAATTAACTCTCACATAAGAACTTTTAGACATGTGTAGTTGTATAGTTGTTGTATAAATTCATACATGCTATAATAACATGTATACATATATATGTACATACATATATATATGACTCCCAATCATATCTACCTATGCATACATATATATAATATATATATATATACATAAACATAATATCAAATTAAGAACATTTTCCTAACATTATCCTTATTTGATAAGCGTATAGCACGAGCCAACTGACGCTGTTTGTGTGAGTGCGTGTGTGTGTCTATCTCTCTGTCTCTCTCCCTTTATTTTTTTTCGTGCTTAACGCCAACTAAAAGTTTTTATTGTATTACAAAAATGTTGGCATCTCTAACTTGTAGAGAAGTCTGTTCAAAGTTTCTCCGGATAGTATCCGTGTGTTGCATGATGTTTTGTTTCTGCTTGTGCTTCGTCTTGATTTTTTTTCTTTTTTGCTTTTAATTTAATGCCAAAAGATTGTTGTTATGAGTTTTTGGTTGTTAAGCAACGAGACACGACAATTTCTGTTGCAAAAACCCAAAAAAACCTTATGTTATATGTGGAGGGGAAAAAAACATTAAAAAAAAATTTTCACTAAACCAGAAGAAGATTCAAGTTTAAGTCAAATGCATATTTCCGTTTGGTGGTTGGCTTATTCGCTTTTATTAAAATATAATTTAAAGCAAAGAAAGCCAAATCAAATTTTTTTTAAATGACAAAATAAAAATCAAGATTTTTACTTATTTATGTAAAAACAAGCACTTACTGAAGAATTTTAAGCTTGTCTGTACGTCTGTCCGATAGCTGGGCATGCATGCATGTTGTGTTCAATATGCAGCTCGTTCTTTAATGATATACTTTAACAAAATTTGATACATTGCTCTGTCTTTGCCTCAGAACTTGCCCTAATCAAAATGGATTGGCATTCGCTCTATAACACTTCACCCTAAAAAGGTCGTTCTATCAAAACAAAATATTTGCAATTTTCAAAACTTGTAGACAGAAATTTCTGAATAAGAGAGACGTACAAAATTTCTGCCGGATGGCAGTCTACCGTGTGAACAGCGCTACGAAAGCTAACACTTTATATGACTAAAATATAATGTAACACTGTACAGATGTATACAAGACCACTAAACATTTGAGATAGACCCACCTTTTATTATGTCGATCAATTCAAAAACACTTTCTGAATGGATTTAAGCCTATATGACCTTCTGTCCATCTTGTCCAATTTTGCTTTATTCACAGTTCGCACTTTTTAAATTATCTTGACGAAGTTTGATGCACTCACTCATCTGTCCTAGATCAAGTCCCAAACGTATTGAATGTGAATTGGATGGAACCGTTAACGCGAATATTTCACGTACAACGCCTTATTTTGAAAAATTTTTTTGTATGGAAAGCATTTGCAATTTTCCAGACATCTCGACAAGTAGTAGCTTTTCGGGTTGCAAAATTTGTATAATGTGGGCCTTCGTGTATAAACGATCCTATGGGAAGTAATGATTGTTATGGCAAAAGGGTTTAATTTTCAAGCATTTTATGATGAGAATTAGTCCATAATAACAACTTGATCTAAAAATTACATGTATAAAGTTCCTACTTCAGGTTATTTTTGGATCTCACCCACCAGCCAAAAAGGTTTGTGTGAAAAATGGGCGTTTGTATGGTAACAAATTCCTAATTTTAGTGCTTTATGATTTTTTTTTAAATTATAGGAAGAATCGTTCAGGGGATGCTCCTATTTCTGCAATGCGGTGACGGTCGCAAAGAAGTGAGGAAAGAAAAAGAGGCAGGTAAGCGGCCGCAGCCTAGTAGGTGTAAGTGATATTTCTTTGCCAACTGAGCAGCGAATATAACTGTGCGAAAGTATATTCTACCAAATTGGGGTTTGAACCCGCGAACAAAAACTTGGTAGTGGTGATTCTTAGCTGCTCGGCTCCTCACGCGGATAAATTGCTTCACACTTAAAGCATGAAGACGAATAATGTAATCTAGACCAAGAAAATTCGCTCTGCAAAATGTTGTCGGCATTAAGTCAAATTTTAAGCCCTCTTCCATATAAGGCTTCTATGAAAAGTATGCTTTTACGTGGAAACGAGGCACAATTTTTGGCATTTCATTAGGCAAATGCACGGGGTAATAAATGAGGCGGAAGCTGGATATTTACTGTTAGGCCTTGTGAGAATAAAACGGTTAGGCGAATATTTGTTCCGAGTTGGCGGATTTCTGAATTTGAATTGGAAAACATAACTAGAAAGACCGCAAATTTAAGACAAATTTGTCGCCGAACAGTAGTAACTTATCCTAAAATACAATATTGTCAATCGATTGTTGTCAGTGCATACTCCACTTGTGTCATTACCACTAGTATTAGATTATTCAGTAGGGAAAAACTTCGAACTATTTCTATAAATTAAACTGAATCTCTAATTTCATAGTTATACTGATGATTAAAAATTTTACGATCGGGGTATGAAGCCGTCTTTGTCAATTGAGATGGTGTACAAACTTGATGATAAATAATTCGGTAATGCTAAATGGAAGCCTGCAGGGCAAAGCAATCGAATTTAACTACTCTGTACGCTAATACTTCGTATTACTTTATCGCCACGTTTTCGCCAATAGAGATGTGACTGATCAAAATACATGCGAGTGCCTATTAGCTCTGCTTAATACTTCGTCACCACGGTTTGTCGCCCACCATCGTAAAGATCCTCCTTTGAAATAGTGCATGTGAATTAGGCTAAATAATATTTGTAAGATGAAAGCCGTGAAATGTGTTTAAATTTATGATAGATAGCAATTGTTATCACCAGGGTCAACCTTTTATACACATTAACCTTGGTATCATAGTGAATTCATTATGCAACGGTCGATTTTTTCAAATACGTTGGAAAAACGTTTGCTTTTTTTTAGCTTAGTACTGTGCCACACGCACCATATGTGACCATATCTTTTTTAAAATTAATTGGAGGTTATATATTGTTTTTACGAAGACCAGATTGTTGTGACAAATAAAAATATGTATAACGAATGTTAATTTATTAAGTTTTGTTAAGTCTTGTACTCGTAAACTTTTACCAAAATTTTCGAAGGGGATGTTTTTGCCTCTAAAAAAGAATTCAAATTTTTTTTGTGTTTAGCTTCGAAGGCATATACACTATTCATCGTATCGTATGCATGCCTTAGATGCTCTGCGAATTAGCGGATATTTTCGCTGTGACCACTTGCATAATCCTACCTTTGTACGTTTCGCTTGTTTTTGCTCATTGTTCAACTCGCAAAAATGATGCCGTGAAGTGAAGTCGTGAATCGCTTTTACAAATCAAGTCAGGGCCGTATCTGCACATCAATTGGTCCCCACTAGTAAAAGGCGGAAAAAATACAATAACATCAAGTGTCGCTTCTGTACCATGTATGAGGTTTCTTTTGCTATTGCGAAAAACTGAAAATGCTAGTCCTTTCAGATTCGACCTACAAGATGAACATGCTCTTTTTCCTATAACAAAATAACAAAAAAAAAAAAAAAAAAAATGAAAAAGCAATAGATTTTTATGGTCAGTAATCAAATTGCCCCTCTATGAAATGTTAATATAATGCATAATGGGTGTGCTGTTATAAAAAGCATTTACTAAAATTTATTCGTATTAAACGAGGTTCATAAATTCACAAAAAAAAGAATGTCATAGGAAAAGAGGGTAATGATACATGTGGGTTGTGTCCGGTGTGTGACCTATATTTTATAAATATTTCAATTTTTAAACAATGCTACAAAAATTGTTTATTTTCAATGAATGGGAAAATGTTTGTAAATATTGTCACATAGTTTGGGCTTTAATTTTATGAGAATTGGACGAATACTTTTTGGAGTAAACACAAAGGTTAACTTTTTGTTTAATAAGGTTGGCGAACCAATTCAAAAAAATATATTATGATAAGTTGAAGTAGTGAAGTTGATATCTAGTGAGAAACCATAACATAGTGACAACATCGTGGTGCGTTCAATGTTCAAGTACAAAATTGCTACTTGCTTTACACAAACTTTGTAATAGGTTTAAGAATGTTCGCTGGCCCTTCTTATCGTCTTTTGTTTTTAACGTATTCTGAAATTGGAACAGAAAGCTAACAGCTCGAACCAACGTTCCTGACTAAATGCAGGGAAAGAAACGAGCTTGATCCATCAAAGTCAAGAATTTAAGAAAAAGAAAATTCAAAATATGTTATCGCGAATACATAACACATACGTACAAGTTGAATGGTTCTTTGATACAAAAAATGATAAAAGCCGTACATCTCACATTGAGTCTTTGAAAAGCTACATCTTCGTTGCTTATGTTTTCAATATCTCGAAGTATGTAGTTGCGATAGTATTTTTGACGAAGAATGATACAATGATCGTTTACAAAGAAGCTGCCATTTGCAATCTAAATGTCGCGTTTGTGGCTGTTCATACTAGGGCTGAAGATCATCCATAGTTAGCAGACTGTCCAATAAATGGTAACATTCGGCGGCATGTTCGCCACATGCACGAGTAGATAAGGGCGACTACCGACTCGGTGTCCACATATTCAAACCTCAATGTGATGGACAATACTTGCTCAAAGCTAAAGTGTTTGCCCAATCGATAAAGGCATAACATTTGCCAACCGAGGCACATATCCAGTTGGTAGTGGGCGCTCCTTATTTCTTTTTTTACCACTTTTTTCTCAACATTTTCCTTTTATGCATTGGTCAGATTAAAATAAAAAAAAATTATTGAGCTTTTCTTCTCTTCTTCCCTTGTTTCGTTCATCACATAGCATTTAGAACATAAAGATAATGGCGTTCGCTTGCAATTTATAGTAAAGGACACTAGTGAGATAAACATACCATCGTGAAACAATTAGTTTGTAAAAGCTTCGGCCGATGTATGTTACTTTGGAATTCACCTAATTCCTTCTGGATAAACTAATTTTACTTTAATGTAATAGGAGCGCCGTAAAACATTTTTATTAAACTCTTTCAATTCAAAATACGAAAACGCTATAGAATGGCACGGCTCATCATTAAAGACCCTGTATCATACTATAGTTATTCATATGAAGATTTTTCAAAATAAGTTAAGATATTTGGAAGTAGTCGAACAGATGATCCAATCTAAACTAATTTTAATAGCATTTGTCCTTGGATCAAGCCATGTCGGTGTCCCGAATTTCATAACAATATTTCAAAAATTGAGTCTTCTAAGTTGAACACAAGAAACCTCCGGCGGGCAGACGGACAAACAAGCTTAGATCAATTCAGCAAGCGATCCATAATATATCGGTATAATAAAAGGTGGGTCTATGTCAAGTCGGTTTGGGTCTTACATACTTCTGGACAAACCTAATATATTCTTGTACCACAATTCCTGTAGTGCGTAATGAATTTTATTTAAAAGATCCACTCTTTTCAGAAATGATATTCTTTGTTGATTTAGTAGATGCTTTAAATCTTTTAGAATATGGGGAGAAAGTGAATTACTTGAAAATAAAGTTTTACTTTGAAATTTGAAGATCCTACACCAACCGTCCTATGCAACTTACACCTTCCAACTTGGAACTTACCGAGTGTCTTCGAACTTCTGTAATACCGTATTTAAAAGCATTTCTAAATGAAATAATTATGGGAAATGTGCAAGAAGAGTGAGAGAACAGTAATTGGACTGAAAGACTACTCAAGCAATCAATCACCTTACTCTATGGCTAACAATAGTAATTGGCAAGTGTCTGCACCAAGAGAATTTTAAGAGTGCTTAAAAATCACGCTGGTTGTATCCTAGAGCGCTAGCGGTACAAGCGTATATTGAGGACTTGTAATAGAACCGCCTTTTATTATAGTGCTCAATACAAAATCCCCTTTTAAAACGGACTGTGTCTGTATGTTCGCCTTGGTTTCTTGCCTTCGATCTGCTGTCCGTAATTTGTGAGATTTGTTGATGAAATTCGGCACACAAACATTGTTCGGCCCAAGGACGAATGCTGCTCGAAATGATCCGGATCAGCTCAGTTTTCGATCAATCTCGATATCCTTTTATGAAATGTCGTTTATATGAAAAACTGTAAAGTAGTGTAGGATATTTAGTCGCCCTACGTGACCTACTACGATGTTTATATTCTACACCGCTTTTGGTATATGGTATATTAACTTCGTATAAACGTAAGTAGCACGAAGAAAAGCCAACTTTTATTATATCGAAGGACACAAGTTTTATTATAGCGATTCAGAAAATGATTCCGAATCATTCTAAGGCTGTCTGTCCGTGTAAATTTGTGTTCAAGCTACTGATCGCAACTTTTGAGAATTTTGATAAAATTTGGTACATTGACGTACTTTGATCCAAGGACGCACGCTTTTGGAAATAATTTATGTCGGTCTTCTTTTCGACCATTCCCCATAGAACGCCTTATTTTGAAAAGTCGTGGTAAAAAAAAAAATTCCAATTTTGGAAATTTCTCTACAAAAGCGGCTAAGTAATAGTATTTGGGCATTCCAAATTGGTGTGAAAACTATGAACCAGCTGCGGAAATTTTTTGAACCACCTCTCAAAAGATGAAATTCTCATAGTGAGACTTGGTTCACAATAGTAAATTGACAAAGAAATTAATCTTACCGAATTTGGACCACGTAGGTCTAATTTTTGGATACCACCGCATATAAGAAATCCCATGATACGTAAACCCCTATATGCCAAAAACGTCTAATTATTAATTTGTTTGTCGTAAAAATTGGCTCTATTCTTAGCGCCACACATGGATCTATTTCTTAGCCCGAGACAGTAAAAAGTTTTAATTTTTAAAATTTTATGATGAAAATTCATTCATATTGAGCAAGAAAATTGTAGGTTATCTGGATTACAGAGTTCTTTTTTTTTGGACCCTAGGATATAGAGGCACTGTCACAAAAAGCAAGCTCTCATATGCAGGGAAAGTATAATCCTCCAATATGCGCGCTTTCATGAAAACTATGGCTTTGCATGAAAATAATGTTTAAGTCTAGTCCAGTAAGATGTCTTATTGTCGACTTTGCCCAACGATAATTTACTTACTTGCTTTACTTGTTTTCTTCTAAGAATATCCGAAAAGTCTCTAAAGCATCGGCAATGCATTCCAATTGCGACCTAATTTTTACACCCAGATAACTTTTGATACAATTGGCGAAATAGACAACGTAATATAACCTATCGCACGCAATCTGAATAATGTTGCTCGGTGTATGGTACAAAGCACCATATAGTGAACAAAAACTCTCAATATATTTTTCCACAGATATATTACTTCCTTAACTTTGCGCAAAACTTCAAGACTATGTTTTCTCCATTTCCCTTTAAATAAACAACGCGAAAATGCTACATAAATATTAAATTACAAATACTTGCGATAAATAAAGCATAGGAAGAGAGACGGAGTAGACGATAGAGAGAGAGAGAGAGAGAGTGAGAGAAAGAAAGAGAGAGAAGGAGTAGGAGAAAACGGGTAGAGAATGGCGTAAATAAAAATAAAGAAGAAAAGAAAAACAAAACCAGTTAATGTAAATGATGACGTTGACTTTTCTTTTGCTCTGACAACTGAATGAATACATCAAGGTAATAATGATGGGGCCTTTTGAATCAACGACTGAATAAAGGAAAATTAAAAAAAAAAATAAAAGAAAAACTGTTTGACTGACTGCGTTGTCTATTTGTTTATTTGTCTCTCTGCCTGTTACAGCGCAGCGTGTATGTGTTTTCGCTATTTTGGTTTTACTGCACAGATTGTCTTATGACAATGAATTGAATGTTAATGCCACGAATGAATATGCATACATATGCATGAAGCAGTAGTTAAAACAGCGTCGACAGACGCATCAGCATCAACCGAAGCAGAAGTAAGAGCAAGCAGCAACAGCTTCAGCAGTAAAAGAGGAAATAATTAAAGCTTGAATATTACATTATGTTTACTTTTCATTAAGCAGACATTAAAAAACAAAACAAGAAGAAGAGAAATCAAAAGAGAAAATAAACAAAAAAAAACTTGAAAATCTTAAGTAAAGCGACTACCAATGCTGCCAAACGTTAAGAGCAAAAAAAATAAAAATAAAAAAATAAAAGAAAAAACGAAAACACACACACACACACACATGCTCATGCATATGTGTATATATGTATGTATGGCTATATAAATATATAAAATAAATTCTTCGTGATGATGTTAAACAAGAAGAACGAAACGAAAGTGTAATGATTTTAATTTATAGGAACCGGCAAAAGCGGAAATAAAAGAAATCTCTTTCACGTATTTGTCTATACGATATATAATATATAAATAAATACATACACATACATAAATGAAATGAACTTTTAATGATGCGTAGTGAAAATCTGAAAAAAATAAACGTTAATTAAACAAATGCTAGCAAACAATGAATATTTTCTTCTTTTTTTTTTTGTTTTATTTTTTTCCCTTTAAAGTCAACGCCAATGATTACATTTAATCATAAATACATTTATTGTTCTTCCGTGTGCCCCTAGTAAACAGCTTTTAATCGCAGCCAATATCATATATGAAATGTTTTAAATAATTTCAACAAATAATTGCTAGAATGAAACGATAGATAAATCATTGTATAGCTGCGACGATTAAATTTTTGTTTTTGTAATAATCTTAACCGATTTATTTGTGTGTTTTGAATTTTGGTGCCTCTATATATTTGTTGGATTTTTAAAGCTCCAGAGAGGTTTACTGTACATGCTTGACTATAGCAAAGGTCTTGCTTTAAGTTATCAACATTTGGCTCTTTGTCAACTTGCACGCTTCCAAAAATTAAGCAACGAAGAAAATATTTTGTATTTATACTTTTCTTTGTTCGGTTAGAAGATCTACTGAAACGCAAAGATATCAATGGTTAAGACAGTGAGGAATTGAATAACATGACGATTTCAAACGATTTATGTGACAAACTTTTATTAGATATTTATGTAGATTTTGCAGCACATTTGTACTAAAACTTGTGATTAGTTGGTTCTAAAAGCGCTTCACATTTTTCTGGAATATAATGTATAAATCTATGCTTACTGTCAATGGTCTTGTAACTACTTGAGTGAACAGCTATCGGCAAACAACATACAAATGGTCTTCCTTCAGTTATCTTTTTACCCTGTACCTAGACAACTTGAGGTACAGGATACATTTTTAAGCTTGTGCGGGTGAGCTTAAGGTTCTCCTTTTTTTATACCTATCAATTCAGAATCATACTCTGAAGCGATTTAAGTTTGTCTGCCCGTCTGTCCGTGTGATATCCTATATCCTACAGGATGAAATTTTTGAGCTATTTTGGACAAAGTTTTGTTTATTGAAGAGACCCAAAGACGAACTCTATTGAAAATGGTTCGGGTCGATCCACACCTCACATAATGTCTTTCTGTGAAAAATTGTTGGAGGAAAAAAACTGAAATTTTCAACATTTCTGGACAAAAGTGGCCATGTAAGAGTAGTCCGTCATTCTCAATTTGTATGAAAAATTTCATAAAATCTCATATAAACAGAATTATCGAATTTCATGTTGAAAATTGGTTCATAATAGTAAGTTGACAACGAAATCAACCTCCCCGAATTCTGCCTTATATGGTCCACCTGATTAAACATTCTTCCGTTACCGAAGACAAAGAATTTGCAAATTTGCATGCGGCTGCGTATGTTATGTATATAAACTCTTGGCCACTTTCAAATTTGGAAGGCACCTAAGCATGTCAATCTGTCCGTCTGCCAACCTGTATTGCATCTATGTGTGCGGAAATTAAGATATCGGCTACAAGTTTACAAAAAAATTTGTAAGCGACCTAAACTTGTACTTAAACAAGACGGAATTTTGCAAATTATTCTGTGCACACCTTACAGGAGGACCGATATGCTATCTGCCTAAAAACGCATTCATTCTAAAATAAATATGGCGGCCATCACATCGTGGAGCATTCGTTCTTCCTTGGCAGTATAAGCAGTTAAGAATCAAAGTAAAAGGAATTCGAACGTAGAATGCGACCTGTTAGTTGTATTAATTCTGAAGTAAATATCGCGGACGTCGCGGCGTGCTGGATGAATTTTTTTTTCATACTTCCGCGGATATGAGCATCAAATGAAAGGGCATAAATAGAAGGGCATAACCAAAGATCGCTTTCTTACTTGTTTCTTTTCACATGCACTTTACGTACCTTTGCGTTACGAGCAGTCGCTCAAAGGGAAGTGAAGGCCAGATCGGTACAAATATTACTTACACCTTTACCGAGCAAGCATTCACAGTAATTACGGTCCCATCGCCCTAAATCTACGGGATGAGTGAAAAAATTCACAAGACTGGGATAACAGAGAGAGAGAGAGAGAAAAACGAAGAAGAAGAATAAAAAAAAAAAAAAAATAGAATATAAAACGAAATTGGAAAAGTCGTACTTAGTGAGCATAAATTTAATTTATCGAAATCAAATATTTAACTATTTGTAAGCATATGTTATGTTCAGTCGTGTGCAAGTGTTCATTGGTGAAAACAAGTATTCACATCCGTTAGTGTGCTCGATTTATTACATATGTTATTGCTTGCTTCATAAGTAAACAGAAAGTTGGACATGGGTTCCATTTATTGAGAAAAAAGAATTGATATTGAGAGTGAAATTGTTAAATGAGATGTGACTGAGTGTTCTTTAAGCAAATAAGTTTCTCGAGCATACAAAAAAACTGTTGATATAAAACCATTTAAGGACGGTTTTTTTTTTTTTAGTATAAAAGATTTTTAAAGACGTGACAATCAACTGAACATTGTTGAATTTATTTAAACTTACACATATTGGAATTTTTATTACAGGAAAAGTGGAACTACATATGCACGCATTTACTCGGTAGCCGAGAATGTCAGTAATTAGTGAATCTCTTTCATGTGTGTTAAGTGAACCTTAAAAAATTGTTAAACTATCAAAAGTTATGTGTGCGGAGCTTTGCCTTTTCAAGTTCTTATAGAGCATCAACTCTTTGTCGCGCTAAAATCCCGCTTACGCTCATGTTCATAATGAACGTGAAACCTCAACTACCTGTAAGACGAGTGACGTTGTTCGACAGTTATAATCCCTTCTACTGCAAGCTGATCGGTGTGTAAAGCACAGCCGTGTATGCACGTGCTTACCTTCACAAATTGGTCGTAAATGTATTTTTTATTGCAAAGGATCTTCTTTATTACAATCTTACGTAGACCATAGTGAATGTATTAGATTTGTATATGGTTACCCGGCATGTAAATATCAACAGTGTCTTGTAGTTAGTATTCTGTAAACAAAATGATTTGCCAAATAATCTTAGAAGTTTTTGATTTTATCATAAGTTTACTATAGAAGGCAATGAAAAACCATTAAAATAATTATAATTAAAAATTCATTTTTCATCCGAATACGTGCTATGAACTCTGAATACTATGCCTATGTACGATTAATATATGCCTGGCTGTTTTAACGTCAGCTAATATTCCGAGCACGGCTTATCGTTCGTTTAAGTATGAAAATTGGCAAGAATTGATCCAAAAATGTGTGGACAATTATAAAGGTCTTCCTGCCCTTAAAAATTGTAGATCTTTCCGTTCAAGTTCGACTGTAAATTTTTCCTTAAGAAACTTTTCGAATTAGCCTTGAAAACCAGACAAATTGGGCTAAGGACTCTCTCACAAATACCTAAGAAGCGTATATGTAAAGAATATATGTAAAGAATGTATATCTTTGTTACGCGAATTAAAGGTATTAGACAAAGGTCTAATGTAAGAATTAAAGAAAGTAAGCAAAAAGGCTTGACGGCTATACTCTTTTACAACTTGACTCGACGACTTCTAGTAACCGGCGATGCGAGTGTAGAACTCTACTCACCTTTCATGCTGGTTCCTTTGTGTTTCCGTGCAACGTCACCTTGTTCACTTTACTCTCCGTTTACTTTATTGGCTCTCCACTCTCTACTGCTGTTCTAGGCATCTGCACTTTACATATATGAATAAGGCGCAATATGGCGGGCCTTTAGTTTCCATAATTAACTGCAAAATGCTGTTAAATCGCAAAAATATTTTGCTCAGAGCAATCTTAATACGATTATGTCCAAATTTAGATAAAGTAAAAAATTAAGTGGGATGGTTACCAGGTATGCCATTGTCATAGTGAATAGTCGTTCCTTAGCTGTCGTAGCATTTTTATAAGAGGATTTCGTGAAAGAAAAGTCACGTTCGGAAATCATGTTATTAGGCCTTACATCACTTGCGATTTGAAGTTTGTACAGATGTATGTAACACCTAGATGGACTTACAATACAGTCACATTTTATTGCACAGAAAGTCATTCAAACATAAATTTCCGATGTGTATACAACTATTTTTGGGTTCCACCAAGAAGATGCAATTGTTGAGATGTTTAGAGGTAATTCCGACAAACGTTATTGAAACTCGATTGCGTTGAGCCCTATTTGCAAACACTTTTATGCGAAAAAAAGACTGCAATAATCAATCCTCATTTTTCGACAAAGATCGCATGTTAACATACAAAATTGATGTGAGAAATCTGGACTGTATAGGCCAATATTTTGAACCTCTTTCTATATAACTGTTTCTACATAGAGCAAGCCTTTAGACGACAAAACGGTCTAGTTGCCAATATTTCTCAGCAAGAAAAGGACGATATGAGTAATTTGGCATAAAACCAAATTTGGACCACATGGATTTGTGTTTCGAATCCTACCTCTGTAGCGTTTTTGTTTTAATTGCTGCTTTGCGCTATGCGCCACTTATCAACGCCTTATCTTAGTTTCTTTGCTTGTCTCTTTGTCCTTTGACTCGTGGTCACTCACACAAAAGTATATGCCAAAAAGATCATAAAAGATCATAGGTATGGCAGGGTCTAGGGTGACCCAAGGCATGTATGCAGCCCATCGAGTGAAACTATCTGCGGAGTATCGGTTAGATAAAGAATGAAAACCCTCCCATTCCTACCTGACTAGCTAGCTTTGCCACGACACGTGCATCTGCCCTTTACAGTCTTCATCTATCTGACGGAACAAGTAAGAAAAGTTTTATTTCAGACACTGTTGTTAAATAATAGTGACGGCCATTTTGAAAATGTGCATCAGTAACTGTCTATCGTGATATTCTTATATATTAAATGAAATAAACAAACTGCTGTTTGTTGCAGGCCCTATAACAATTCTCGTGTAAAAAAAGCCCCTAATTTGTAGTACTTTATAACGAACATAGTCGAAGAAAAACAAAATCTTTAATAAGAAACTAATATTTGCTGAATTTAGGCTACATCGGCTCCTGGCGCGTTGGTGCATAAGACCTTCCAGTAAAACCATAATATATTTGTATTTTATTTTATATATATACATATATATATATTTTGTTTTAACACCCAATTACTCAAGGCATGTCGGCCGGGTAGAAGACGAAGTGGAAAAAGGTAAAGATGTAGGG
Organism: Glossina fuscipes; assembly: GCF_014805625.2. Classification (NCBI taxonomy): domain Eukaryota; kingdom Metazoa; phylum Arthropoda; class Insecta; order Diptera; family Glossinidae; genus Glossina; species Glossina fuscipes. The sequence continues at coordinate 2,295,204 of NW_023998440.1, forward strand.
AAAAAGCCGCACTAGTATAGGTATGATCCCTTTACCGACTGAGCCCAACAAAATCCCTACCGCACTGAGATTTGAATCCACGAATATTGACTTGTGAGTCACGGTTCTTACCTTCGTCGGTTACCTTTACATGAACGCAATGCAGAAGAATTTTATTGCCCGTCTACAATGTCATTATTTTTTCTATTGGTATAGGACGTCCCAAAGAGAGGACGATGAATAAATGGTTCACATTCTTTTCATTGTCCATGATTTCGTTAATTCGCCAATTTTTCCCTTTCGTCGAATCTTAACAGTGTTATCGCAAACATTTTAGAATACCTTGAATATTAGCAAAAGGACCCATAGACCGTAGTTCATGCTAAAAACCATGACTTTTCAAATTTTTCAATGCGATAAGGAGGAGAACGTTTTGAATTTTGTTTTGTCAGCAACACTTGCGGGGAGAGACTGCAATTATTACCTGTTGACTGAATGCTACAAAATTTGAGTAAGTAATATATTTGACACCTTTGCCATCCGATATATTATAAGTACTTGAGTGCTAAGAGGAATCTCATGGTTAATTTATAAACATTAAAGTTTTACGCTTATTTGCACACATACGTAAAGTTTTATTGCATCTGATGAAATATGATATGAAAATTCCAAAAACATAATAACTAAAGTACGAGCATATACACCCGTATATAAATATGCAAAGATGGGCGAACGGATATAACGTTCTGGCAATTTGTCTATTTTTCTGTGATATGCAAAACCCTTATATCTTATTGCATGTAATTTACTTAATTTAAAATTCACATCATATAATGTTGGAAATTTTTCACCTTTTCAACAAGCCCTCACTCTCAACCACACATTCAAATAGAAAGTCGAGTGTTAGGGTTACAAAATACAAACAACAACACGAACAGAAACAGAATCAGCAACAGCAACAGCAACAGCAACAACAAACATTGCATTAACAAAAACAACGTTATCTCTTGGACTAAAAACAGAGGACTTGTTTTTGTCTCGATTTAGTCATGCGTGTGGCTTGGTTTTATTAGTTTATAGACGTCTGGGCACGTGGTTGTTATGGATTCCTTTGCACCCTGCCTTCAAAATAATCTTTTCAAGTTGCTGCCCTGTGCTGTTTGTGTAAGGTGTCTATTATATATTTTTTTTGTAACTTTTTAAAATGGTTGAATGTATTTATTATTACTTTTTTTTTTAATTTTTTTCCCTTTTTTTTCGTTTGTATACAGATTAAACAGTTTTACGTAAAATAAATTAAGTCACGTTTGCTAATTATCGCTACATTACATTTTAATAAGGGAATATTAATTGGGATTTTATATCAGCGAGCGGAGGGCGGAGTGGCATATATTTTTTCCTTTTGTTTGTAACAAAAAAGGATTCGTGCGAATCACTGTGGGCTTCGTACGTAAAACTTTTTTATTAAGGTGGCATTGTTTTTTAACTTTATATCTACCAACACAAGGAAGGACGGTTGCGCCTTTAATGTTGGCCTTCCGTAATATCAGGAAGTATGCCTCTGAGGGTTCGTACAGTGTGTCTTCGTTGGTCGGGTACGTGTTATTGTTTGGTGTTTGGAGACAAAATTTGATAATGTGCCTTATCTGCCTTTCCCACCCCTTCTTTTCACCTTATAACCTGTAAGAATATTAATAGCAAGTTGAATGTGCATATCGAAGCCAATAGTTTGTACTTATTTATATTGACAGCACTTCAACTGACATCTGCTCCACAGTTCAAGTTGTGAGATGCCAATGTTCGTTTTCCGAATCTGCTTTAAATCTTGAACTGAATTGAAACCAAATTGACGGGATGGTTTTTCGAGTTTCGTGAAGTCATGGTGAAGGACGATTCCGAAACAATACAACTCGAATTTCTATCGAGAAAGAATTATAGCAGTGCCGAAATGGCTCGCTCGTAACCTTGCCGAGAAGCTTGTCGCAACGACTCTGCTTCAGCATAAATCCAAAATGTTTGATGTGTCCCTCAACAGCCGAATGGTAGGTGACCAAAGGTTGAAATCGTCGGAACGAAATTTGTCCAACCATCCTTACTTTTTCTTTTCTCTTTACTTGCGCACTACGATGTTTTTCCTTTATTTTTATTTATATCAAGGGTTGTTAAGTTTTTTTCTGCCGCGGAAATTTTCGTTTCCTATTTTAGTTCTGATAAATTTGGTAAATTATCAGAATAAAGTCAATTTGATTTGAATAACAGTATTTCTAGTGTTAACGAAAATATATTCAAAAATTTCAATTCCTTAACAATTATGAATAATCCCTTTAAATCGATTACGTGCATTTTGAGTTTTGGAATTTGGTTAATAACTATAATGTAATAATTGCTTTGCAGAAGAAACTCGTCGAACTAAAAATCTACATTGAAATGTTAAAGCTCATGGACAGGCAGGGGTATGGTGCATTTCTCAAGCCTTCCCTTTATCTAAGAAATGTATGTACAATGTATGTTTGTATGACGCGGATTAGCGTTTCTAAAAGTAATAATCACCTTTATTACCCTCATTTTATGATATTAGGCTCCATAGCTGAGAATCTCTTTTACGCTTTTCTAACGCATTCAATGCGTTAGCCATACACGTGCAACTTGTTAATGTGATTTGAACAAAATGCACTCAGCTAACATATGAAGAATTCAACGGTAATATCGGAGGCAGCCGGAAATTTCAAATGGTAACACAATGTTTATGTGCACAATAAGCGAATCATTTTTAAATCGTTCATAACAGACTGCGTAGAAAATATTGAACGTTTTAAGTCAAAATCGGAATTACATTTATCCTTGAACCTGTCATTACTTTGCTAATCTTCTGCTGACTTGCGGGCAAACTATATAATGCGATTATTTGTATTACGTAAAGAGGATAGGAGTAGTCTCCTGATAATCCCAGCCTTTAGGCAAACGAAGGTTGGACTTTTTCTTCAGTTTCTGCCGTTTCGCGATTCATTTCGAATGTAGGTACCGCCAATTGTGCGCTTCCCATCACTCACTATCAGAAGACGTCTGGTATTTGGATCGAGTAACCTTGTATTTAAGTAAGAAAAAAGAAGATATAATTCTTTGCGGAATTCGACTTCATTTATCAACATAGGTAGTAAAAGCGCTTGCAAATTATACAAAATATTTGAGAAAAGTCATTTATTAAATAAGCAGTCATTTTCTTTTCTCTTAGAGTAAAGCCTTGAAAAGTCGAAGTCATTTCATATTTCCCTAAAGATGTATTAAGCAGGAAGGGAAGATTCACGTGCGCTTATAGGATGCAAGTTGCTTGTGTGATTATGCAGATAATAGCGATCTATGTGCAGTAAGTCGAACAAAGTCAGAAACGATTGATTACGTCTGTTGCAGGTATTAGTTGACTAACAATCGGCGAACTGCGGGGCTTATACGAAGCATATCGGTCCATGAGATTTCAGTTATGAATTCAGTATAAGAAGCCTCTTAACAAAGTAAGTGCCGGCCGCATTAGTTTAAATGAAGTCTTACGAATAACGTCGGCACGATTTCCAAAAGAGTCAAACTGTCTGTCAAGGGTAACTTGCAGAGCGGACAGTGACAATTACTTCTCTGATGTCAGGAAGAATGCTCTTAATCCAATTTCCATCGAACTGGAGATATCTTTTGTTAGGGAAAAGCCAACCTTAGCAAAGAAAAAGTCAGTTCCTATTAGGACAATGCATTTAACCGAGAAAAACTACTCTAGCCGCAGCTAATATGAAATGTTTCGAATTCCATTACTTTACCTGACCCATTAAATCCAAAACACAGACTATTAAGTCTGTTTCGCGCGTTTTTCATTGAGGAGAACATTCTTACAATAACTCATGAATATTTGAAACATGTTAAAAAACGTCAGCAGCACGGCAAATAAATTAGAAAACACTAGTAGGTTAGATTACAAACTCTACCGCGGTAGAGTCACTTCAGCCGCAGCTATAGTTAGTGTTCAGTCGGTGAAAGCATGCATTTTCCGATTGTGTACAAAACCGTTAGATTGCGGCTGCTTCCCTATTTCTTCCTCTTTTCTCACCCCTTTCTGGCCCTCACCATATTGTATATATAGGGGCATCCCCTGAGTGATTGGTCACGTATTCAAATTCAAAATTCATCGTATAAGTAAATTAAAAAAGAACGCAGTTCATTGCACAACTAGGTAAAAATTGATTTTCAAAGAAAAAATTTTCGTAAGGGCTAAGAATATTGAATAAAATGCTATTGTACGTTTGTGTGCGGGAAAAAACATTTTAAATTATTCATTCATTTACTTTACACTTGAAATCAAATCTTCACAATTTCTACCATTTTCAAGTTTTTTATTTTTTATTTTTTTTAAACAAAGAGCAAACAATAAAGCTTCACTGAAAGGAACCTGCTGGTGATTGGTGATGCACAAGCATGCTTGCCATGAAATATAAGCAAGCATAAAACATTCAACGGCAATGCAATAGACATTGCAACAGCGTTGCATATGTTGCATGTACTGCGCTTTACTGAGGGAGAAGAACGAATTCTCGTCCCTTTTCCTATTTCAATCAAATCGTAGAAAAGCCGAAATCGTTTACCTCTAGATAGGGTCTTTGTTATCCTCAACGAATATCAATATTATTTATCATTTTTATTATTTATTAGATGTCTGCCATTTTGTATAGAAATTGCGGGAAGGTGTGAGTATGAACCCTATTTGTGTGTTTTACAAAATTTTGTTACGATCTTCAAATGGAATGAGAGGGCAGCCAGGCTGGTCGCAAACGGAACGATGACTCTAATATAACGTAAATATGTCGCGGTGGACATGAAAACGAAAATTGGGGAATTGTGCTTTTAATGCGTAAAGTGCAGGGAAACCGTCTAAATAAGAATACGCTGTTATTGATGATGATGATGATGATGATTGCGTTGAATGCACAGCTTCGTACGTATGCAACATACTTGTGCACACAAACATGCATACATAAGTACTTAAATTGGTATAAACTGCACTTGCTCTATGTCGGTTCACATATCATATTGAGTTTCTTGCGTTTTTTGCACTAGTCTACGCATTTTCTGATTTATGCTCAAGCGGGGTTGATTTGTTATTGCAAATTGGTTTCTGTTCACGTTCCCACTTAAATTGCAATGTGATGATGCACAAGAAATTCTTTTAACAAACTCTTTAATATACATTTTTACCCTTAAAGAATTTTTAATTATTTTTGTTGGCTTTTTTTCTTACTTCTCTTATCAACCCTTTCCTAAAGCTATCAGAATAAAAGCTATATTTGATGTTTTCGTGTTTGTGAAAATTAAGGAATAGCTCTCACCCTCTTCATTTGCTTCAAAGTTTTTTGTTTTTATCATTATATAGTGCATATATTATAATCAAAAATTCTTTTTATACAAAGATTTTGATTTTCTTCAATCGAAAACATTAATCTTTATATTACAATGACACCATATGTTAAAATGCTCATAAATATTCAATTTAACTAAAAGCTGTAGAATTAATAACACAGATATGCTTTGTGAATCGAGCGATTTCTTTTGTATACCCATCACCAAAGTATGAGGGGCATGTTCATTTTGTTAAGACGTTTGCAACGCCCATAAGGAAGCTTCAAAGAACGCGCAAAGTATATATGTATTCTTGAGCAGCATCAAGCTCTAAATTGATTCAAGCACGTCCGTCTACGCATCTGTATAATGTCTGTTGTAAGCACTCTTCCGGCCGTAAAAATGAAGCTATCGAAACATTAGAAGTTCTTGGAGGTTGTTGCGAATGGGCCGAATTATCTGAAGGACCAGCCTACAGTGCCACGTAAGCTGAGAGCATCGCCGGTTTTTCAAAAGAAATACTCTTTACTCGTTTACTTACAAACTAAAGCAAATAAATTTGCAAAACTTTGAACGTGTATTCTGTAGGCGATGGTGTGTTATCTGCACAAAAATGAAAAAATTGACTTCACCTACCCAATATAATGATGGATCAAAATTTAATTTTTTCTTCAATACCTATATAAAGCGCAGTAGAACGTTTCAAAAACTTCATACAATCTCTAAATTGTTGGCCACTTTCAGGGTCGGAGCGGATCTAAGCACCTACACGCCCTGTCATCCGCTCAACTCTCTCTCTGCGCAACTGTGTATTGTCTGTGATAAACTTTCTCGCATTCGTAGAAATGAAGATGTCGCGTACAAGCTTGCGAAAAAATTTGGAAGTAATCGAAACTTTTTAAAAAAATAGATGACGAAAACTGTGGACACCTTCGCTCTCCGTGTTTTCTGAAAAAATCAGCCGTGTCCGCCTAATATTTTAGAGTACGAAAATTTACTTTTTTTTCTGTTTTTAAGGATGACGGTGACGGGTAGAAGAGATTCAGTCACAACCGAATATAATTTTCTTACTTCTTTTTTTTTGCGTTTTGAATAATAAATAAAGATTAAATGAGGAAAACTAAAAAGGAAACCTACTTTAAAATTCTCATGTATTATGTGCCGCAGGCTACGCTATTGAAATTTTGAAATGCAAAAACTAAACGCATGGCCTGTGTGTAAATAATTCGACGCATGTTTCAATAAATAAAAACCTGAAACGTTTCAAACTCAGAATCTCTTTCCATTTCAGTGTTTTTGGGTACATTTTCAACTGGCAAGTTAACATATCCGTACTGTAGGGCGCTTCATGTACAACACGTCGGTTATAATTATCAGAACTGACGCACAAAAGTTGTTCTTAACACAAAACCACATCACTTCGCAAACAGTGTCAACCTTCGATTCACATATGCCAAAATTTCATCTTATCTCATTCATTTGTTTACCATCTCCTGTGCATTGTGCAATGGAAAATAATGAATTTCGGGATGTTGAGTAAAAGTTGCTTTTTCATAGGAAGAAATACTGCGCAAAGTCAGTTTTGCCTCCAAAAATGTTAAAGCAGCATTTCATTGTAAGTAAAGTAAGTATTTATCGCTTGCTTGCCGGTTTTAATCGAGGTCGCACGGATACCGACGATACGGTCGGGGCAAGTTACTCCAAAAGGAATCGATTACATCAGGAATATCACAAAAATCCTGAACATTAACCTCGACAAGGAAGAAATGAATTTCGAAGAAAAAGATGACATCCTAGAGATATAAGAAGATGGTGTGTATAATATGCCCATACAAAGAAATCGTCGTATACATAGGTGCTTGTATGTGTGTCTATATACATGCGCATATACACAGATATAGGTGTTCCGGTAATTGCGTACTTAGAAGGGCATCTGGTGGATAGAAGAGGTAGCGGGAAGCAATAAGTGTAATCACTAAGTTCTCATCAAAGGAATCATAAGCGGGTGAAGAAAAGACAAAGAGGAAACCGGTAAGGAATACCACTAAGGTACCGCCACTTGGAGCGCGCTAATATCTATGTATATATACATAAATATTTAAATATATACAAAGTCGAACTGATCGGAGTGAGCTGCTTGCTTTTAGCAATCGCGCATAATTTAGGAGTTAGGACATCTGCCTCACGCCCGGAAGATACAGATCCGATACCTGTTACGGGAATAACAAGCAATCGTTGTTTAATGTTTTTATTGCAGAAACAGTTTCTTTAATAATAACCAGGATTCTGTAAAGGTACTCTCTGTGGCGTGCATAACATAACTTTACTATTTGTTGCACCTACCGTTCACAACACTATATAGCAACATAGTAGCAGAAAGTAATCAAATAACCTGCAAAGGATTTTTTTTGTTACATGATATACATTTTAAATGTACACGTTTTTTGTTTTTATCCACCATCGAAGGGGACAAATTTATTTTGCTAAATTGTTTGCAACACATACAAGGAGGCTCCCTAATGTGTACATATATCCTTGATCGGCATGCAATTTTAAAACGCTTTACGCATGTCTGCGGTAGACCTTGACCTAAACACAGAAATAAACGCAATCCGCTTTAAATTTGCCGGGAACATAGCAGGTGCTTCCATACAGGTTTGTATCGAAAATGGGCAAAATCGGTAGAGAACATTTCTGGTTTGATAAATGAAAAAAATTTGATCCTTTGCTAATTTCGAATAAAACAAAACACGGGGATAGATAAAAATTTATCCGCATGATCCTACGATACTCATAGAAAGATGGAAAAAATCGGCCTCCAATGGATGGATGGAAAAAATCGTACCCACCCACTATATTGGAATATAGGAATGTCATCCTTATGACAAAACGTGTGCACTTCATTTTTTCGAGTTTTTCCCAAAGTGGTTGGATATGAAAAAATCGATCATTGCCGAATGTCATTGTCTTATTTATCTCTCTCAAAAAACATAATCATTTTTCAATCATAACTTTTCTATTTTTACTTACTCTCTCTATTATTGATGCGTTTAATAATTCATTTCATGTTTACTTTCAACAGTTCTTAGCTAAAATAATTTTTATTGTTTGTACATGTTGTTAAAATCCACCTTCCGGTCTTCACTTAAATATCTTATTCGAGTGCACGTGTCCTTTTTGTGTTTCGTTTTCTTTGCATTGCTCTTTGTTTGCTCGACGTAAGAAGAATATGTGAGCAATTTTCTTTTGTCAATATTGTCATTGACAGCAATGACTTTGGTCATTACCTCATATTTGTCATGATGATATGACATTGGTAATGTTTAGTCGGTGATGATGGTTCGCAGACTAATGGTGGACTCATAATGATTGAATTGTGTGTCCTTTCTGTACAAATACTTTGCTAAGTACATAAAAGAGTGGGGGAATAAAAAAAGCAGAGCAAATATGTCAGTAACATATTTATATTGAAAGTTATAAATCATCGACATGTATGCTCAATATATTGTTCAAAAAAATTGTATTCTTATTTTTATTTCCATTCGCGAGATTTTGGACAGAACAATTTTTATTAGATCAATTTCTTTGGAAAGTATTTAGAAATCAATTTCTTTTCTTGTAATTTTGATTTGATTATAAAGCTGTCGACACTGTTTTGGTTACTACTTTTCAAAATTAGGTTTTATATGTGAAGCGATCGGAAGAATTGCCAGATCTGAACCACTTTCTATAGCGTTCGCCCTTGGGTAAAAGCTTCGCAGTGTAAGGAAATTTATCAAAATACCTCAAAAATTATGGACCGCAGATTGTATTCCAGGCAGCAGGCAAGGGACAATAATGGAGATGGATGGACATGACCAGATCGACTCAGAGTTACAGGTTGATTAGGGATGACTTACTAAACGAAGCCCTCGATGTATTTGTATCTAGGCAAGTGGGAGGAGTTTTCCGACACCCGTCCATCTCTTTAGCGACGTTCCTAGAAAATATGTTTTAATGCAAAATATATCGCTTTATTTTTTATAACTACCTGCTTGAGTTAATTACAGCTGCAACAGATGAAATGGCAAAGGGGACGTTGAGCCAGCTCTTACTAAATAACAGTAAGTGCAAAAGTTTTCATCGGAAAATAATTGAGGCACCAAGTAGTCAAGATCTTCAATATATAATTTTTAGTACAGTATTTCTAAGCCATTCTATGAGAATCTGTTGTTCTTTCATCTTATGATCGTATCTTGAGCAACATCGCAGAGGCATCCTAAGTCAGAAGCATTTTCTTCGGTGTAATTTGCTGAGCTTAATAGCCCCCTTTTACAATGAAACTGATATGGGGTCGTTTTCTTATGATTATTCGTTTGTTTTAAGACTAACGAACGATCTCAAAGTCATAATGTACGCCTTAGGCTTTACACCTAAGGATAGTGGCATTAAAGGAGCCAACGGCGGACAGTCGTCAGTGCTTTCCAGAGTTTACATATTTCGTTTTATTTGTGATATAACCAATCACTTAGGGGACGTCCCGATTCGCGTGAGGCGAATCGAGAAGTAAAGGAAGAAATAGAAAGGTGGTGGCCGCAACCTGATGGATGAGTAGTAGTACGCCTTTACCGACTGAGTAGTCACTACAGCTGCGACCGAAGTCAACCCTAACGAACTGACACTCACTTCATAGTCGCTATTCTTATCCACTCGGATACTCATGCGGGCACTTTTGACACACACACACACACGCACTTTGGCGATTCCACATGACTGGTTTTGTTTCATGTTAAGATTTAATCCTTTGCTTTCAAATACATCAAAATCCAATGCGTTTTTCATGTGCTTCAAGATGACAACGTGGAGGGCTGAAAGCAATACAATGAAGCTGCAAACTTTTGTGCTCGCGCTCATGTAAAAAATAGGCAGACCATATCGGGGGCGGATATTTTAAGAAGTCGAAATCCGCAAATATAATACAATTTCGGGATAAATAGAAATTTTGTAAAAACATATAAAGTAAGCATAACATAGGTCAAAAGTAACCTTTGCACGCGTTCATATATCGTTCAGAGCAATGGTGTTTTCATGCTTGTCGTTTATATAATTTGTTAATGGTCGTGATTATAATCTATTGTAAACACACAGTGTTATTGTTTTTGTTCTCTACTTTTTACGTTCACTGTTGAACGGTAAAACTTCTGCTTATTGTCAATGCTAAGCAATTAACAAAATTAAAACGGAGAAACGAAGGCAACCACTATCAGCCAAATGTTAAATGCAGTCATTTGTAAAATGCCCTTTTTGGTGGAAAATATATATAAGCGAATGTAAAATGTAGATAAATTTATTAATGTTTATGACAACATTCAGGCTGGTTGCGTTCCAGTACTAATGAAAATGTTTAATTTTTTGGAAATGTTTTATAAATGTCAAATTTTAAATTAACTAATGTAAAACATTCTTAGTAGAGGGTAAGATTCTATTAGAAAAAGACTTGGAGCCAATGAAAGCAAACATGTTGATCTGGTTCGACTTTTGCCCGCACTTCACTAAAGTAAATTTGTGAATATGTTGAGAGCCCTTCGTAGTTAATGTTTATGCAGAACTTAACGTCGACCTTTCTTTAAAAGCTGTCAACGAAGGAAAAATGCGGAATAATTTCAATGCCAATCAATAAATCGTATTAAGAGCTAGTAAAAGTTTCAGAGAAAACAGTCGAGACGTTGGTATTAAACTGATTATCTATTCGCCATCGCGCGGTTCGACTAACCGAACAGATTTTCCAAATTTATTTGCGATAGTAATAATGAAGATATTTGTTAGTCTTTTCTGATACTCCTGAAGAAGTAGACGTTTCTAAATTCTTAATCGTCGTCTGCACGTTGTCGCAGGCGAATCGCAATAAGCGAGCGAATATACCTTTTAATCTTTTTTGTAACCATTAAGATGCGAGTTTTTACAACTTCGGACAATTCCGATGATCGGTTTTTTTTTTCTTTTGATATGAACAATCAATTATGAAAAAGGGGGAAAGAAGAGAGGAAAGAGAAAGAAATAGGGAGGTGTTGGTCGCAGGGCAACGGGTGTGTGCCCAAATGGTAGGCATTATGCATGTACCGACTAAGTCTTCACTGTAGCTACGATTAAAAAAAACTCTATCACACTTGAGATTTGAACCCACGAATGCCGACTTGGTAGTCGAGGTTCCTACTTACTCGGCTACTCAGTCTGTTTAAATTTTATTATGAGCTGGAATAAAATTTTGCACTGTAACCGGTATCGGGAAAATGAGATAACATTGAAAATTTAATCATTACACGAAACTTGAAACCACTTTTGGTGTATAATCGCGTCAGAAGACGAATATAGGGAGAGAGAGAATGTAGGAAAATGTTTTTGATCTCTGGGCCCAGGCTTATTTAATCGCCGTAAAGATAAGACTCGTGCTTTTATCTATGCGTTGATTTAACTGCGTTAATTTTCCGAATGCAAACACAGCAGCCATTATAATAGCTTGACAACGGCCGGCATATCTAAACCAAACCTCATCAATCAGCCATAGCGCACTAAAGGTAAAAAACAAAAAAGTTATATATACAAAATGCGTACATTTCTTAAGAGGCTCAGCAAACACAGCAAACAGGATGAGACAATCGTGCTGACAATGATGACATTCGCCACAATGCACTACCAGGGCGAAAAATGTAACATGTGGTATGGCAGCGAATTGTATGCTGGCATGAGCGAGTTGGATCTTTAAACACTGGCTGCTCGTCAGTGCAGATTTATAACGGCGGATAAACCATTAAGAAGTTGCCTTAGTTTTGAAATTTCTAAAAAACTCCTTTCTTTTCCTCTCCTTTCTAAAACTAACTATTAGATATAGCTTTTATTTAACTTCTGCTCTGACATTGTTGAGCACACAGATGCACTCTCCAGTCATGCTTAGCATTACTGCCAATGCGTTTCGATTTATAAAAGGTTATTAGAGATTGTCCTACGGTTGGTAAAAACTCTAACCGTTTTTTTTTTTTTTTTTTACTTTAGCGAAGAAAGAGTCCATTGAAATTAAACTTTCGCTTTGGTTTATAAAGATAGTAAGAAAATTCCGCATAAAATAGAGAAGGTAATCTATCTACATACCTATCTGTCTATTAACAGCACAACCATGCCATTAATTGATATTTCCAGAGATTAATTTTTGTTCGTGCTCTCATGAAAGGATTCATTTTGCTAAACAGATAGAATGGATTCTTTTTTTTTTTTTATCAAAATGATATAATGGTTTTTCCTCCAAAGTCTTTACTGATATCGTTTTAAAATGTTTTCCATTTTTCTTAGAACTAAGCGTTTTTATTAACACATATAAAAGTGCAGATGGGAGTTTTTTAAAGTTCTTAATTATGCTAATATCAAGGTGAAAAATGTAAAAAGAAAATCCTGCTTTTTACGATGTTAAAGAACTTTATGCTTCAAATAAGGCAAGAGCATCTACTACTACGTAGATAAATAAGTCTTGACAATTTATTTGAAGGAGCTCATTAATTTAAAGGTAATTTTAAGGCTTCAAATTTTGTTTATTAAAAGTCTTTTCAAATATATTTCGATTTATTCTAAAGAGTTTACAAAGTATTATTTTAATAATTAAAACTCTTATCTTTATGAGCCCAGTTGCGATGGGACCTTATCAACTTGACTATGTTTACCAGAATGTGCTAATTTAATGTATTAAGCAAAAAAAAAAAAAAAAAATATTGCATATTAATTTAGTTTGTAAATATGTAGCATAATTTTAGGAGCGGTTGAACAATAAAGTTTTTAAAAAATTTCTGGGCTTGTTAATCAAGTAATTTATCTGCATACCTTAAGGCTGAATAGATGTGAATGTATATATGTATGGATATGCATAGACCTCGTTCCTCATGTTAAGAATAACGCAATGCTGTCATTAAATCGTATTTGACAACGCTGCAGAAAAATACAAAGAAAGGGAAAGTTTTCTTCTGACAGAACAAGTATGAAAAGAAAATTTTATTAAAAATTCACATAAATAGCTCTTGTGTGCCACATGGAATATGCATAAGTACTTCTACTTGCAACAGTTTAATATCTCCGTATATATACATACATGCATGCACGCGCACACATATACAGACACATAAAGAATAGAAATAGAAATATATATATATATATATATATATATATATATATATACATGTGACATCTTATGCTATATATATGTATATGTGACATCTTATGCTATATATATGTACATGTATATATTTATTTTTTTGTAAAGCATTTAATACGTTCAAAATATGAAACCATAAGAGAACGCAAAAAAGAATTCCATTTAATAGATAGCAAAAATTTTTATGAGTGAAAGTGTCGTACACATCATAAAAACAAAAAGAAAGAAAGTAAAAGAATTTTAAACTACGAAGCTTTGGGAAATTTACTTGCATAAATAAATTCTCCATTATGAAAAACCACTTTATTGTTGTGCATGCTTTAACCTGCAATTCTTCCTTTTTTTGTTTTTACATTTACCAACATGATTTATCAATATTTAAATATTGATATATCGCGATATATTTATGCATAAATATTTAGGCTCAGCTGTCTGCTAAAGTCAACTTTGTATGCATATACACACAAATCAACAATATGGACAAGTTTGTCATATGTAGATTTTTCAAAATATCATACACATTCAATGCATTTGGTATGTTCCACATGCGATCGATCACGCACATTTTGCATACATCACTTGCTGCTACCCCATTGATATTACAATGTAATAACGGAGCATATTGAAAAAAGAACGCAGTTTTTGTATTCAGGTTAAGATTTTCGGATTTATTTCAAGGTGATTATTAATCCAATTGCGCTCACTTTCACGTACACGTTTTACTTTTCTCAAAAGGTACTTCACTTTATCCGTAGGAGCGTAAGCAATACGATATTCGACATTCTCCTAAAGTGAGTCCATTTTCGTTGTTTAAATATCCACGCAAGCTGCTGCCATATAAATTCATAAACATCGATCTATTTTTAATATCCTAAGTCGCTTGCGGTACAAGGACATGTTCAGTTTGTGCAGATGCGTACAGCAATCAAAAGGACTTCAGAGAGATTTACCTTTTATTCTACTCTTTTTTTTTTTGCTATGCGAGCTGGACGTAGACATTTTTGAAAGACAGTGCTTCGTAACACCAGCGTACTAACAGTTGCTCCTTCCCCCAACAACCACACACAGGCACATGGTCGATCGCTCTCCTTGCCAGGACCACAGCTAGGTATTACTTCGCGGGGGCTGAATGCAATTGGTGCTCTTCATTTAGGGGGGCCTTAGTAGACTGCTCTATTGACTTCAACTTCTTCTTCCCTCTGTCAGCTGCATCTTTAAGCGGCATAATTTATGTATCATCTTTCTCGTAATACTATTGGTCTTGCTCTGGGCTTCGAGGTGGTCGGCCATGTTGCTACATATTTCATGTGGTTGCTATCTAGCTCGTTCAAATGCCCCAAACCTTGGACGGCCAAATATTGCCCCCTTCCTCCTTCCTTCCCGGCAGAGGGAGCATACTGACGACTTGTCGTGACCCAAATCTGTGCAGGTGGCTTCGTGAGCAGCCATGACCGCTCAAAAATTGAGTAAGAAAGTTATTTACCTCTCCTTGGCGTTTCTCCATCCACAGCGGTACGTTTGTAACGAGCGAGAACGTCCACTTTCCTTTGGACGCGCTTTACCACTGTCATCATTTCTTATATCTAATTCAGCTTATCTGTAGTTTATAGCCTAGCGGCCATTGACTGGACTGTTGCTATAACATACGTCATTAGTTGGGGGTTGAAAAAAAAGTTTCCGAGTCGCCTTTAGGCCGCGAAATTCATAAACGAGTATTCAAGACATAATAATAAATACTTCAGGTCCTGTTTAAACACTTTGTTTGTTGTTCCGAATATTATGTCGTGTACTTGCTTCTCTTTTTCTTTTTTTAAATAGATATTAAAAAAAAGTAAGATTATTTTATCGAAAAAAAAGCTTTTACAACGTTAGGTAGTGATAAATTCGGCCTAAGCCGATTATAACTTTTCCTTTATCCCTGTTGTATTGGAGCCAAAATAATTTATTTGCATATTTTAGTCGATGCTTTAAATTTACTCAATGTCGCTTTTCATTTTTTTTTTTTTTTTTTTTGTAAATTTATATTTAAACGTTATGTTTTATGAATTTATTCGTTCATATATATATATATATTACCGAATGATGCAAAAACTTTTATTTATTATTTCTTTTTTTGTTTGGCTTTTTCCTCTTTTTTGGTAACTTACCGCGTAGGGAAACTTGTTATTATTTGTTTTTCGTTACTTTATATTTTCGTTTTGCTATCTCGTGAATATTATCATACATATTTGGTTCTATATTTCAATGACCCACTTACATATGATCAGTTTATTTTTCCGTATTTTTTTTGTTTTTCGGCTCTTATTTCATATTTTCTAGGATGCAATTTTTTCGACTTTTTACACAGTAAATAAAAAGTGATTTTCAATTATTTATTTTGTAAAAATATTTTTAAAAAACAAAAAAATCCAGCCTGAACATTTAAAATATTTTATTAAAAGGTTTATAATAGCATGGATTTAAAAAAAGAGAATCTTCTTTAAAGGGTTTTACAATTGCTTACTTTTAGAATGTTATTATTAACAAAATGAAGAGCATATATTTAGGGGTTAATGGAAACTAAATGTTTTATATACTATCATATTTTTATAGTCTACATCACTTATCGTACAAAGGTATACTAAATTTGTGCGGACGTATCCTGCGTCGAGAAATAATTAAGCATTTTAGCATACGATAAGATTACCGTCTGACCGTGTGATTCGGGCGTTTTGTCGAAAGCACAAACATTATTAAAATGGTTCAGATACACATGTGGAACTACATGTTCGACCATTTCGACTTATTTTGAAAAGTCGTTATGTAAACAAATGTGGGGTAGATTAGGTCATTCAATAGTTGGCCGTGGCCCACTAAAATAATAAAATAAAAATTGATTGTGACACTTACTTGGCTATTAAAATTAAATAAGTATAATAATAATAATAAATTATGAATTAAATAATAAATTAAATTTCTTGCAAAAGAGATTTGTGGAAACCGTATTTTCAAAAATTAAATGCTTAGACGAAGATAAATGCCGCAGATTTAAAGGTTCACAAAAACCACTCAAGCGACTTTTCTTTACAAACCGTTTGTTAGCAACAATATTATCTATCTTTATATATTGTAGGTGCTTGTATGTATCTATTTTGATAATTTTTTCCCGTGAGAAAAATTGTTACAATTTATATTAATCGAAATTTGGTGTATCTTTATCTTTCTGGCAACTTTACGAAAGCCCTTCGAACGAAGGATGTGAGCGATCCTAACATTCACCTACTTTTGCACTTATTCAGCATTTTGACACTGCTTGCCAGTCAAGCCATTCTGCTTCAACCTGAAAAAGTGATAATCAGAAGCCGCTATGAGATGAGTACGGTGGGTGTGCCAGTGGTTTGTGGCCATGAATATGCCGCTTCGATGTCGATGTGGATGGCTCTCCTGAACTAACTAATGACGTTTTGCGCTTAAGATTGTCGTAGAGGATCCAGTATATGTGCAAGCATTAATTAATTCGTGTAGCTTAAAGAAATAAATTCTAAGACGAATAAGTAAGTAATAACTACTAATATTATCGGTTTTTTTTTTTTAACAGGCAGACTATATGGTTGGTGTAGTTGTTTTAATTAAGTCAAATATATTATTGATGCTACATTCTCCAAGTACTTTTAACACATCCGTAGGCCTAGACGCTCCAAAAACCTTTGGACAGACTGTCAATTTGGATTATATAGGTCACTAAGTAGAAAAGTAGCTTAGCCCAAACATTTTAGAGAAACGTATAGACAGTTCATGCAATTCGATTGAGTGTTTTTATTAGTTTGGGGAAAAAGAAATCCATTATTTTTATATGAACTTCAGGACTTTATTTAACATGCTTCGGATTGTCCGATTTGGGTCAAATATGCACCGTTTTGTTGTACGATTTGTTGCCATTTTTAAGGCAACTACAAAATGCCTCTCTCATAGAAGTCCTGGTCTCTATTTGCAAAAAACTCTAGTAGTCCATTTTCACAATCCTCCCTAGATTCCAATTTTTTATCATTAAAGAAATTTTGCAATGCAAGAAAAAGATGATAATCGCTTGGTGCCAAGTCCGGACTGTATGGCGGATGAATTAAAACTTCCCAACCAAACTCCCGAAGTTTCTGGCGAGTCACTGTAGATGTGTGTGGCCTAGCGTTGTCCTGGTGGAACACGACACCTCTCCTGTTGGCCAATTCTGGCCGTTTCTGGTCAATCGCTATCTTCAAACGATCCAGTTGTTGACAGTAGAGAGCAGAATTTAGCGTTTGGCCGTATGGAAGCAACTCATAATAAATAATCCCCTTCCAGTCCCACCAAATGCAAAGCAAAACCTTCCTGGCCGTTTAAGGTGCTTCACCGCTCTTTGACCACGATCGTTTTCGCACAGAATTATCGTATGTGATCCATTTCTCAGCTCCAGTCACCATCCGTTTAAGAAATGGGTCTATCTCATTCCGTTTGGCCAAGGCTTCGCAGATGGAAATTCGATCCATCATGTTTTTTTCTGTTAATTGGTGTGGCACCCAAACATCGAGATTCTTTTTGAATCCAGCTTTGTATAAATGGTTTAAAACTGTTTTATGGTCGATTTTTTGCTCCTGGGCGATGTTACGACTGCTAACATGCCGGTCAACTTCGATCATTTCTCCGATTTTATCGACATTTTCGACAACCGGCCTACCTGTGCGAGGTGCATCTTTAACATCAAAAATTCCTGAACGGAATCTACGAAACCAAAATTGCACATAATTGGCTGTTACAGTATCGGAACCATAAACACCATTCACAATTTTAGCCGCCTGGCTTGCATTTTCGCCTTTGTCAAAGAAAAACTGTAAAATGTACCGAATTTTCTCTTTGTTCACTTCCATTTTTAACACGCTGTAACTCACTGAATGCACCAAACAAAAAACAGCAAAAGAATTTTTTTTACTGCGAAATGTACAGTATGTAAATGTACAGTATCGGAAATTGTTTGATCGATACTTTACGAGAAATCAATCAGTGCAGCCATCTACCGAAAAAATAATGGATTTCTTTTTCCCCAAACTAATATATTTTGAAGTCGCTGTAAACGTGCTTTACATGTGGAGGCGTCGGCGTATATAATGATCGGTAACAGAATCACTTAGAATGGATGTGAGTATTTTGAGACATATTTAAATGAAATGAGATTAAAAAGAAACACTTTGAAGCCATGAAAACTGCCTACCCTGTCATACGAAGATGTATTTACTTATAAATATGACTATAGAAATAGGCTGTTTAGAGCAGTGGTGGGTAATCGTCACAAGAGAAAGCTAGTCTAGTACAGGATTCTCTCTTTGCAGTAGTTGCCGGAACCTAGCACGAAAGGAGATTAAAAGATTTTATTTCCAAATTGCTTTTGTGTGCAATTGAGCCTTTATTTAACTAGAAAGGTGTCATCAATTAACAAGAACATCAAAATTTAATGACAGCTTGCGAAAATCATTCGTCACTAGGAATAACGTAAATAGCTTTATACTTTACTGTTATGCTTTTGTTTGGAACATATGAACACTTAGCGATAGTCTGAGGACATCTGCCGGTGTGACTTCCCTCATGTTTGCTGAATATGCAATCCGGGAGTACTTGGTTTGTTAAGTTCGCGCATGAAGGGAGCTGACTGCGAGAGATAGGGCTTTGACGTAGTTTCTTCTTTTCGTTTTTGGGTTTTGAGTGTTTTTCGGTAGGGCAGAGAGGAGAACCTAAAAAAAGACGTGTGGAGAAAAGAAGGGGATTCATGAAGTTAGAGACCGGGATGCGAAATAAAAATATTTTTTTAAAGTCAGTGTCGTGTTAAAAATTTGCAAATTTAAAGTTATACAAAGAAAATGCAATAAACCCCTTTTTAAGAGTTACGAATTTAAAAAAATGGTGCCCAAAATTTTTAATTTGTGCAGAAAAAAAAAAAATGTGTGCTAGGAATCGGAAAAAAGAAAAGAGCAAGATGGCCGGTCTGAAGATCGTAAAATGAACGGAAGAAACTTGATTAAAGTTAAGTGGTTGCGAAAGAGCAAAAATTATTGATGTTGCCAAGGAAGTACAATGTGAATCAATCGACAGAAACAAAAGAAATAAAGAGAGGAATTATTTTATGCTCAACAGCAATTACAATAACCGAAGAAAAAGTGCAGACAACAGAGCGCTAGCGCTTCAGGTCTTTATTACCTAAAATTATTTCATCAAAAATAAGACTCTTCTAGTGCAAATATAAGAATATAAGTAAACAGAGAAAAAAGTTTTGTGATTTTCCACTCCACGCTTATCATGCTTAACACTTATCGCGTTTATGATCGCACCAAACTGCTGTTTATTTGGTCGAAATTAAAAAAAAAACATTATAAAAGTAAACAGAAATGTGGGACAAAAATTGAATGTGAAACGTCATCAATCTGATGTTGCCTTTAGACAAGTATAAAGGTAAGTAATTATTTGCTTCTGGTTGGTTGGGCTGTCGTGTAGCCAAGTTCGCGGCTTCAAATCTCGGTGCGGTAAACCATACTTGGCCGAAAGCGAAAGTGAGGGATCATTAGGTAAGGCGTAAGACTTATAGATGGGGCATATATATACTAAGCAAGCAAAAAGAACGTAACCTATCAAATTTAATTAAATATCTCGATGCTATGCTAAAAATCTAGAAAAAAAAACATTGATGCAGCAGATGGCTCCGGCTCACGGGAGTCACTGTTACTGTACGTCTTGTCAAGAGAATCACGTAAAATCGTATTTTAGAATGATTTGACGATATCTACAAAGTCCTTTTTCAAATAAACTGTTCAAAGTTTTTCGTATTATTTGTAAAAGTTTTTCATTTTTATTGCCTAACTTTAGGCTTTTAGTTGCTATTACTAAGTATATCTTAAAGAAGTTTTGCTGAATTCTTTTTAATTTTCATTACGAACGATTTTAAGTTTATATTGCCTTACTAGGAGGTATAAAAAATGTTTTTCAACGATGGCAAATACGTGAACATAATTTACATATTTATGATTGCTTTAAAAAATCTTTGAGAAAACTTATCCCTTGTCTTCCATTTCAGCATCAACATTGCAAAAAGAAAATAAATATTTATGCTGTGGTTGATGATATCATTGAAACATTATTACTATGTGTATATACATTATATATATATATGTATCTGTATATGTATACTATACTTTTTCATACTTTCTGTTGTATCGTTTCAATGAAAGAATGAAAAGCATGGACTAAGATTGAGACGGCGACGTCGCAAATATGGCCAAAACAATCGCATCCAAATATACGAAACTGATGTGAAATTCCTGAAAAAACATAATAAAAGCGAATGGTGTCTTTATAAGCTCGTGTGTGTAAAGTAATGGTATTTTGCATATTATGAAAATTTTATAAATATTTTTATTCTTCAATCTTCCATTTTAAACAAGGGGTACATTGGCGTACAAAATTTCGCAATTTCTTGGTATGCGAACAGTAATAGTTAAATGAAATTTTTTCACGATGACATTTTTATTAAAAATCGTTCCGATAGCAGTAGTCACAGCAAAACAAAAATATATATATATATATTTATATATTATATAATATTTTCATAAAACTAAATTGGTTTTTCGCATTTCCCTATAAATCCAAAAAAAGAGAAAAAAACAACAGTGTAACTTGCTGCGAACCGTAGGCACCCTTCAGCCGCGTGATTACAGTATCAAGATCAGGACAAACGGCTGTTGCATAACGATGTTAAATGTCCCCATTACAATCCTTCAGTTTATTACGCCAGCGAATATTAATGAGTCGCTCACCAAAGCTTTTAAACGCAGCCTAATTACAAATAATGAATAACTTTAATTGTTGTTCTATCTACAGTCTTTGTTCGCTGGAAATTACTGCATATATAAAAATGCACTTGATATAAAAATATAAACTATTAGGAATTTGTAGGGCAGTAAGTCGCAAGTTGGTCATATTGACAATTGGCAAATAAAATAACTTTAGAAATTATGCTCGGCCTTGGCGAGATCTCTTATACTCCTCTGCTCAATGTCAAAATAGTACATGAAAATATTTCTTATTGCGACCTCCGAGCAACGAACAAAATAACCATTTCCTTTTTGCTATTGAAAAGAGGGGTATTTGCACTGTACGTTACACCTTGGGCGTCCCGTTTGATCTGTTTAGTCCAGTTTTGAAGCCAGCAACTTCGAAAGTTTTTCCAAATTTGAAATCTGTATTCTCATTTTGCTTAAGAATTTCCCGCCGTCGTCACGCTAGGCTCAAAGGCGAGAAAATGATCCATAACCTTCGCCTCGTTCTGGCATGTCAGGAATGGTGGAATTCCCTAGACGATGAGGGTCGTTTCACGCATTGCAATGTGAAGTCCAAAGCTTTCAATTATCCTATGTTTTGTTATGCACTATAGATCTAAGCACGCTTATACTCAAGTCTTCGCGTTCAATTCTGAAGTCACCTGGGTTCGTAAACCTGCTACCATCCAAATCTTTAGACAACAATTTTTCGAGAGTGAAGCGTATCTTCATGGATGTGTCTATGTTGAGCCACAAAAGAATTCACAACTTTAGGCATAGGTTTTCTGTGATTACTTTCCAAAGCGTGGTCGCTTCAATCTCCCAGTCTAGTCTTTCATTTCACGGGATATTCTCTAAGTGACGGTAGTTGCCCCGTTTCCTTAGCTGCTTTCTCTTATTTTGGAGAGCTATTCTAATAGATCGATCAAGTTATAGCACTCCACCGGTCTCTTGTCTTTCTTTTGTCTTTATGACTGTAGAGATAGAGGTACTAAATGTGATTTTGCAGAATGATGCACGCTTTTGTATCTACCTCTTGTAAAGAAGAACCTTTTAGTTATGGCAGCCAGCCCTGACTGCTGGGCACGGTTCTAGGACTATGGTTTTCAACTATTTCTAAAGTGAATAATTAGAGATGATGATAGACCTGAACATTCCCCAGAATGGGTTTATTAGCCATTCACTTTAAGTCGATCTGGCACTCCAGTTGTAATGGGGCCACTAGCTTATAGGGATTACTCCAATCTCTGGGTGACGCCGTAAGTAATATGTACCATTAACGAATAGTTACAATTAGTATGATAAAATGAACATACGGCATCTCCTATAGTACATATAAGAATTCCGAAAAGTTTTGAATAAAGAACGCGCATAATCTGATATAAGACGGCTTAGTTAACTACTCGTTTCCCGCTCTTTCCCAATAATTCATGTAGCCTCTACTCACATACACACGCCCATATATGCCTGTCAACATACGTACGTTTAAATGCGAGTAAGCGCAAACTACATTACATTACTGGCAATTTTTCAGCATATTATTTTTATTGAGCTTTTCCCCTCCAAGCACTTTGCGTTTTGTGCACTTACTAGCAAAACATAAATTCCTTTTACGAGACAAATAGTTTGCAACCTTGTGTAATAGTGAGCGAAAAAGAAAGTGCCAAAGTTTATATGAAAAGCGGAAATCCTTCTAACACCCTATAACTTGCTCGTTGACTGACTAGCTTGATATCTAGTCTTTATACTCTGCTGACTTTTATAAAATGTTGTTGTTGTTGGCTGTGTGTATGTAGTTGATTACTATTTCATATGCTATCTTCATGTACACGAGTTTTGTTTATTTTGCCTTTATTTAAAGTGCAAAATAATTTTCTTCTTATCATAATTTTGCAATATTTATATAATTTCCTTACGCTAAAAAAAAAAAAAATAAATAAATAAAAAAATAAGCAAAAGAAATTTTTATGTCATGACAAAAGTTTCTATTCAACTCTAATACAAAAACTTTTTATCCAAATAACAAGATATTACGTTTGTTACTTTTACTTTGCCCTCGTATACAGGACTAACATTATATATATATAGAAGGCATGCATTTTGAATATATTAAAGCATACGCATTGGCTTTAAGTTGACCCTATGTACGTATGCATTTATGTACAGAGGTATGTACTTACCAGGCAATAGTAGGAGTAGTATACAAAGTAAGAAACTAACTTTACAAGAAACTTGATAAACTTTAAAATTATACACAAAGGAATAAAAACGAAAAAAGGACTGCATAAAAAAATTTTTGAAAATTTTTTATTGATAATAAAAGTACACAGAAAGTAAATAAAAAATCATTGTAAAGATATTTTAAGAACCTTGAAAGACATATATATTCAAACAATTTTGTTTACTTCTTTATGTTTACGCTGTCTTATGCCGTTTGTTCTAAACTTTCTTAACTTTGCAGTTGGTGGAGGTCCATTTTTTACTACTCAAGAAAGTAGATTTCTGCTACGTTTGAAATCATTTCAAGTTTTTTTCGTTCAATTCCGTTTTAATTTTCATAAATAGATAGATAGTACGATATACGTTCCCGAACGTTCCATAAAGGCGGAGGAATTAATGTTAACATCTGCTATAGTTCAATGCTTAGGATATTTGACGATTGGTCGAAGAGTCGAAGTTCAATACTCGGAGAGGACTTTTTAAAATTTTCTTGTCATTTTTGTTTCCTTCCATCTTACTTTCCCAATCCACTTACATATGTCAAATTTAAATTTGAGCAATTATTTCGGTGTAAATTATTTTTCCACCAAAGCCAGTGGACTGCATATGATATGTTTGGCGATGTAAATACAAGGGAACAAGAGATAACTAAAAAATTGTTTGTGGCGTCAATTTACGTCGAAGCATATCTTACGGCTTCTTACAGATTTGGCGTTCCTTAAAAGATGCACACAGCTGGTTAGCGTTTATTTTTCCGCTTATAAGCTTCAATTTAAAATTTGTAAGTTCTGAAGCTTTGCTTTAGATAATATTTAAAAAAAAATGTCCTTGTTTGATGATAAGCTGGTTATTTCTCCTTACTTTTACATGAGAATGTCCGCAAATCATGTTAAAAGCCGGCACGGACCCGGTTCGATTCCCAGTGCGGAAGTTGAACGATAATGTCAATTATTATTTTTTGCTTTCTTGTGGTGAATATCAATCCATTTAGATCCCTTAGCTTAAATCATAATATTCTAAAAATGATTAAGTAAATGTAAATATTATATACAGTTTATTGACAATGCGGCAATAAATGTAAGAGCGAAACTGCTGAAAACAAAGCTAAGCGTTATTAAAGTTCGTAAAATGTGATTTTAGTTAGTTCAAGAGGTAGAATAATTTTCTTGTATGGTCTCAACTACTTCGTTATCATTCAAAAACGCCCAAGTGATGAAGAGTTTTTTAAAGTTAAATGAATACTATGCGCCTGGTGTCCATGCAACAAAGAATTAGTGTTATGCAACACTCTCTTCCTCTGCAGGCCAGATTCTTCTTAATCAAGCATAGGTTCGCAGCGATTCTAATTAGAGTGAGTTTCGTATTTTCTAATAAAAGAATAATAATCCGCATTAACGCTGTACATCTCTAACAAGTGCGGAATTCCATGAAAAGCAGGACGCTATCG
The DNA here is from genome assembly GCF_014805625.2 of Glossina fuscipes. Taxonomy (NCBI): domain Eukaryota; kingdom Metazoa; phylum Arthropoda; class Insecta; order Diptera; family Glossinidae; genus Glossina; species Glossina fuscipes. The sequence continues at coordinate 2,320,210 of NW_023998440.1, forward strand.
ATCCTCTTGTTAAAATGGAACTACGGAAAGTATGTAAGAACATCTGAGAGTTGAATTTTAAAAGTTTTTTAAATTTTTTATATTTTTTTAATGAAAAGACATTTTTGGGGGTTGGGAAGACCTATTAAACGAAATTAAAAAGAGAATAACAAAATTAGTACATTCCCATCACCATATGAAACTGTATAAAAGTAATTTGTTGCCTACTTTTTGGAGATACATTAGTTGTACAAATTCAAGTATACTTTTTGAAATAAAATTATCTACTGAGCTTACTTTGCATTCCGTACTTTAACTTTTCGTAGATCTCTTGCCGTTTCTTTTTTTTTTCACTATTTTTTTTTCTACGTGTAATTCTGTAGCAATTGGGTTAAACAACATTTGCAACAAAATGAAAACTTTGTAAAAGTCTCTACCAAATGCTTCCTTTCCTACTGCTGTTACTTGTAACAAAAACAACAGAAGCAATAATAACTAGGGAAACTAAATTAAATATAAAAGTTGTGCGCTTATAGAAAATCAACAAAAAAAAAGAGGGAAAAAACAACAACAACAATACTCAGAGACGGAAAGCTGCAAGTAACCAGGACGCATATTGTGTGTGTAACGGGTAAAAACAAATGTGGCATTTGAGTAAAGCTGACATTTTGCTTGAACCCAACTGTGAACAACGGCGGCCAAAAAAAAACTCGCCACATCACCACGATAATATAACGCCCGTTCATTATGCTATCACCCAAAGTAGAATATGCAGACAATGAGCAATTGTCAGTAAAAGACGGAGAATTGCATTAAATGTTTGCTTTCCCTTTGCTCTTTGTTACTCTTTCTAACGTTCTCTCGCTACCTTTCTTTTCTATGTTGTGGAACCCTTTGTTTTTTTTTCCTTTCGGAGGAAAATAAAAAAAAAAAAACAAACCCAAGCGTGAAAAGTAGGAAGACTCCATCATGAAAAGTGTCCGTTGGCACTACTAACACACACCGGTGCACATTTACGTTTAATAATCGAGTCTCGGGTAAACGAATTACAAAGCAAATGTTTACATAAAGAGGAAAAAGATTGTGTTACCAGGAGTAAGAGGGAACTAGAACACGCGAAAAAAAATTGTAAAACGTAAGCTGTCAAAACGGAACTCTTATTTCCCGCTTTAAAGCTGACAAGATGACAGAAAGTCGTATGTGGCGGTGCTTATAAAACAATACCAAAGAAAAGCAACGTAAAGGGAACTGTACGGTCACGACGATTACTAACTTCAATTATAGTAGTGTTGGTAAAATTTTGTTTTCTGCCTAACGGAAATGTGGAAAACCTTTCAAGTAATAATGTTAGCTAAGCACACAAACTCTATGACATTTTAGTTTCTACCTCTTTACTGTTGCTCTTCTTACTATTGCGTTAAATAAATTCCCCTTTTTATTGTACATACGTTACAGCACGTTTTTTGCATAGACTTTAAATTATGCGACTTAACGTATGTTTGCATTTCTTAATATTGCAGTAAGCGCAAGCTAGCAAAGAATATCGTTATATATATATATTATATATTATAATATACCTGCCCTTGCCATATAAACGTAATTGTTGTTATCCATTTAATACTCAAGTAATTTACAAGATTTATGGTCCCAGACACATAAGAATAAGTGGAAATCAAATAAAAAGAAATATACAACGGCAAAAAAAAGTTTCTTTGGTAATTGCAGTTATTAAGTACGTATAAATTTATTTGAATATAATTTTTAATATCCTATTTATACACGAATCATAGTATTGCCATGGCGTGGACAAATTGATAAATTTATGAGTAGAAGTTCATATAGACCGACAATGTTTTTTGTTTTTTTTTTTTAGAAAATGTACAAATGTACATGGAGTTGGGTGGGCACTTTGTAAAGGCCTCTAAGAAACGCTTATAACGAAACAAGGCAAGGAAGACACTATGAACCAATTTATTTGTTTCACTGCCGAACAAACTACTAGCGTACCCGAACCCTTTCCGGGTACTTTTTAGTATGTATAATGCACATCTTTATTCATTTGATCCCTCATTGTATTCTATATACATCATCAAGGTGCTGTTCTTTCTACTGACTTGCCGCTATCTTCCTGGTTACTCCATTAATTTTAAGCAGATTTATCTATAAAGATTTATGTGTTTATTCGTATCATATCACGAATTCAATTACTGTTTATTGCCCTCTCCTCCTTGCTGGATGTGCATGTATTCCTTTCTTTCCGTTCACTAAATTATTTCTATTTAATATTGTTGCACAATGTAGAATACCTAAGATAGTGTGCACCAATGATTAATAAAAAAAAAAAAAAAAATTTCAAAGGCACATTTTCAAATGTAAAATTTGCGCACACAAGAGGAGACAATTGCAACAAACAGTGTCTCTATTTCAAAACGACCCAATTTAATTATAATTTTCGCTAGATTAAGCATAATTGGAACTAACCAAAATGAAAAGAAGGAAGACTAAAAATTAATATAAAAAAAGCAAATTTCAAAAAGAGACACAGATTAATTCTAACTCTCGTACGAAGCAATCGCCTTCTTATTTTAACTAGTGACAATCGCGATCAAATTTGTTATTCTAATAGTCGCCTTAACATTAAAACCCAGAGCATGATTATTGTCAAATGTCTTATAAAAAAGAATGTAGAAAGCATTCTTTGTAAAGACCATCTTTAAGAAAATGACGAATTTTATAACGGTCATTGACCTACTTAGTCGTAGTATACTTTTTGTGATCTACAGCAATATTTATTATTTAACTCCCGTGTCATACTCTTACTTAAAGTTTAGTTCCAAGCTATTTTGTATCGGCTGATGATTTTTATTTGTGGGTGCAAATGAAACAACTGAAGCAATAATGAGTGAAGGAGGAGAAGGACGAGGAGGAAAGGTAGGATGACTACGTTGTCATCATAAACAAAAATATGAACTATCACTGCTCGTTTTATAAAACCTTAGCGTGAAGAGGCTACGTCGCTTGTTTTTCTTCTTTCTTCAGATACGTATTTAGCTGAGGAGTAGCGGCCAAGTCAATGGCGCGTAAGCCATCAATCGAAAGAAAAATTATCATCTAAAATTAGATAGTAGCAAAAGGATGCTTTAGGCTTTCTATTGCTTAATCCTTTTATGGATATTTGAACTAAGATTGTATTTTAACCGCCAGCGGACAAGGTTAATCATTCTCTCAGCAAGGACTGTACATAAAAATTTGTGAAAGAAAGCAAGTCCTTTCGAATTTGTTATACCTATTAACAAGTAGGCCACGACATGTCATTAAATGCCCCGCACCAGCCTACAACTTTCCAAAATAAGGTGTTATAAGGGAAGCGATGGAAAAAATGATTTAATCCGAGTTGTTTTCACTAGCGTTAGTTCGTGGACCAAAATACATTAGTATTTGAAATTTCACGGGAATATCGTAAAGTTACGAACTGCACGCTGAACACAACAATATATAGATGGGCATCAGGCGGGCGCACAGGCGGGTAAGATAAAGTATAATAAAAGGTGGATATAGTTCAAGTCATACTTTGTAAAATAGGGAAAAGATTATTCAGTGAATATAAATCATATGTCGTATGCTATGTATAGTAAGTTAGATATCGTTTATGCTACACATTGGCGTCTGGAAAGTATTTGTACGATCTGGAACCTGTATATAGTAGGAAAGGCCGTTTAGCCATTGTGGGGTCATGGTGTGTGATGTTTTAAGATCGAATTTATAAATGAAAGTGTTCTACAGCTTCGGATGGTAATTTTATGAAAGCTCGAAGAGGTAAAATTGTTGTAAGCTTTTGAAAAGAAAAGTTTTGAAACTTGAATAGATTGCAAAAAATTCATTGCTTGCGAAAATTTTATTTCCTAAAATGTCATGGCCTTCTCGGAAGATACCTTTGGCGCACTTTACGTACCTGCTGGGAAGTTAAGGCCGAATGTTTTACATGCTGATTTCTAAGTTCTCTAATACACTACCAGATGTGTGTCCAAACTATTTATCTTCAAACCAAAATTTTCAAACCAAAAATTTATTATTGTAGCCTTATTAAGACGAAAGAACACAGAGGGTGTCAAGCATAAAATGATAGAGAAGTGATAATCAGGGGGAGGATTCGAGAATAGGAGCGCATTTTTATTGCGTGGCATTACAAACTAATAGGAAAAAATAATAAAACATTTATGGTAACAGGAAAAACTTGAAGAACATATTGCAATGCTTCGAGAGCGTTTTTAAAATCGATCTACAAAAAAAGAATTCCTATAATTTTCATGTTTTTTTTTTTTTTTTTTGATTATTTATATCTTTGAAATAACATTCACTACTCATTGATCACGCAAAATCAAAATTCAAAACAACCTACGTACGTCTCTAACTGTGAAAATGTGGATTTGGTGAGTTTGTAATGTGTTTTCAAAATAATTTTTTTTCTAGTACTTAAGAGAAGGGTTAATCACCCAATCACCCTAAAATGACTTCCTTTGAATTACTTTTCGAGATAATCTGATTTTTTCTTAATTAAGTTCAAGTCCCGTGTAGTCAAGTGGTCAGTGGGTTTATATATACAAAGCCGGTGGGCATGGGTTGGATATCCGATGGAGAGACTTCATTCGTTGAACCATGCGCAGGGTTTTTTAGATCGAAATTTATTTTAATTCATTATTTATTTTAATTCATATTTAATTAAATTAATTATTTATAGTTTAGTAAAAATTTTTTTTTTTTGCAATAATTTACTTCTTCTAACACGCAAAATACGCTTACCTAATTAAGTGGAAGCGTGTATACAATTATTACAAGGTGAGTGCTTGCTTCGTAGCATTTTATAAGGTTTGTCAGGTTTGGTTTCCATTTAATATAAAATTCATCATTTCTGAGCTTTTGATCTAAAGGTTTTGATAGAGAAGCCATTATTGATTAATTGATTTTTAGAGTGGCATTAAAAATCGTATTATTATTTGTTAAAATAATCTGGTAATTGAATTCACGTCCCTTATAGTCCAGTGGTTAGCATCCCCGAATTGCATATAGGTAACGAATCTTCTACGAAGGTTCTACACTGCTGTTAAAAAATGCCCAAGTAAGAAAACTAGCTGACACCTGGATCGTATACGAAATGTAAATATTAGGACCGCCATAGGGTTACAGACGCAGACCCTATGACCAAAGGTTAGGTATGCTCCGCGGGGCAATAAACCGCCGAAGGACGACCACTGTGAAGGAGAGGGAACTAAGCAGTGCTACGAAAATCAGGGGTTGCCTGGGCCAATGCCTTTGCTTTTTTGAATCAAGACGGAGAAAAGTTGATAGTGAACTTGTCGCTTGAAAACACAAATCAAATCTCTCACGACTACCTTCATTCTTCTTAATTCTTCTTCGCAAAATATTTTTGTGATTACGAACGCGTATTAGCGAACAAATGCCAGTTTTACTCACGAATCTATTAAGTGAATAGAACTGTGAAGAGAACAATTGCTTTTAATGCATGTTCACAGAAATCACTGCATAAAGCTTTTTTATTACACACAAATCTAAAGGTGTGAAATATTTTAATTACTATATGAAAAAAAATTTTAAATCCGAAAAGTTGAATTATTCTTCTAAAGATGATTCACTTTTTCAATAATGATATTGCTGATAACCGTGATGATGATATTGTTGATGGCCGTGGCCATGATTTATAAATCCATGGGGTCGATGATGGTAATGATGGTGTGGATTGTAATGCGGCGTATACTGAGGGTTATAATTCGAGCTGTACGCTGGTGGCGATGGCCCTTGATATAATGGTGGAGTTGCCTGACATGGCGGAGTTGGTGCGCGCCCCCCATAACATGGGGCTGAAGAACCGTATGGATACATTTCGTTTCCTATCCAAGTATTTGTTTTTCTCAAATTTTTAGTTCCACGCTTTTAGTTAAACTGAATGAATTGTCTTTGATTCAATTCAAATTATATACTAGGAGTGCTGTTTGCCGATTGAAAATATAGATAAGATAAGGTATGAATGATATGGTTTGCTGGAATTACGCGTAAATATAAATGTTTAAAAAATGCAGATAGTAAGTGATTAACGAAAGGGTTGGAGAACGATTGCTGTGTGATTAGCTATCAAATTGCATGAGCAATATTTCCTAAGAAAAGGGGGAAAAAAAAAACAAAATTATTACCTCAATGAATTACTCATCTTTATTATTTCTTTGTTATATCATTTTTTCCCATATTACTTGTGACGAAATAGAAAACAATTTTACTTTTAATTACTTTCCACAACCGTTACTTGATAGTTTGAGCGCTATTTACATACTTGCTTACTCTTGCCATCACTGTTAGAGGTGTCTTTCCTTGCGCGGCTTATGCGGAACATATATGTATTCGTACACGTATACGCTAATGTTTCGTTCGAACGTCTGAACATATGTTTCCTACATTCATATTTTGCTTTACAAGAAACGTACAACGTATAAATAAAGACTTGTATTTTATTTCTTTGACTTTCCGTTCCTATGGTAGTTTGTTAGTTCTTTTGGCATGTGTTCTTAATTAATTTTTAATTAATGTAGTTTCTTGTTTAAAATCCTTTGAACTTTTTCCTGATTTCTGTTCAGTTCTATATTCGGAAGAACTTCATTTCCTTTGTTATGTAATAATAGCGAGAAAAACTTTTCCTGATTATGTCAATTATATCAGAGAGTCTTTTTTTTTTGTTCTTTCTTGAGGACATCTTGCCTACGACAGCTATGAAAAATGACTTAATACTTGACGTTCTTGAATAATTTGCTTATAATATAGTTATTACAATGTGTATTAATAAAGGATAGCTTATTTAGCATTTAGATAAGGAAAGAAGAGAAATATAAAAGAACGAATACGAAAATTAAGATGAAAATGTAATTAATATAAACTCTCCAGAAAAATACTATAGACTCATAGATTTTCTTGTTATTTTAAGCTTCAAAACTCGCTGCTGCTAGAACGTACTTTGTCTAATTTAATCTGTTTTGAGATATCTTTATGTTAGTACAAGGGTATATTAAGTGTTTGCGGTTGTATAGAACATCCAAAAACGCTTGAGATAGACGGGCCGTCTAATTCAAAACCTGATCTAAGATTGTCTGACCGTCTGTCCGTCTTGTTTTCTTATGTTTCATTTACAGGCCGTAATTTTGGAGGTATGTGTATCAAACTTGTTACACTACGCCTTATTTTGAAAAGTCATTATGGTAGGATTCCGTTTTTCCTTGTTTTCTCTACCAACGTTCATTACGTAGTTGAAAAACCATATGAATATACTTATCTATCAATGCTGGTAGACCTTGTAATAGAAAACTGAAAATAAACGTGGATTTTTTTTTTTTTTTATAATGGCCAATATGGTCTGATATACTTCTAACAGGTTGATAGTCAGCAAGAAGTGAGGAGGAGACATAAAGAAAACGGATATGATCGTAACGTAGTGGATGCTTACCCACACTTTACCGACTAAACACTTCGTATAGTTAAGACCAAGTACGCTGTACCGCACTGAAATTCGTCGAACTATGCTTCTATAGATAGTTTACAGGCTTTCGTAAATAGCGTCTTTAAATTTCAGTGCATTCGGCCTACGATCAGTCGTGAGTTCCAAATGTCTGATATATTCTAGTTGAGAATCATCTGTTATTTATACGAATTGGTTGCAATAACGAAATTTATGCTTCCTTTTTGCTACAGTTTACGTATGTAGATCCTTCACTTGATCCCCGCTTGATTTTCCCACAAGGTTTTTTTTTTTTTTTTTTTTTTTTTTTTTTAAAAGAGGGTAAAAAAAAAAAAAACATTTTTTTTTTTTTTCTTGACATAATTTACTCCTTTCAGTTTATTTATTGTTTGTCGTAAAATTGAGTATGCATAACCGTATCGCCTAACTGCCTTTTAAATATATATTATACGTCTTATGACTTCTTTTACGTTTTTACAATTGCGTGATTTTACGAGAGCAAAAAAAAGCCCATATAATAACAAAATAAATTCTCACACATATGTGACAAAATAACATATAAAAAATTATTGCTCACTTTTAGGCAATAGCGAATTTCTGCTTATTTTCATTTTTCATGATATCAAAGGCAAAAGGAAAAAATTGTACGATTCCGTTTTGCATGCTTAAAAATTATACAAAATATTTATAAAAAAAGGAGGAAAGAAGAAAAGAAAAATATCTAGGGAGTGTCAGGCAAGCATTTAAAGTGAAAACCAGAATTTGTTCGTGTATAGGATTTATTTACTTTTTTACACTCCCGTTACTCTCTGACTCTCTACAGGTCACAAGTTACGTTTGGTTAAAATTTCCATTTCTACAAATTTAGATTTATGAGTCTGTTGAGTTAAACAACTTAGCATGTATTATTGTTGCGACATTTGTTATTGTTGTTACTGTTGTTGGCTAGACGGAGCCTAAGGGAAAGCTCAATTTTAACTCGCATTTATTTAACCATTTTGACCATTTCTTTAAAACCTTTTGCTAGCATTTACACTTAAGGATTATCCCTCGTAATTTGAGCGACTCAAAGTGCTGCTTGTTGTTTTTAGTTTTTATTTCTCCACTTCCATCTACGATTTGCATGTTTGATAAATGCGTGCATAAATATTTCTTATGTTTAGTGTTTGACTGCCCGACAGCTGATAACATTATTACGTTTTTAAGGACTCACATTTTCAAAACTCCTCTTAATGGAAAATTTCTTAGTAAATAAGATGACCTAATTGATAGGCAAATAGGATAGAGTTTACACAAAAGTATAGAGAAAAAATTTTTAGTAAATGCAATTGTTTAGTACATATTTAAACAAAGAGGAAACTCAGACAAATCTGTATAATGTAATTTATAGAGAAAGTTTGTGGCTAAAACTAGCTACTAGTAGTAGTAGTAGTTTAAATTTTTTTTTTTTATTATTTATTTGGCCATAAAGTCGACAACAAAGTCTTATTATTTTCTTAGCATGGAAACTCCTTTGCTGGTTTCAATGATGGTGATGACGCGAATGATGATGATGACGAAAATGATGATGTGGACTATGGTGATGAGTTGATGAGTGATGAGGCGGCGGAGTTATTATCACTACGGAAGGATGAGCGGGTGTGGCCTGGTGATGTCCATGCGGATTTGGAGGTTGTGCAGACATTGGATAATATGCTGACGGATATTGTTGCGATCCACTTCCAGAAGATTGATACATTTCTGTCTTAATAAAATTTATATTTCACAAAACGTTTTCTAGAGTACTTTTACAATAATTTGTAACGATAACTATATGGAACCTCACTTTTTATACACAATTGATTAATGCGTTTTTCCAAAATTATCTTATCGCTTCATTTTGGCAAACATAGAACACCAGATAAAGGTTTATAACAATACTAGACAATAAAGGTGTTTCATAGATAGATAGGCGGACTTTGATCGCCTTAGCCCTTTATAGCCAAGCAAACGGCTACATAAATAAGCGTGTAAAGTGTGCAACGATCTAGTTCGTAAAATTTGCGTGATTCATCCCATTCCCTCTTAAGGTCGCTATTTACGCAATAGAAAGTTTTAGTTAATAATACATAGCGTTCGTTATTAGACACTTATCATTGTGACGGAAGAAGTCTACTTAAGATTCTTGTTTCACTGCTTATACCCAAGGTTAGTAAGTACATACGCGACATTTCGACTCAATTATTAATGTTATAAAAAGTGCTAAAAAGTTTATAAATATTGTCACTTACATGTTTTTAAGTGCTCAAGATTCATTTTGAAATGAATAAAGTTTTCTTATAAATTTATGACGATATATGCAACACCCAGAAGGGACTTAAGACAGACTCATTCTTCATAATAATTTCTAATTCAAGCTTGGTCGATCATCCTTCAGGCTGTTTGTCTTGTATTCTTGTGTCCAAAGCACAAAGGATATTTTGTTTAAATTTGATACTACGACGTATGCTGGGTGCACCTTATCGAAAATGGTTCGGATAGGGCGGATTTTTCAACTAATTCTCGCGTAGCCTTCTATTTGGAATAGCGTTTACATTAAGCAAAGCGTAGGGTATTTAATGCTGACCCGCCATCTACTATAATGCTGTTAATTTGTAATAACTTTTAAACTATATGTCGTAAAGATTAGACTTATCAGTGGGTTGTTTCGATGTATTGAAGGTATTGATAAATGCAATATGAAAATATCATACAAATGTTTTCAGACTGTAAACAGCATGTTAGTAGTTATTTGTTAGTAAACTGAACAAGAGGCAGACATAATGCCGCACAGTCACCACCAGACGAGTGGTCATCATCACGGGCATCATCATCACGGTCATCATCACCACGGCCATCATGGAGGTTATTATAGACCTCCACCACCTGTCTATCATCATCGTCCAGCGCCTAGAAGAGTGGTTTGCTGCTGCACGCTAATGTAATTGTGACCTTATACTGCGAGTGCATATCGCTTATGAATAACAATTAGTTTATAGCCATCATTAATGTATACATGAAAATATTGTATGCGTAAATAAATTTGAACTTATATGAATAGAATAAATATTGTAAAGTGAATATTGTAAAGTTTCAAAAAACTTTTAAGCTAAACTTTCTATAAATAAACTATTTTGAGGATATTAGTCAAAAGCTATTGGAAATTAAGGAAATCCATTAAGGAAAACATTTGTTTATATTAGCACTGCTTAAATATCAAGTTAAAAATCAAAGAGCGGTTTAGCAAACAACCATGTTTGCTGTACCTACTACGACACTCAGCTCTGCTACTCAAAATTGCATAACTCGCGCAGTGTCATTAGCGTTAACGAGTGGACTGCTTTTTCTTTACTATTTTGGCATTTCATACGGATTAATATTTCCTTATAAATACGGTACGTGGTGTGAGTAAGCATTTAAGAATTTTTCATTATAAGTACTTCCTGGGTGTTTACAGATGTGAGAGTGGCATACAGTTAAAACATTCGACGAAAGGACTTAAAAGCTTGTATTGTGTATCTGTTGAAGTTTATAACCAACAAGCAAAATGCAAGGAAAGCAAAATTGTTCGCAGATTTGGTTGTGTAGACGTGTGGGCGTCGTAGGCGTGTTCTTTTACCTGATTGGATCATTTCCAAATTCTTTTGCAAATTTGTAAGAGATTTTTTCGTTTTTGTAAACGGGAGAATCAATACGAGGGATACTACGCAGTTTGGTAGAAAGACAGATGGACGGACGAATAGACGGACATGGTTACGTGCTTTCCGAAATTGAAATTAGCCGAGAAGTTATATGCGTCATATACTAAATTTGTATATACTACAATATTGGGTAGGCGTGGTCAGTTTTTCCTCTTCTTCCACAGATACATAGAATAAACGTTCAAATTGTTATACGCTTAACTATTGCAGGTTTCAAATCAAAAGCAAAACGCCAAGTTTTTTATTGTGTTTGAAAGCAGAGGTGACTCGTTTACAACCCTAATCTACCTAAAAGAGTCTCTGATGTTTCCGCCAAATTTATACTCATTAGCATCGTTTTTGGCATTACACGGCCGGATTCAGTATTTGATGCGGATGAAGAATATACATGGCATGTGGCGCCTCTGAGACTTCCTTCTGGACATTGTAAACGTTCTGACGAAACGAACATATCCCCCATAGCCCTTTGGAGTAAGTAACGCTTATTCTGTTTTACACCCCAGGGAATGGAAACTCTCCATAGAGAAGCCATCCCAAGATATCTGCTTGCACGCTCCTTTTTCCTACTGTGGATATCTGCACGATTTAAACAAATCTTATGTATCAGAGATTTGACGGTAAATATCCCACACCACAAGTGCCGTGCACCTTCCTAGTTCTTGTACTCTTTAAGACTTTTTCCTCTTATCGGTTCGTTTGGGTCCCTTTATACTGGTCACATATACGTCTTTTCGAATTTTTTGAAAAAACATTTCTGTAAATTCGAAATAACCGAAATTTCATTAAATAGAAAAAGATATAAACGAAAGTTAGATGCTAAGATAGATGCAGACCAGCTAAAAATTTGCATTATCCCTAATATATTTACTGGAAATATTATACTTTAATTACATTTAGTTTTCTAAAACTACAAGCTTTTAGTCAATTTCCGTGTTTGTAAAAACACAGGTACGTCTCTTAAACATATTCACATAATTTCCTTAGATATATGCAATATTTTGGTTTCAGCTGTCAACCCTTAAAGTATATTGTAATTTTTTTTTGCATTTTTCATTTTTATGCTTTCTTTTCTTAAAGTCCTAGTAAATTGTTCCCACATTAAAGTTGTTATTATTCTTTATTTTTGCTCTCGCTCTCTGAATTTCATTTTCATCTATAGAACAGCTGGCACAATAATAGAATCAAACCATAAAACGGCTGACTGGGCTGTATGATGACAAAATGAAATGAAAAACGTAAAAAGACAAATTTTTGGAGAATGGGTCGATTGGTAGGAAAAAATATATATGCACAAGTTTTTAGAATAACTTGAAAAATATGTTGAAGAGAAAAGAAAATTTAAGGAAGCAAGTGAAAATGATAATAGATAAATGAGACATGTAGAGTCTTATGAAAGGCAATGTACAAAATGTAAAAAAAGAAATAAATGTGAGCAAAAAAATGAGTGTAGAATTTCAAAAGGAGACAAAGCGCAGTATAAAGGCCTTGCAAAGAGAACGCTATGCTTGTTACAACAGCGCCATTTCTTTCCGCAGCGTTATTTTTTGATACTATGATACTCTCTGGCCTCTTGTATTGAGAGAAGAAGAGAAAAAGAGCAAAGGAGAGAGAGAGAAAGTGAGAATGTGAGCTATGAACAATGCTAAAAGTTGGTTCAATCTCTTGAGTTCGTTTTTTGTTAAAATTCTTAAATATTTCATGACTTGTTAGGAATTTCCAATTAGTTGTTGTCCGACTTTGCTAACACGTAAACCTTGAACTGTCTTTTCTGATTTTATAGGAAAAACCAATGAGAATTACGTCTATTGTGGGAAATTTTCTTACAATTGCGTAAAATGATGATAATAAGGCCAGAGAAGTATTGATTATTGAAAAGAACCCCGGATTTTATTATAAAACTTCAAATCAAAAAAAAACTTTTCAATCCTTTGTTTTTTTTACATTGAAAAAAAAAAAGAAATTTTGTGCTCACTTTTTTTGTTGTTGTTTCGCCATTAATCATGCCCCGATAGCCACAAAACTAATTTTGTTGTCATTTCGTATATTTGGCTTTGAATTCACTGACTTTCGTTGTGCGTTTAAAAGTGTATGTGTTGCATACTTTCAGTTACACATGGGACATTGTTACATTTCCCTCGTCGTGTATATTACTTACTTACGGTGTGTTAGTGAAGTATTCACATTTTGCTGCTGGTAGGATTTCGTTTGCCGAGCTCAACGCCCTTTCAGAGTTAACATAATTTTTCCTGTTTTTTTTTTTTCCGTTTTACCAGGCTGTTGTGCTTTGCTTCCTTCTCATGCTCTTATTGATTTTCCCTGTTTGTGTCACAATTTCATGTCGCTGTTTTGATTTCTTTTTTCTTCGCTTTTTTAAATAATTTTGTTTTACTTTAGTTCCAACCGTTTGCAAGACTTCTATCGCATTCGCTTTCCATAGGTGCGAGTTACATCATTTAATGAACTCTATCAGTTTGCAGTTAGTCAACGCCGCTATAGAGAGTTCTCATTTTGTTATAAGTGTCCCCGTATATGTGCCGTAGTGACCAGATGGAGGATATTTTTATCTTTTTGATGAGGAAACTTTAAGTTTAGGATTTTGTTTTGTTCATGTAATCATATAACTACCGTATTGGAAAAATGGAACGAAGGCAATGTCTTAATTAATTAAAATTTGATAAAACTTTTCGTATTTATCTCACATTTTAAACGAATCCTATTAAGTAAAATATTTATTATTTTTATTTATAACTCTTTCCTATGTTTCTGGTAAAACCATTCGGTTATTGCTGCATTGCTTCTAGTGTTTTTCGGCAAATAGCTAAACTCCAGAGAGTTTTCACGGAAAAGCAAGTGATAGTTAAAGATGGCAAGTTTGTAGGGAATTGGTAAATATATCAAAACTTTCCACCCTATTGCGACTATGCAATCATTAAAGATATTTGTGGCCTAATATTGTCCTAAGGCAATTGTCTACCCCTTTGTCCGTCTTATATTGTCGCATATGTTCTAAACAGATATTTTGATGGAATTTGGTACACCGACAAATATTGGGGCAAGGACGAAAAAACATACCGACGAAAATCGTATAGTGCTTTACTTGGAAAAGTCGGTGATTGGTCGTTTACTATTACAATGTCTTTGCTTGCTTAAAAATTTCAAAAATTATATATTGTCGGAAAGTAAAGTCCACTTTGAGTTAGTATTGCGGTATAAACTGTGCCTTCTTTGTCGTATTTTATATAGAATGCAGTCGAAGTTTATATAGAATGCAAAGAACTGTATATCTTATCTTTAGGTGTATTTCATCTGAAGTTTGTTTTCTGACTTAAATATTTATTATCAACTCTAGTCCTTGGCAGTTTTTTCTATGCAGAAACATAAATTGATTTTCACTCTCCTTCAGTTTAATTCCTAACTATTCAAATTTTAAAAAAACTATCATTTACTGTAAGTTTTTAAAGTTAAAAATTACACAAAAAAAATTTTTATTACTAAAATAAATAATACGATTTCCTTACCCATCCATATACGGTACCCATTAAAGCTTACATTGCTGAGGAGCAAGAGGTGCATAAGTTGGAGAGTTAAAAAAAGGGAGTAAAAAAAATCAGTTTAACAAATGTGAAAGGCTTTCACAAATTTTAACCCAAAATAATCATCTGCAATGTCGAGAAACAAACATCGAGATCGGTTTTGAGAGCACTTTGATTCAATTTAATTAACTTCGCCTGTTGCAGTGATTCTTGAATCCACAAATGGCTTACGCAAATTTTAACCGTGTGTCCCTCTTTAAGCGCAAGTATTAGTTTGGGGAAAAAGAAAAATCTATTATTTTTATATGAACTTCAGGACTTTATTTAACATGCTTCGGATTGTCCGATTTGGGTCAAATATGCACCGTTTTATTGTGCGATTTGTTGCCATTTTAAAGGTAACTTCAAAATGCCTCTCTCATAGAAGTCCTGGTCTCTATTTGCAAAAAACTCTAGTAGTCCATTTTCACAATCCTCCTTAGATTCCAATTTTTTATCATTAAAGAAATTTTGCAATGCAAGAAGAAGATGATAATCGCTTGGTGCCAAGTCCGGACTGTATGGCGGATGCATTAAAAATTCCCAACCAAGCTCCCGAAGTTTCTGGCGAGTCACTGTAGATGTGTGTGGCCTAGCATTGTCCTGGTAGAACACGACACCTCTCCTGTTGGCTAATTCTGGCCGTTTCTGGTCAATCGGTATCTTCAAACGGTCCAGTTGTTGACGGTAGAGATCAGAATTTAGCGGTTGGCCATATGGAAGCAACTCATAATAAATAATCCCCCTCCAGTCCCACCAAATGCATAGCAAAACCTTCCTGGCCGTTTGAGGTGCTTCACCGCTCTTTGACCACGATCGTTTTCGCACAGGGTTATCGTATGTGATCCATTTCTCATCTCCAGTCACCATCTGTTTAAAAAATGGGTCTATCTCATTCCGTTTGGCCAAGGCTTCGCAGATGAAAATTCGATCCATCATGTTTTTTTTCTGTTAATTGGTGTGGCACCCAAACATCGAGCTTCTTTTTGAATCCAGCTCTGTGTAAATGGTTTAAAACTGTTTTATGGTCGATTTTTAGCTCCTGGGCGATGTTACGACTGCTAACATGCCGGTCAACTGCAATTATTTCTCCGATCTTATCGACATTTTCGACAACCGGCCTACCTGTGCGAGGTGCTTCTTTAACATCAAAAATTCCTGAAAGGAATCTACGAAACCAAAATTGCACATAATTGGCTGTTACAGTATCGGAACCATAAACACCATTCACAATTTTAGCCGCCTGGCTTGCATTTTCGTCTTTGTCAAAGAAAAACTGTAAAATGTCCCGAATTTTCTCTTTGTTCACTTCCATTTTCAACACGCTGTAACTCACAACTGAATGTACCAAACAAAAAACAGCAAAAGAATTTTTTTTACTGCGAAATGTCACATTTCCAACGAGCGTAAATCTGAAATTGTTTGATCGATACTTTACGAGAAATCTATCAGTGCAGCCATCTATCGAAAAAATAATGGATTTCTTTTTTTAATATATATATATATATATATATAATATTATTATAATATATTATATATATAATATAATGTATAATATAATATATATATATGTAATATATATGTATATTGGCATTTTTTGAAGTTTTCTTTTGCTTTTTATAAATGTATCGAAAAAAAAGTTAATTTTAATAAGCTACAATATTGGGCAGGCGTGGTAATTTTTCCCCTTTTTGCACGCATACCGTTCTACCGATTTGAGTATTTTTTAATCTCAGCCTGCAGGCAAGAAACTTTCCATACTTCAGCCAATTTGAACGCGGTAGCTTAATTGCTAGGAGAATGTTTACAATAGACATCTAACGTATGGACAGGCCCTTCATCAAGAATATATATATACTGTGTGGGATGTCTGACTTTTCGACATTTTTGAGTGGTGAATATCAAAGAGTTTTGAATTTATTTTTGGTAATAAATAAAAGAAATTCGCTTTAAGGAATATTGGTTTTTATTAATAGATTAATAAATCATTAGCATAGAGGCGCGAGTAAAACAAATTAACAATAATTTGCTATTAATTGAAAATTAAATATTTGACAAGAAAAACAAATCTATATTTGCTTCAAAACGAACTTCGGATACCCACCAACTTAGGTCAGCAAATGAAACGGTCTTCGAAGCCGTAATTTCGTTGGTTCCAAACTTTAGATTTAAATAAAAGCCAGGTTTTCTGCTTCGAACAACTCTAACTAATGGTCGGAACGTAATGCTACATTTCGTTTCGTTTGAAGCTTTGTACTATCTTAAAATTATAACAAATCGTCAATAGCCACAAATCTACGAATGTTAAGGGCTCTTGGTCTGATCCGGACCGTGCGGATTTGACTTCCGATTTTTACGTCCGGATGTTACAAATAAAACAACAAACTAAATTCATCTTTACTTGATTCCATGATGACTGGGCAGATATTTTAGGCTTTTAAAACGTTGGATGAAAATGCCGCACAACACTGAGCAAAAAAACATTTACACATGTAAAAAATAAATGAGCGAAAAGCAAAAGTAATCAGGTGAACAATAAATACAGAATATGTATCGAGATTTGTGGTAAATGTGATGATAATTTCATATTAATTAACGATTAATTATATGCATTTTACAATTTATAATTCCTGCTAATTGTTGACGTTTAAGTTTTATGGTTGCAAATTATAAACTGATTTAGGAAATCACTTTCGGTGGAAGCTAATCGTTGGTCAATGTTTTAAATAAAAAGTAGATTTAGTGTAAAATATTATTTACCTAAATGAGTAAACGTTTCCTACGTGACGTTCTTAACGCTTGTCCAGCCCACGTAATGCAATTTCTTAGAAGTCCAAGAGTTAACTATGTCATTTCAGTAAAAAAGTATTCCGACATACGCTGTCGCCTAATTATTATAAATTTTTTACCTTTACTTGAAAAACTACTGATTGTCAAATTTTGTGTTTCGCGTTATTATGCAAAATAGGTTAGAAAGTTTTGCGGCGTAATTCTCTTTCAAATAATGCCACTTATAATACCGTAAATTTTTCGCTTTTAAATCTTTGGAATGTTTGTCTAACCAAAGGAGATGCTTCAATAACAGAGGGATTCACAACTAATGAATTATTTTAAAACCTAAGAGAAACCTTGTAGTGAATTCTTAATTTATTATATCATCCATCCTTCAGCCATCCTTCCAGCAAAATTTCAATTTCCTTCTCGTAGACAGCCAGGGTCCGTGAAGCAAAATATGCCTCGAGATAGCTATCGTGCTATGAAGTGGGTGCTATGAATGGACGCAATCTATACAGCAATGAAGTGCAAATGGACCAACGGCTTATACTTGTCTCAGATAAATGATGCGGTGCCGATGTTCTTTGCTTATATAATTTTAAAATATGGCGTAGGTGTCTTTGAGTAGGTGATCATTTGCATCGAAGGCTGCTCGATAATGCCTTTATACGTAATGATGGATAATCTTCTACTTCTTTTAAGATGTAATTATCAAATACAACTGATCGTCCTGCAAACCTTCTGAACCAACGTTGACACTTGCTGACCTTCAATACATCTCCATATATATTGTGCATTTTCTGCGATTATACTTTTGCACTGAAAGTTGCATGAGAAAGGAAAGGCGCTCGTAAGTATGACGAATGTGATGGTCGGAATGTACGGACGCCACCATTTTATTAAAGGTTTGCAAGAAGAAATTATAATTTTTAGAATATTTTCCACGCACTGTTAAGAGAACCCTCTTTCATCTGCAACGATTGGTACCGAACTAGTGGCAAAACAATTTCCTCGCAAATAATCGATTACTTAAGCATAGCGCTACTACAAAGTTCCAAATCATATAAGTTTCATTGTATATTCCAGGTTTTTGTACTTAAGGTTAAAGTTAGCTAAAAGGAGTTCGTGCGCAAAATATCGATTTTAAGCTTTTATATTCGGGGTTTCACGTGGGTCGGATTCATTTCTTAAATTACTTTGCAAGCATATCTATTCCAAATATAAAATTTCGTGTAAATGATTATCACCAATGGCCGACGGAGGGAAAGGCTGGCAATTTTTTCCCGATGAAGTAAATAAATCAGAAATAATACGTTTTTCTGTTGTGAGAACAAAAATGGAGTCTTTCAAATGGAGACTGAGCTATGGACACTGCAGCTTTGCCGAGTTTCGTTAACATTGGCCCTTGCAGTTTATTTGGGCCGTTCGGTGTTACGTGTTGTCTTCACTAGTAAAGAAAAATGCTACTCCACATTTATGCCGGTTGCACATTAAGCCAATTAAGCAAAGTAAGTAAAATTTGTTCTAAATTGTTATTTTCCCTAAGAATTAAACGATTTTGTTTCGTTTTACATATGAAAAATTAATATAAATATTCTAATTATTCACGCATCAGGAATGAATGCACCTGAATGCGTTTCATAATGCGTTTAAAAAAATAATGCAATAACAACAAGTAAGAAAATTATATTCAGTCGTGAACGAAGCTTTTATACCCATCAACGCTATCCTATAACCGATTAGAAGGGAGGAAGAATGCGAACTTGGATATTTCTTAATATTGAGTGGGCATAGCTAACGAGCAAAAAACACGAAAATCTCTCCTAAGTTTTCTATCGCATATGCGTAAGAGTGTTGTAGGTTTGTTTTTTGGCATGTTTGGGTCATTCACAAATTCTATTGCAAACTCGGGGGCAATGTCTTCATTTTCGCGAGAATGTTTACTACAGATACTGGACAGACTGGCCGAGGACTCACGCATTTTTTGCCGTTTTTGAACATTGTGTCTGTGCTCTACGAAAATTTTGGACAAAAGGCTTCAATTTTAATACGCTATGACAGTCGGTAAGCGCTGTCAAAATTTCCTCTTTTTGTATAGGCAATACAGCGTCGCTCATAGAACATACAAAAAACCTATTTTTTATTCCTTTTGAAAAACCGAACATGTTTTCATTTTACTTGGTACTTTATGCGAGTTCTTTGGTCGATTTGTCCCGTTTTCAATATCGACTTGCAGAAGCTTACAATGTTTCTACCAAATTTGACAATAAACAGACGGACAGACAGACCGGTCAGACGGACATGCTTAAATCGATTCAGAATTTTCAGAATCACCAAGTAAGCGTATAGGTTGTGGTGTGTCTGAAGTTCTCCTCTCGGCATTGTACACGTTTTAACAATACGAATATATCCTCATAGTGTAATAATAAAACAATAGCGTTTTTGTCGATGTAGCGTTTCGCGTGAATTAGAAAATATTGTGCCATTTATAAAACTGATTTTAAATATTTTCATAGGAAAGCGTTTTTTTTTTTTCACGCACTAATGTACACATGAATAATACTTGAATAACACTTGAACATTGACTTATGAAAATAATTTAATGATTTCGTCAGTTATAATTTGTACCTTGACTGCCGGTAGTGCAGCAAGCCAAATTTCCAGTTCAAATTGGAGAGGGAAGAAGATGAAATTTATATATGATTTGGTCCGAATACTATTTCGGCTTGCTCCGGCTATTTTTTCCTTTTCTCTTTTCCAAAGTGGACCAATCACTCGGACGATGTCTCCTAACCATGTAACATAGCGACTGTCAGGGAGATGTGACGAAAGGGATGGGGTAGGGATATGGAAGCAGCAGCCAAATGGGTATGTACATGAGCGGTAAGTATTAGGACTGTAGCGATTGAGCAGTCAGTATAACTACAAACGAGTATGAACTACAGACTGGTCGTGCAACGCATACATTTTTAATGAATTTGTTTTAGGTTTTGATAGCTACTTGCACGTAATCACACAAAATTACGCATTTGCTTACTTCGTCTTATATACGACTTTTTATGCGATTTTTTGTCAATTGCAAAAAAAACTTCATCCTAAGAGGGGCTTTCTAATTCAGTAACGAGTTTCCATTAAGTGAAAATTATAAGCAATAATATCAAAATAGCAGAGGAGGCAGGCGGAGATTGTAAATTTTTTGGCGTAAAGACAAGACGCATGGACAAATTATACTGATTTTCCGATTTAACCTGAAAGTTGTGATAAACATTTAAATTTACTGTTTACGGTTGGTGTTTTGTGAACACAATTTTAAAGTTGGAATCTTGATTTCACGACAGACAGACAGATAAAACGAAATCGATTTCTCTTTTTACTGTGACAGACTTTCAGAACATTTATGAGGCTCTTAATGCCTGTTCGTAAGTGTTAGAAACGATTGGCAAATTATATATATCATCTATAATGCTATAATCTATAATAATATAAATACAATTCTGATCAATGAAAACCTACACACGTTCATAGTATCTATTATATTCTTTGATGAGTATTTAATAAAGTGTTTTCCATTTGTGTGAAGCACACTTGGCTTGGCAGAATTGCTGCGATTTTGATGATTATGCGATAATTTATGCATTAGGCAATCATATTTGATGTTTTTGTTCTTCCACAACACGCAACAAATTAAGCGTAATGATAAAATTGTCAAAATTTCATCAGAATGTAATGACATTGAATGTTTAATAAAGCGTGTGAGCGATATGTAGGTAAGTAAGTGAAGGAAATCCTATTAAATTTCAGGTGAATAGCATTGTGAAGGCTCATAAATTATTTAAACAAAGCTTCAAAATGTTATCGTTAAAGCGGAACGGAACTTGTGTGCGTCATTTGTGTCAAATATTTTATTGAAAAATCAGTGAAAAATGCATTTAATCGTGTAATATAGAGCACAATCAGTAAAATGCTGGCGTTCATTTATGAGTGTCGCAGTTGTATTTAGTTATTTTTTTTTTTTTTTTTTTTGTTCTCGTGAATTAAAGCCAAAGGATTTATGTAATTGGCTATAATGAGTGAGTTAATGCAATTGTTGAGTTTGATGCAATTTCAGTTGAAATAGAAGAGCTTGAAGGGTCAATGGCCAGTATACAGATTACTTTTAAAAAAGTGTAATTTAAGTGTAACTGTTCCAGACACAATAAATTCTTGTTTTCCTTTTCTTTTTTTTTTTTTGTGCAAGACAGCAAACATATCATGTAAATAAATTAATATCACTACTAAAAATGATATAATGTTGGTTGTTTATAAAAACCCTTAAGCAACTACTAACTAACAAGTGCTATAGTGGTGCACTCTATATAACATTTCAAACCGACACTTGCGTATATATAAAAATATTTCTATTACACTATTCTAGCACCCAAAGTGTATTATGTGCATGAAAGTGTAGTATACTTTTAAAATATGCTTATAATGATGAAAATGATGTTTATACATCATTCACACCAAACCATCAACACTTGCTCACGCATATATGCGTATATAAATATATATATATATATTTTTGTGCACACACATATATAGTTGTTTAAATCTACCTTAAGAAATGTTACTGGTCTTACTTGTGGTTGGTTTCGTACTAACTGAAGGTTATGCACATTTGCTTGATCTTTGGCTTCCCCTCTTATGTCCTCTTTGCCGCGCCGTCTCATTTTTACGTAATTCATTATACTCCGTATCGTTAGTTATTCATCTTGAAAGTAGTTGCCTGAAAACTTGTACTAGTAATTGCAAGAGTAGTAGTAGTAGTCGTAGCAGCAGTAGTGATAGTCGAAAGAATTATTTTATTTCTATTTCTTGTTTCCTTATTAGAGAAAGATAAGTAAGTAAGTAAGTAAGTATTTATGCATATGTATGAACGTCTGCGATAGTATGGATGTGCGCAGGCAGGTCCTTTTAATTTATGCTGTGCATTCATGTTTGTGTAGCGAGCGGTTTTTTTTTATTTTTTTTTTTTTATTTTTTTTTTTTTTTGAGAAAAATGAGATGGATTTACGCTTTCATTGATGCTGAGTACACTTAATTACATGGATGGTACTGTTCATAACAGGGAAGGGAAATAAGGGTATGGTTAGTTAAATTTTCCAACACAGAAGGGAGAGAATATATTGATTCTATAAAACAGATTTAAATTACCCCGCGAGTTTAGTCTTTCTTTCAGGCACAGCGTACGTAAAAATTCAATCATTGCTGGAGAAAGTGCGCACGACATTAGAGGAGACCTTATAAACACACACACACACACACACACACACACACAGAAACTAAAGAAACTTACAATTGAAACTGTTGATACTAGGATACAAATTCCAAGACGCACCTGTGTGGTAGTCGCTGGCGCACCTACCATGTAACGTGCGTAGCCGTGGGAAAGACAATAGGAAGTTGATGGCAGAAGTGGTATCCGTGATGATATTATACAGCTCTTACATTTGGAAAGAGGCAATGTAGATGCCATCATATAACAAGTGGTATCCAGACAGCACTGCGCTCTGAGAGTTCAACGCATATCGCACGGTATCGAAAGATGCAGTATTGGTTATCGCTGGTATGATGCCTATGGCATATTATTCAATCAATCATAAGATGAAAGATAAATGGTGGCTAGAACCTAATCTCAATAGAGCTCCGGAAAATACAAGTTTTATTGTGAGAAGAGCCTTTTGGCGCGCAGGAGAGCGAATCTTGCCGAAAATTACTTCTTTACAAAGTTCAAATTAATGCCACTAAACCACCCTAATCTTCAGGTCTGTCAGGCCGAATTAGACGAAAGCACTGGAAATTCTTGTACGCAGATTGATAGTGAAGCGAGGGTCAAGTGAGTCGAAGAACAAGTCTGCGGTATCATGTCAATGGGTACAACTGCTCGCCAAAGACGAAAACTATGACAGATGTACCTATGAAATTCTGCACGTACATTCCATGGGCAATGCAATAAACAACTGGCCAGAAATTCAGCCACGCCTACGCAATATTATAACTTACCAAATTTTAATTTTTTTAGCTAAATTTTTATAACTTTCAAGATTCAAAACAAGATTCAAAAACGCATAAAGTCTGCATATATTCTTGATCAGCGTCACATTTGGAATGTACCTAAACATGTCCGTCTAATCGCTTATCCTTCTACGTATCTGCTCATTAGTGTAATCTCAGCGGTGAACATACAAGAATGGAGATATTGCCTTCGAATTTGGCAAAAGCAAATTGAAAATCTGAAAAATCTGAAGGTCGGAGGAAACGCGCACATTACAAACTAAGCCAAGAACACCTTTTTTCTGCGTTTGCTGCCCTCATTTATCTATAAAATCGTTGGCTCTTCTTTTATCATATAAAAATGGAAAAATCCGCTCCGCCCACACAGGGTGTAATTGAGTATGGAAATTTAGATATTTAGTCTTTTTTTGATGGCTGTAAAAATCCGTTCACAATCAAATAGAATTCTTTTTATATATAATTTTGATGTATACATCAAAAATTGCTCTTTATGCCTTTCAAACTTGTGAGGATCAAAATCATAAATTCGTTTTGGTCCGACACTTATAAATTATCTTTGTACTTGATGCACTATAGGGTAGCTTAAGTATTAATACGGGAGGCAATAAGATAAGGTAGCAATTATATATGAGGTTCTTTCTAATTACCAACGGAAGTAGGACGTGAAGTAAGTTGCGAAACAACTTGAACTTTTCTTATCCTCCGGTTTCTGTGAGGCTGTCCCTTGGTTGCCATTCGCGTGGAAGATAAGACATGTGATCCGTCATACGTGTACAAAAATAATCCACCGTCATCAACAATAATTTTTCATTGTGATAAAACGGGACATGAAGTAGTAAAAAAGTATGTGAATCTCCCCTGTCTTTCGATCAAATTGGAGGTATAGGTATAATAAGTCTCCTTGTGGAGCGGTATATTCTTCTTCTATTTTGTACTTTGAAGTTCTCTGTTAATGAAGCAAACATCAAATTATAACGTCACGGAATAAAAAATTAAACTTATATATAATACCTGAAGTGGTCCAATTTGCTTTACCAGAAGACCACAAACTATAACGTCGCATAAATTGAGTCCAATTGTGTTAACCTCCGGATTAGCTTTAAGCTTTTATTTAATTCAATAAAAATGTTGTTATACCGCCATCCAAGTGAGTCAAATTGAACTAAATTGCGAATTAGTCTTAAAGATAATAAAAATAAAATAGCTTAATGGACGCTTGGAGCACATAGGCGAATTCCATCCCGACAAAGAAAAGTCCGGTCTATACAAAATATGATATACACAAGCAGCTTTTTGTTTTATATAAAGGGAATGAAAGACACAATATCTAGCTGCACATAAGTTAACTGCTGCACATTTTACTCAGTCGAATTTATGAAGATTTAAGAATCCGAGATAGCTATCGTTGCGTTCAAAGCGAATATTATGGTAAAGCAGTAAGGCTATTAAGCATTGCATTCACACATAAGAAATCATTAAATTTTCTTATTCTTAGGACCGCATTTAAAAATGCTAATGATACATTTTATACACGTTATCAATAAATTTCCTTGCAATTTGTTAGAGCTATAAATATTATTATCTAACTTTTTTACTTGATATTCTTCCCCGCATTTTCCCCTTACAAATGCTTGTGCTATTCTTGCGCCAGATATAAATCAGGAACCAAACAAATGGATAGCATTCAAATGTGATTTTGTGTTACATACAAATCTTTTTTCCCTATATATATATATATGTATACGTACGTTGTCGGCGCGCCATTGCCATCATTCACTAAAGCTATTCATTT
This sequence comes from Glossina fuscipes, assembly GCF_014805625.2. NCBI lineage: Eukaryota > Metazoa > Arthropoda > Insecta > Diptera > Glossinidae > Glossina > Glossina fuscipes. Next base: position 2,345,617 of record NW_023998440.1, read on the forward strand.
ACCATTCCGTAGTAGAGCTAAGGAACGTAGCAGTGTTTATGAGTCATAATTTGTTTATATTGAATAATCTCAGATGGCTACGGGCTTCTATCTATACAGACGTACACATATACACATATATATTTATATATATATAAATGTATATTCGAAAATACCATAGCTGAGCCACCATTAGTATAGTATAAAATATTACTGCTCTCGTATTATATTTCTATAAAGCACATATAAATGTATTTAAAACGAGAGAAATCATAAATTCCTGTAAAGATTTATAAAAGTGAAGAATATTTCAAGCTAATACTTGTATTAGGAGAACGTAGACCATCGAATGCATGCTACTTAGAACTTCATTTAAATTAATAAGAAAAGGTTAAGGAACTGCAGACTGACTACAATAAAGGCTCGCAATATTTTCGACAGCAAAAGTGTGAGGAGAAAATTATCTTCGACCTCTTCTTACTCTCTTTAATTGTTCGTTACACTATGGATAAATCTTTTATTGCTTTCGTTTCTAGAGAATATTAACTAAGTATAACTCAGTCGTTAAAGTTTTATTTCGTTGATAAAAATACTATTAACAACCAATTAAGCAAAAAAGGCATTTAAATGACTCTCCTTATGCTATTTAGTCCTTTCAGAAATACTTTTATGTAAATTTGGCGAATATTTGTCTTGAACATCGCGTTGACTTCCTCTGGTTATGAGCAAACATTCCGACTATCAATTTAATGGAGTCGGTGCTAGCGGGCTCAAATTTTAGTGCGGTTGGCATCGTGCGGCTATAGTGAGTGCTGCTTCGGTAAAGGCAAAAACACTTACCACTTCGATATGTACCCACTAGGCTGCCACCATGATTGGCTAAACTAAGAAAAAAAAACATCTTTTCAACTCAATTGAACTTAACTTTTCTTTCAATTGCAAGCTCAGTTCGAGCAAGGATATTGTAATATACAAGTGGCTAAATGTCCACTAGATGCGTAAAAATACCGATAACGGATGAATAATATCAATACCGTTGCATCACATTCCTCGCTCCTCGGTCCAATAACGAAACTATGGGACCAACACAAGAGTCGCAGTGTTCCTATTACGTTAATCGAGCATTTATTTTAAATTCTTCGCGCTTTTCAACTAGGAAAAGGATCATGTGGCTGGTAATTTTCTATATGCTTTCGTAATATACGAGAAATCAGCTCGCTATTGGCATAAGTGATTAATATAAGGAAAGGAAATATTTTAATCTGCAGATACATGTGCCTCAAGCGCCTCCTATAACATTACAAACATTTTTTGGGAACTACGTACTTCTTCGAACAGCTTGCGACATATATGTTTGAAATATGAACGAATTAAAAAGCTCCGAGTTATGACTTCAAGAGCTTGATGTATCATAGTCCAAATAGATTAAAAAAAGTGCTTTATTAATTTCGATTTTCAGGAGAGAATTGTTTCATGAACGAAAGACTACAGCGTAGGACCACCAATTTATCACTCCGTAAGGTCATAGGAATATTGGGCTGCAATAGGCTGATTAAGGGAAATATTTACCACAATGTGCTCTATATGATCTATTAGCAGTTGAAATCTTAGGTTTTAAACGATTCTTAGAAAAATAATAGGCTTAAACGAAATTCCCAAAAGTCAATTATGAAAAATCGAACTTGAATTTTGTTTAATAACAGCTTTAAAGCTCATCGTGTGTAGGGTTAAAGTTAATGTGAAAGACAATTGTGATATCTAATGTCAATTAATTCATATTATTTTATTTAATTCAGACACATTGCCGATGTCTCAAAAAGGTCAGAGAAATTGTATAATTTTTATTATTAAATTTTGTTAAGCGAAAGCTTAGAAAAGATAGAAAAAATAGAAAAGTTTTCTTGTATAAAAGCAATTACAAGAAAAATCATGACTTTTCCTAGATAAACTGTCGTAAAGCGTTTTGACCCTGTCACCCTTTTATGAGCATTGTGCATGGCTATCGGTTTAAAGAGTTTGTATTTTTCTTTTTGCATAATGAACGTATTTTTTGCAATCACTTTGTAAAAAGTTTAGATTTTCAATTCGGAATCATTTATCGTTAAGAAAACCTTTGTTCGACCAGAAAATCAACTGAAATTTTTTCTTATCAGCATAATCAGTAGGTTTAGTATTTTTATCATTTTCATTATGACTACGGCGAACTTCAATGAAATCGTTATATATACAGAAGAAATTCATTGGAAATCATTATCAATCAATTAAGTTTACACATTATATACTTCTTGATCCGATTAACGGAGTTTACATTTTATAAAAGTTCGCAAGGAGAAGAGCAGAAAAAAAGGTAAGATAAAAACAAGTAAGAAAGTTATTTTTGGGGGCCGATTCTCGCATACCCACCACTATGCCTTTCGCATTCTACTCTCCAAGTTCTTTTATTTGATACCCACATCGCAGGTATTATTAAGAAAAATTTAATCGTGGCGTCTATAATATTCATCTTAAATCACACTTAGACAGACATGTCTTAATTTAAGGAGTGTGCAAAATAGCCTTAAAGATTTGGTCTTGTTTGCCTTATGATAAATAAGCATAAAATCTCATAAAAGTGCAAAAAATAAAATTTTATCATTTGTAACGTTGTGTGGGAGTGGCGGATGTTTTCCATTTTTTTCACGTAAGGAGTAGAGTGCCTTCCAATTTTTATAGTTTCCGAGTAACGATTTCGCCCATTTTCAATATTAACCCGCGTGAAAAAACTTCCAATGCTTCTACCAAATTTTAAGTCATTATCTTCATTTTTCCGATCGGAAGGGTGCCAACAACCTTGCAGACATACAGACGGACAGACGTAGCTAAATCAACTCAGAATTTTACGCTGACCATGAATATGTATACATTATAGGGTCTCTGAAGCTTCCTTTTGGGCGTTATATATATTATGGTGCGGTGGATACAAAAATCAATCGAGATAAAAGATTTTAACCTTAAGTGGATCACGGACATCGGTTTTCCTTCTTTGATATGACTAATCAGTCAGCCGATTTCCCCAATTCGCGGACACCTGCGCCGGTCAGAAAGAAATCGGGAGGTTACGTCTTTGCCTAGTGACCACTCACTGTAGCTCCGACCACAGTAAACTGCACTGAGATCTGAACCGGCGAACATTGACTTCATAGTTGTGATCCTTATCTACTCTGCTGCTAACGCGCGCTTCCAAAAATTTTTTAAACTTTATTTTATTTTGTAAGTTTACATTGACTGTTCAATATTTGCAAATTTATGGTCAGCCATAGTGTCAAGTTTAAGCCTTTTCGTTGTTGTAACTAATACCAACTAAAGGGTATAGAATTGACTATAGGGGTGCGTTGAGGAACTTTGCGTATCATATCACAGCCATAAGTGTAGGAACACATTTAATAGTTTCTTTGCGAGCCACAAACTGAGTCAACGTTCGTGCGGAATTGTAAAAACTGTTGTAAATATCCTCCCGGCCCCAAATTTGACGGAAACATTTAATTCAGGCGTCGAAAACGGCCTAAATTTGTCTAAGGAAACGCCTACAGTTTAACACAAACTGCCAAGATCTTTGCTTCCAGGGTTTTTGATCCCTGATCCCTACAAAACTAGAAGCAATAAGTCACGCCCATCCAATATTATAGAACATACGAATTTAGTTTTTCATTGTTTTTAATTAGGATAGAGCTGGTGAACGTAAAAGATTCGGTCGCGAACGAATATGATTTTCTTACTTGTTTTATTTTCGAAAATTTTTGGTTTTATATAACTCAAAAAAAAAAAAAAACAATAATAATGGCATGTGTACAATGTTCTCGATTTATATATCGCTTGTTTGGATAACGTAAAACAAACAAAGACTGTGAAAAACTTCCTTTCCGTGGTACGAAACTCCTTTCTGACTGGGAATCCGCGAGGCTCAGCATGGTATAATTTGTTACATGGTCCAATAATAATTAAGCGAGTTCTTCCTTTCGATGAAACTACATTACACTTGCCTTTTTATATGTCTCCTGTCTATAGCCTTTTCTGGCGGCCATCGCGGGTACACATATCGGGTATGTTGCTTGAATATCTGAACGAACCTAAAAGCCATATACTAACAGTAGGATGCAATAAATATTTTATTGTTATTAGTATAAATTCAATAAGCATAAATTTATGCAAGATAACAAGCAGAGAATTTACCGGAGATCAGAAAAACAAATAGTAAAAAAAATGCAAAAGAAGAATCTAAAAAGTAAAATTGTTTTCTCCATTGAAGTTCGGAGACTGCATTCGTACATACTATTTTTTTTTTTTAAGCATATAAAATATATATGAGCTTTTCTTGCTATAAACCATGCATACATATGTCTGCATTTTACACATTCACGGTAAGACCGAAATATTTTGGTTGAAAAGTTTCTGGTAGATATTCAGTAAAAGCTTCACTCTGCCACTGAAGAAATATACAAAGCATCGGCAGCAGTGTTAGAAGCAGTGATTTGTTTCTTGCAATATTTGAATATAACAATCCTTAAATACTTTCTGAATAAATGCATACAATTTCTGATTTAGAGAGAGAGAGCGAGAGAGAGAGAGAGAGAGAAATAAACAAATCAGCCAAGTGTGGCAGGCAGAGGAAGCTATGGAATGGTGAAAATATCTACATATATGTATATATATGTTCGACTGACTCGTTCACTTCTATGAGTTTTATTTCATTGCTATACTGACTTTAAATGAGATTTGCAGGCGATGCCAATGCATGAAATGTATGCTTTCTTCTTTTTTTTTTACTCTTCATTCAATCATACATTGTATGTAAATAATATTGAAATATGAAAGGTGATAAAGGGAATTTTCTAACAATTCACATATGCAGAGCCAAGAGTGCAAAGACAACGGCTCAACGCTTTCGAGGCAGACAACAAGTAAAAATAAAGTTATTATAAAATAATGTTACTTCAAATTTATTTAAAATCCTTTTGAGTAATGAGATTTTCTCAAGTTCAAGTTTGTTGTGTCTTTTCGAAAAGGTGCTGCGCAATGCATTTGCATTATTTAAATGGATTTGTTTTTGGTGAAATTTTTTCAATCAATTACTTACTAGCGAAAGCCAATAAAAATCACATCACAGTTGATTTTATTAAGCTTTTGTCATAATCCATAAGATGATAAGAAGATCCGATCTGCAGTGTCTTAAGCAATTCTTGCTGTGTCAACACCCAATTACCATCTATATGCTGTTAGCAAAAAACAACCGATGTGTCAAAGACTTTGCGAAATTTTATTCTTCTGAAGGATTTTTTTTACCTTTCATTAACAATTAGTGTCGATCACATCTATCTCCTAATGCGGTAAACAGTTCGTAAGGCTAGCCGAGCAGGTAAGAACCGTCACCAACAAGTCAGTGTTCGCGTGTTCAAATCTCAATGCGGTATAGATTACTTTGGTCGTAGTTGTAGGGAAAGTTCAGTCGGTAAAGGCACTCGACATATAGCCGTACCAGGCAGGCATCTATCTTCCTTCACCACTTCTTCTTTCTGGTCGTCATCGTCTTACACGAATAAGTGACATCCTCTGAGTGATGATGAGTAGGTAGCTAGCAATGAAGGGCAGTCTTCAAGTTTTTATCTGAAAGCTAATTTTCGCAACCGTTAGAGTTCTAAATGCTGATGGATGGACGAATGAACATTGCTAAATTAGGTCTAGATCGTGTCATACACTTTTTATTGGATGTTAACCTTCGATAAATGCTATAAACTCTATTGTCTCAGTGGTTTTCTTTAACAAATTTATATAAATTCTTTAAAGCGATTTAACAAGCAATGACCTCAGTCTTGCAGTAATATATTGTATAAGTTGTCCAGTGAAAACAGAAACCTCAACAATGACTTTGCAATATTCGAGATATGTATTCTTAAACAATTTTCTAATAAATATTTAATTAAATGTGTATACGTGTATATTTATATGTGTATGTATGTATATATATATATATATATATATATGTATGTGCAAATATAAAAAATGTTACCTAGCTTCACTAGAAGGACAAAGGACACCTTATTTACAATGTGTCAACATTTAAAACTGAAAGCTATAAATAAACTGAAATGTCCGGCAGTTGACGTCTGATATCAACAAATAGAGTCCAAGTGGTTAACATGCTAATGTACAACAAGCTGAAGGCAAAGACGTATGTGCACCTATACATATTTGAAATCAGTTAACCTAAAAACAAAAAAGGTAAGAAAACACACACCACGTCTCTGATAAGAAAATTAACACAACCGTAAGAATACGTACTTGGCAAGCAATAAAAAGAAAGAACATGACAAAAAGAAGAGAGAGGGAGGACAACATAAAATGAGAAAGAGCATTGTAGAACCTCCTGTTGGCCCTAAAGGATATATATATATATATATATGTATACGTATACATATTCAAACCTATGTATATAGATATACATATTAAGAAAATTTTATATTATAATCAAATGAAATTTAAATAAATTCTTAAAAAAAGTTTACTGTTTGTTTATTTGTATTTCCCCTGAGACGTTTATATTGAAAAAACATTACAGCAACATTGTGCTTCAAAAGGAAAGGAAGGAAAGTTAAATAAGTCGACTGCATTCGACGAATTTTCAATACGCCTCACTTTCCTAAAAGAAGTTACCGTGAAGTGGGATTTTTTTTACTGGATTGTATTTTGGGGAATCTGACAGGATCATACAAAAATTTTATTGTTGGCAGCGGGATGGTAAACTGCCTTAACCTAATTACATCCATAAGATCATTAATCCTTGTTAGTATAGATTGTTCATATTCTTAAAGTCGCATTTATTGTTGTACAAATTCAGTTCTAAAGTTCAAGCTCGAAAAAAGAGAAAATCGGTAACAAAACTACGCATAAAATCAGAAAAATGTAATGTTTGCTGGTACGTTGTCCGAAAATATGGCTTACATATTCGAAAATATCCGAAATAATTACGTTAAATACCCGTCCTTTTGAATTGTTTGTTATTAACGTAGAGCGGTAGGGACTTTTGACAAGTTGAAGAAAAAGTTATGGAGTCAATTATGATCTTCGCAGTTAAAAAAATTCACATCATTTTTTGTTCTTAAACTATTTCAGTTCATTTTTTTCTTTCTTTTTCTATATATGACCAATCACTTAGCAGTTAAACCAAACGTTCAAAATTTAAAGAATACATTTTCCAGGCAAGGACGGATCCAAAAGTGAAATGTAAATTAAGATGCTGTTGTCGAACGAAACTAAAGATCCAGCTTGGCCAAGCACCTGATCGTTACTGCTCTAGGAAAATACCCTATTGATCTGTCCTTGTTCTTCTAGAATTCAGCAAACCAATAATAGGTGTTCCATTTATCTCATCTTCTATTTCGCAGCAACCCAGCTCATATTAGGAACATATCAACAACGAGTTTTTCATTCCAAGCCTGTTATATTTAGTTTAAAAGTTTTCATTTTTATCGAAAAAGAAACTGAATCAATTACAAATTGTGATCCAATATACCTCAAGAATAAAGATTATAGTGAATAGGGACCACAAAAGCGCACAAAAAAGACCGTACAAAAACACGTTTGAGTGTTTGAGTGTACAAGAATAGTAAGTAATTAATTTACTTCGAGAAATTTTTCTGGTCTTGCTTCAAGTCATTATCCTGGAAGTGCTAAGAGTGTTCCCCGGTGTTAGCGGTCTTGTCGAATTTTAGGTAAACTTTCCTTGTCATGAATAAACGTAAGATTTCTTTTGGTGGAGTCTTACTAAAGTATTTTCAATAACGCATCTGCAGCTGTTCTCCTGGTGTAGACTATAAAGGCCGAACAACAAATCTTGAGTAGTTTGCTACATTTTCACCATTCACCACATGAAATTGGAATAAGTCAAGGCAGAGAGGGAGAGAAGCCAATTACAATAGCAATTTTTAAAAGCAACCCGAATGTTAAGAGAATACTCTTTCGTCCTTATGCCTCGTGTTTTCTTCCCAGAATATCTCTATTATATCATATATTATATATAGTTTGATAAATTCAGTTTTCGGTGTCACCACCCTAATGCTAAATTTATTAAACTTCAATTCCTCAGCAGGGGATTTCAAGAGAAGAAGGAGTAAAAGAAAAAGTTGTCGTGTGTTGTACAAGCAAATTAAAAGTCCATGAAAATCAAAATACATTATATGCACAATTATACTGGAAATACCTTTAGAGACTAGATGTACGTACGTAATATGTATATAAATATTTATGAATACATTTCACCCCTGATAATAATTCTACTGCGCTCGACGGTTAAAAAAAAAATAGAAAAGTATAGCTGCTTTAGAAAAAAAAAAAAAAAAGAAGAAGACGAAAAAACGCTATAAAAGTAAAATTCATGAGATTATTAAGGTTGATTTACTTGTCTGAATGGCGTTGTCGTCGCACAGTTTCCTCTTTCAGTGTCACATGCATACTCTAAGCTGTTATGCCATTACATTATAACGGCGAATATATAATAAAAAATATTGTAGGTGATTAATGTTGTTAATGTTTCTGCTGTTATGGCTCGTCGTTAAGCTTCAACCATCCACGTAATTTCTCTCTCCTTATTATGATTTTTTTCTTTCTTTTTTGTCCTTCAATTTCTATTACAAACTCTAAGCAAGTCTAGAGGAATTTCTCCCTTTACATTGTCAAAATTGTTGGTAGTGACAGTTTGCGCGCAAATACATGGCAATATTTTTTCTTTCCTTTCTTTTTTCCTTGGCCCAAGTGATTCATATGCATTCTCATGAGTTGATTTTAACTGAAATTACACGAATACTTAGTTATGGTAGATGTTTTCATCATCCCCCCCATTTTTGAAAGTTTATAAAAAAGTTCAATGTCAGGGTAGTGGGATTCGCGATAATAGGTCAATATTAACATCATTTTAGTAATGCTTAGCGTTGCCGTGTCGTATAACCCTCTTTAAGTTATTGCCAAACTTAAGAATTAGTAAACGAATCTTTGCTCAAAAACTGATTATTAGTAAAGTAAGAATGAACGGTACACATAGTTCATGTCCAGTCGTCCCTTGAGAGGAGAAAAACATGCGAATCTGTGAACAGGCGCTTTAAGCAAAATATTTGGTGTTGGTTGTAGGCGACAGAGAATGTTTTGCAATGAAGTACTTCCTTGCCATATATGCTGAGCATATATTACTATTATGAGTACAATTCTCTGCTGAAGCCATGCATAAAATATATGCTGTTATATCAAGGAAATAAAAGCAGTTTCCGTTTAGAAAGTATCATTGCACACTTCTTCGGTAATTTGGTACAACTATCGTTAGCATCTGATGGAAGTTTGTTTTATCTAGTTTAGGTTTTTGTTTTAAGCTAGAGAGGGGGAGAAAGGCTTTATTAACTATTTTTTTTTTAAGCGACCTAGCCAAATTTTCCCATACCAGCGTTCACCTTGGAAAACTCGCAAGATTAACTAGAGAGCATGTTTGTTTTGGAAGGATATTAGTTTGACTTTTGATGGACATGCTTAGTGGTAGGCGAAAATACATTTTGGTGATGCAAAGATCAAGAATTGTTTTGCAATAAATCTATCAGATCAGACAGCGGAGACATATTTTGCTATATTTTTTTATGGACCATAGATTTGAAGAAACTCTCCTTGACACGCTGCTGAAAGTGTGACAGGCCAGGGCCAATTCATGTGTGTTTAAGGGAGGTCTTATCGAATTTACTCATATATCCCTTCACAGGCTCCGCGGAATTCTTAGTAGAAGCACCGCTTTGGACCGTTGGTGATGTCAGTGGATGACTAATCTGTAGTTATAGATATCTCGTTGTGCTATCCTCCCGGCAACGGGAACATACACGGAACACAGAAGTCATCGAAAGTGCCAGGAGTCCTCTTGCAGACGCTTTTACTAAGCAATCAACTATTATAAAAGTTCAAGATTTAACAAAGAGGTTTGGAAGTTTTTAAGGGGGCCGCGAGGTAGTAGTTTAGGTACTGAGTCAATATCTGCTGCTTGTACGTTTACAATCCAGGGGGAAGAATTTGGATGGTTCTGCAGGATGGATGCCTAAACTGAATCCATGGATGAGTGATGCCGACAAACATACCATTGTAGTCGGAACTGCGGAAACTGCTGGAATCATAACTTCATACTCTGACATCGACAGAAGTCCTAACTGCTGAGTACGGTACTTCGATGAGTATCGTGGTGGCTACAGTTACGTAAATGCTGGGCTCGTCTATGATTAAATGCGCAGATAGGCCTCGCCTTGCCCATGGGGGAAATTTTGGACCAATCTCACATTTTCATATCTAGTAACCCAGCTTTAGTAGAGGTCTTCTTACATACAGGATTGTCTTGCAAACTGGGCGCTTGCACATACGTCCACATTTTTAAGTTATCGTCTGGTCACGCCATGGCCGGGAATGTGTGCAAAAACAATCTATGAACAGTATCTGAGGGTGAAATAAATAAAAAGAAAATGAGTACCGCTTTCGTTAAATGCGGAAGGTAAGGATATTATATCGGAACCTTCTCCATAATATTTACATATTTTTTACAAGAATAAAGTTGACCTAACACATCAATCTGCAAAGTTGACCGTACCGTAACGACAATCGACAATTTGCGACCAATTGAAGCGGTGACAATGGTCGCAATTGTTATAGAAGTTTGTGGACTTAAAATATTCGGATGCAGGAAGCATCAACTATTCCTCTACTATACATTTAAACGGGCAAACGAGAGAAAATTTCTTAAATCATTCAAATGAATTGTATCCGAATTTTTCAGAGGTTCCAAAAGGAGAGGGGGAGTAAGCGACATTCTTACTTAACGTTCTATTATTGGGCCGCATTGAAGTTTCCGAATGATCGAAAATATAGTTGTTAAGTATTAAAATTGGTTGCCGGCTGAAACAAGTTTTTTCTTTCCTTAATTTTATCTACAATAGCGATTAGCTGCTATTCGACTATTGTCGACGATTTTATATAATACCCATAGGTCGATTTGATTTAAGATTTTCATTCATACTTTAAATAAACTCAAACTGAACTTCTCAACAATAAATTAAACATAAAAGTGCAAAAAGGAATCAATAAGAAAAAACTTTTATATGTCCTTTTGAAAATCACAAAAAAAAGGTATGAGGGAAGAAAATTAAATGACATAAAATCTGAATTTAGGTAAGAGTAAGAGATAAAAAAGTAGAGATCTCGAAAACTTGACGTTTGAGTATAACAAATTGGAAAAGTATTTTAATTATAACACAAATATGTCTAGACTTTTACAAATCTTTGTATATCAGCCCCCGCTCCCCTCCAGCAAGCTACCCAGACTGACATACATTTATTATTTTTATTTGAAAAGAATTCAAAAGTTAAACATCCGCTTACACGTACAAAAGTACGTTCATAGATACGGTTGCGTTTATCGAAATAAAAGAGTAGTAACATGGAAGAGCATAAGTCGAAAGTTAATCGAGATATTGGGCAAATTCTTTTGTATAGGAGCAGAGGATAAAAAGCAAGCGAGGGAGCAAGGTCAGCTGACCTTTTACTTCTGCACACAGTTAAGTGCATTTGTAGGAATTTCCAATTAAACGTTAACGTAATGTATAAGTTATTGACCGACATGAACTTAGGAGTTGCGATGACTGAAAAATAATAGTTAACAAACAGAAGCTAAGTTTGCAAGTAAAATATATCGATTTTTTTATGGTAGATGAACGAATCACAAGGAGTTTTATTATTCATCCGACATATCTTGCCTAGCCCGTGACCGATACATGCGCTGCCGCTAAGGTTTATATGTTCCTGGGAGCGTCCTGAAAGCCGTAGGACCAAGTGCGTGAAATTTGTTCCTATCATTGATACATGTATAGTAAATTTACCCAAATTATATCTATACGGATTTGGTTCATTTTGTTTAGAAAATCCACTTACCTTGGTCTTTAGGTCTTCAGGCGTTAAAAAAAAAGTTATAGAATCAGGTCATAACGAAATGAAAGCACATACGATTTTGTGCATAACAGAATAGAGGGGACCAAAATATTGATTTAAAAGGGTCAAACTGCAGTTCATTGACTCAGTTCGTACCCATGTGTTACGTATATTAATATTTACCACTAATTACTTTTCCAATGTCAAGGGAAATGTATATCCGCTTAGGCATTATTCAATTATTATTAGTATCAGCGCATTCGAAAGCTGTTCAAAATTTGTTGTTACAAGCTGTCATTAGCAAACGCTTCGTAGTGGATGAACGTTCTGTAACCTTAAATACTGCAGGACGGCCACAGATTTAGCATCAGAATCCTATAACGACGCTATCGCATACGAGGGACAGACGTCCGTCGTTGGGTTCGGTGTTTGTAAAGCACGACGTCGATACAACCCAGTATAAAATTCGCGAATATTATGAAACAATTTTCATAAAACATGATTTCAAAAATCGAAATTTTCAATTGATTTCTGCTTTTATTTTATCGTGAACAAAACGAGCCTCAACCAAGTTCGAGAAAAAAAAACACCAGATGCAATTTTTGATGAAAATTGAATTTTCGATCGTCACGATCACGTATTGAATATATTTTTAATTTTTCTATTTCATCGCAACGTTGAATTTCATATATTTGTACACTACCTCGCTTGTGGTACAAGGATATATTATTATTATTATTATTATTATTATTATTATTATTATTAATTTCGCCAGAGAATAAATTCTAAGACTAAACTCTAAGCACTAGCATCGGCTATCGGCTTTTATTAAAAACTCTACCGCACTTGAGATTCGAACCCACGACCATTGATTTGCTAGTCGAGATTCCTCGCCTTCGGCTACTCAGGCGGATTTATTAACTTTGTGCGAATGTATGGAATACACAGCAGGATTCTTTTTCACCTCTTATTATAGCGATCCACTCAGAATCAAGTTTTGAATCGATTTAGGTCTGTCTGTCCGTTGATCCACTTCTTTGCTCGTCTGCCTTCTTTTCTTATGTTCAACCTGTAGGTTGCAAGTTTGGAATATTTGGAGTTTCCGCATAACGCCTAGTTTTGAAAACTCATTATGTGAATGATAGTATTGTGGTGTAAGATGTTTAGTAGTGGGCAGCGGCATTTACTTGTTTTTCTTCGTTTCTTTACCTATACATTTGTTTGGAAACAAATTTGAACTATTATAAAATTTTCCACCTTAAGGCCTGGTTTAAGTACGGTGTGGCCTTGATTTACATTATATCTAAGTTTAGATTATATCATTCTATACTATATCTTTGTTTAAATACGTAAATGAAAAGTTTCATATGATACGGGCAACGTTACATATCGGATGATATGTGTATGATGAATACCAAAGCTGCCAGGAAAGCTTTTCAATCTTATATTTTCAAATGTTAGGTGCTTGCATGTATGTTGGGAATTTTTTCACTATAAAAACGCATTTCTTGAGGAAAATTAATACAATATATTTATATTAATCGAAATACTTTCGATGTTTATCTACAACTTTTTCCCATCGTTATGGCAACAAGACGATACCGCCTTGGAGGAACGATGTTGGTTTGACCGCGATCCAGTCACCGACCCATCTTCGCACTTTCTTAGCATTTCGAAACCGCGTGCCCGCCAAGCCATACTAGGCCGATCTGAACCAGGTAGGCGCGGCAGAGCTTCCTATTCGAGCTGTTTGGCCGAGCATTATTATTAGGCAAGAAGATGACTTTGCCTATCTTTTGCAACAATACATCATTCAATGTGTTCAAATGATGTCGGTAGACATCTGTAGGAACAGTTTTGTCTGGATTCTAGCAGCTCGTAACACACTTCACTTTGATGATCTTACCATGTGAACAGAAAAACTTTTTGACCAAATATATTCCACTTCGGTGTCGCTGTGGATGATTCTCTTGGCCTAACCCATGATTTTGTGCGGTTGTCGCAGTAAACACCACCATAGAAAAGTGCTTGTTTTTGCTGGCAAACAATGATTCTTTGATTCTCTGAATCGCTCTTTCTTTTACTTTTACTCTGGGTGCTTCTCTCGATTTCCCTGCATTTTTTTACATTTTTGGAAAGCGTTATAAATGAAGCTATGAAATTTTTTATCTTCTATTACGTTTACAAATCTTGCAAATTTTTGCATCGTGAGTTGAATGGTTTCTTCCATTACATTACAAAGGCAAATACATCGAAACAAAAATTCTCTTGAATTGAAGTTTGCAAAAATTCTGATCACTTTTCCACTTGGAAAAGGCATTTATTGTGGAAAATCGATACAGTATGTATTAATCAAAATAGTTTCCATCAGCTGCACCGATCTGTTCAAATGATAATCGGGAGCGGCCCAGTCCGGTGAGTACGCGGGATGTGGCAGAACTTTCCTTTCGAGCTGCAACAGTGTATCCTGGAGAACTCTCGCAACATCTGTAATTTTCGATCAATTCGTATCGCCACCTTTAAATCGTTGAATCCAAAATCGACAATTGGAATATGGTGGAGTAGCGTTACCATAAGCCTCTGAATGTGTTTGATGGGTTTCGGTAGCAGAGTTCTTCAAATAAGCAGCAAAAGTAATGAATTTTGTGTGTGCCCCGATTAGCTCAATAACCCAATAACATTGAATGGAAAACTGTTGACATGGCGGGCTTAAAATATTGCAAAGTAATGCAATGTCCATATTACTAGCTGTTATCGTTTCTCGAACGCCTATGCATTATATATACAAATTATAAAGACATTTGCTTGGCATATGATCCTGTACTGGTTATCCACTTCTGCTGGCACCTTGCGTTCTAGAATAAACTTGCAATTTGTAGCACGCATCCTCCTACTTAACGACCGCAACGGAAGCTTAAGTGCATTCCCAAAATGCCCCTGCCAAGCTGCCCACCCTGAAAAAATATATCAATTTACTTTCAATAATTTAGAAGCTGTACCGCATACATATTTACTTCATTTAGCAAAACAATTTGAAAATATAACGCAAAAAACAATGTCCCACAGCGGGCTGAAACGCCTTATGAATTTCGAATTATAACGCAATTTGCAGGTGTGAGTGGGACGCTTCAGCTCGAAAGCGACGATAGTGTGTTTAAAACTCTTGATACTCCCGGCGCAATTTGGGCTTTGTTCGGCCTATGTGTAAGCATGTTCTGCAGAGATAAAAGAGATTTGTTCAATAATCATGTCCTTTACCAAGTGTATTCTGTCTTCCCAGTGTTCTCGTCCGCTCGTTCTGAATGTGAACGCATATCCCACGACACATTCCCATTCGTCGCCCATTAAACGCACTGTCCATCTTTCGAACAACCTACCTCCAATGATCTTTCCTATTATCTCAAGTATTTCCGTTTCTAAAGCGAAGGTAGACAAGTATTACTCACTTCCCTCGTCCTTCTCTTTCTATAGCCATGATCACCTTTGTGCCTTTGTATAGGAGACATTTCCTGAGTGCCGGATCATAGAAAAAAAATTGACAGTTATTCCACATGCGAAATCAATTGTTGCTCTTGTTCAAACACATTTGTTATGCCGAACACAATTTTTGATTAGAGCACTCGAAGTCTTGCATGCGCCATACAGATGTGCTTAAGTAGACTCACCTCAGATAATAACGATCGATTGATCCCTTTAAGCATATCTATCCGTCTGATATCTATCCATGCAATCATGCGTGTGACCTAAAAGCAGTAAATTTAGAAATACTTTGATGAAATTTGGTAAGCAAAATTTTGTTGTTTAGGATTTTGATACCTGAATGCGCGTCGTTTAAAAAAAAACTTCAAGCGTTATGGACACAATACTAGGAGCTCGCTCTTCTTAATGTCTTAATGAATTGCCCCCAAAATAAAGAAAATGGGGTTAAACTGTTGCAAGGCTGTTAGCAAGGCTAAATGCCTTGCAGGTGGCATCATTTTACATAATTGTACGTATCTTTAAACGTCAACATGGTATTGCTGTTCATCGGAACCAATTATTATATATGCGATCCTATCATATGCTATTTTGAATTTCAAATTTTCAAGTTTTCTGTCAGTTGTGGTCGCATTTCGTCAAAGTTTGCAGAGCTGAAAAAATAAACGGAGTACTTTAAGAGACTAAACTATGTCTTGGAAACAGTTTAATCAATGTAGTTCACATTACTTTAGAGATTTTTTTAAATATGACCACTTGGTTTTATTCCTGCAACACGATGAGGGTTAGAAAGAAGTCGAAGAAATGGTGAGCTCATCCTAGCAAATGCGAGCTTAATCGGTAAATGTTTTCTTTATCGCGGTCACTTTAGCTCCATCCAAAGTAAAGTCTACCTCACTTGAGATTTCACGTCGATAATTAGGTAGCTGCGATTCTTACCTATTCGGCTACTCAAGCAGATGAAAAGATAGAAGATAGCCCAGGAAGGTGCTTAGCTCCACGCATGCAGTTTAACTGTTTTCAGTATAACTGTGTAGAGAATCGTTCTTTCGGGGTGTTTCTTGGCCTCAGCTTTCTCCAGGGAAAAGGAGGCAGCTCATACGTACTTGCTCATTTTGGCACTCCAAGGTAAGTGAGGTGCCGTCATTCGATAGGAATTGCTCAAGATAGTCTCACGTCCACACATAGTCTAAAGTCGATCGTAAACAAGTGGGTTAGTATTGAACTGAATTCAAAGAAGTATTCAACACGATATTTTTGTGATTAATATTTGTTTTTAAAAAAATTGGTTTTCAATAGGAAAAGCAATTATCATTACATATAAGTCGCTCTACTGGGTGTTCACTCACTATCAAGTGATGCGAGTAAATCAAAAAGTGAGAGAGTATTTCGGTTGAAAACCATCGATTGTTCGTAATATAAAAAGTGAAGACGGCCGTTTGTATTAGACTTTCCATCGTTTATTTTAATGAAATTTATTTTAAATATATACGTTTATGCAAATTTAATTATAATTATTTATAACTCAATTATCCGTGGCTTTGTGCTTTTTTTTATCTACAGGTATAAAATTCGAGTTTATTCAGAATGTCATACCATTCGTAACACTCGGAAATAACAAAGAAAAAGGTCACAAATTTCATATAATTCGAAAGATTGTAATCCCTCCTTCAGCATACATCAGCTGAGTAACGAAGTGAAGTATGAAATTTTTGGTCAGGCTTAAAGAACTCATATTCATTACGTAAGCAAATCATTTTTCGAGAATACAAGCATAACTAAAGTTCTACCATCGGTCAAAATATTACATATTCGAGCACATCCGTGACCTTACATTAATGTTGCTTGCAATGCACGAACTTCAATTCAGCTTAATTCAAATGGAGTATAACTCTTGCTTAGCAAATATGACGATGGTGTCTAAAATGCGCCGTATGGCGACAATACGCTTTCTTCTTCGTCTTCTTCTTTATGGCTCCTTTCGTTTGTGCTTTGTGAAACGAATGTTATTTTTAAGCATTTTGGGAAAATTTTCTATTTCGCTTCATTGGCATCTGTGTGAATTGCACCATAATGTGCGTTTTTAATGCGTCGTTGTTATCGATACATTAAATATCGTTTCACTTGAAGCGTATAACGGAAAATTATCTATTTTCTTTTTGTTTTTGTTATCGTTGTTGTTTCTATTTTTTGCCTTAGGGTTAAATGAAGTGCAAGCAAATAGATATTGTTAGCCTCTCTTTGTTTCACGCAAGACATCCACTAGTGATTTGTGTATAAATCGAATTTAAAATTTGCATAAAATGTAAATTTTCTTATGAAACAAAAATGTAAAACTTTGAAATAAATCCGTACTATGTAAGTCTGTACTTTGCATATGACAGACACTCACTCACTTAATAAACATTACTAAGATAAGCTATAAAAAAAGGAAAAAAAAAAAAAACAAAAATTAAAATAAACTAATTTAGGTTTATGTTCAATTACATGAAACTTTCACTAAGTTTCTACTAAGCGTTTGGAATCCTTTTCGAGTTTTTAATGAATGCTTTTACAGAATTTGAGATCTATCCCGTTCCGTGCTACTAGTACGATTACACTGTCGTCAACGAAATATTTCATCTACATACATTTCTAACAACGCAATAGGAGCCCCTGCGGGCGGTTCCAAATTTTCCTTTGAGACGCTCGACAGCATACAGCGCTAGGGTGGGATATTCATGGGCATGACGAAAGTGTCTCCAAAACTGTCGATACCACCGGCCATCGGCTGATTAGTAGTTATGTGTAGGTACATCTAGGCAAAGTTTCCTACAGAGAAAAGGGAGATTTGTCTGCCAATTAAGTCCTTTAAGAGGGTTACAAGTCTGCCTCAGCATTCCCATTCACTCGTTCTGGAACTGCCTGCGGCAAGGGTCTTCCCCGCCTTGGCTAATGTTTCCACTTGTAAATCAAGCGTACACGAACGCTATTCCTTTCTTCCATCCTTCCGTATCTGCAACACTTCCTGGCCGTCATCGTACGTGTGCGTGCGTATAGGATACAACCCCCGAATGGTTGGTCGTGCACCAAAAAGAAGCAACGCCTTAAGAGGTTCATTGCTTACATCATAGTTCCACTTTACCTAGCAGACATAGCTTTAAAATGGCCATTGAATAACGTATCAATTCTTGAAAAAGCGTAATGAATGTATTTGTCAAGGCGAAGTGTGACTTTTAAATTCTTACAAAGGTGCGGACGTGTCATGAAAATTCATATATAGATTAGAAAGTCCCTCTTATATGTATATTTCGATATTACAAAGTTAATGCCTGGTGGTTATTAAGTGGTTGCCTTCGTAATACGGGTTCCCAATCACTTTCGTTGTACCAATAATATGTGAAACTAAAAAAGAAGAAATTTGCAAATATCAAGTCAAGACTATATGATGTCATTGTTTACAACGACGTCCGTTTGCAATGTCATGATGGATAATAGCTAAGCATTATACTGCAGCTTTTCTTTTTCCAATTTTTCTGAGGACATTCTGCAAACAAATAGTTAGGTACTTTGCAAAAAGGCCACCAGCTTCGAGTCAATGTTATCTTTAACAACCATTTCATAAGTCTGCCAACCATCTTGGACTCCGTCTTACCTGAGCCGCTCCTTATTTGAAACCCAATCTATTCTACGTGGGAAGTGAAAGGGCGCATGCGGGAGTGGGAGTGGTGGATTGAAAGGTGTGAAGTTGTAATCGATAGCTTTGAATGGCTCCGAAGATATTGTTCAAAACTCATTGTAGATCACAGGCCAACTCTTGTCCTCTCTTCTACACAGATATATAAAAAATTCAGGAAAATATTAATTCACGATTTTCTTACAACAATCCCCGATTGCCTAGTGGCAAGAATTTAATCGACTCTGCTTTCCGGAACCATTAATTGCTTTTGACAGCCTCTCATCTTAAAAGGAATAAATTTTTTGTATAAAAACTTTGAAAAAAATTTGAAATTTGTAAAGAACTTTTAAAAATGAATTCCTTAATAGCTTAAAAAGGAGTTCCATCAGCTTTTACATTTTTTCATTTTTTAATTTTCAATGTCTTTCTCGTTCTTTGAAGAATGTAAAAATACATGAAATTTTATGCCTTTTGGTTGCATTGATTTTTCATTGTTTCGCTTCTTTGCTCAGCGCCAAAAATTATGGGTTGCGTGTGCCCAAATTCTCCAAGCCATGACTTGTCTGAAGCTGTCATGGGTTTTCCGGTTGTTGTGCATTTGTCATTTGCCTTTTAGGAGAATGACTATACACCGAGACATTCATCTTTTAAAGGTTTAGTTGACCCCAACGCACTACCCGCAATTTCCTTTACTATAGATCTATGTTGCATAAAGAGATTTACAAAAAAAAAAAAAAGAGAAAGAAAAAAAAAACAGAAAAAAGTCATATATCCTGGGGACTTGTAGTCTGCCTGTCTATCTGGCTGGTTGAGTATATGGTTAGCTAGCTGCTTGGGTGCTTGCTTTTGCGTTTTAATATACACAAAAGCATTAAATTGAATTCTACAATTCCTTATCGTTTCATATACAAACAACATCGTTCCATTGTCCTTTTAACGCTAAATGTTTGCATAATATATGAAGTTACAATACATAGTAAAGACAATCGGAAAATAAGCAAAAAAAAAGTACCAAAAACTTAAAAGTCTAACATTTCATTTGAGCGACTACTTAAGGCATGGATAGCTGTCAAATACCACCATTGTGTGCTTATAGTACATATATTACATAAATAAGTTATATGCAAACGTCAAGACCTGAAGCGTTTACTTATTTCGTTTTTCTTTTATTTATTTATTTATTTTTTTTTCAATTTTACGCTCACACTATATGAACTGAGGTTTAATAACTTTATCAATTCGCTTATATGACAAGACCTTACAACGCGGATACGAAATTTGAAGTTAATTGCGTTTCGCTGCTCTACGCATTGAAAATAGATGCAAACATTGATTTAAGATAGCGGAGTCCGTCTGGCATTGACTTGGATAATAGCGTATTGTACGTATCTTAGCGTAGTAATTTAATCTAGGCTAGAATGTGCCACCTAACAGACGGGACAACCTAACAGGATAATCCTGGTTCGAGCTGTGAATTTGAATTCGAATCAAAAGAAGTTGTTGGTCTAATCTTAACTATAAATGGTCCCGATCGTTCCACCTCTCTCTTAAGGAACTCAGTGCGATTTGTTTACTTTGAATGTGTCTCTATCCTGTATTCATTTAAATATTTATTGACATATCGCACATTGAAGCAAACACCGGCGAATGGGCCGACCATTGACGTGCTTCTTCAAATCTTATATTCTTCTATACTTATTTCAGTTGAACTGTGTCTACTGTTCGCCTTAAAGTGAACGTAGATTTTTCAGTCACTCTTTTGCAAGTTTTTATACGTTACGGTATTATATGAGCGGTGGCACTGAAATCGAAGAAAGAGCCATTCCCGGAATTTATTGTTTGATTTTTCTTCCAGCTTGTATGCGTATAGTTCACTTTGAGCTGTCACTTCACAATCTTTTTCTTTTTTGTTATATTTTGCTTTATTAAGTGGTATAAATTTCTACAAACAGCGGGAATTGTCAGATGACAATTTTCATTTGTATATACACACAATCTCATATATATACATATATATAAGTATTTATTGTTATGAAGAAAATTGCAATTTAATTTAGTTTGGTGGTTTTTTTTTTTTCATTATTTTTATGGTATTATGGTCACCATTGAAAATTAAAAACGCTGTCTTTGTGTCTGCCAAAAATATATAAAAAAATGTAATTCATATCGTGCAAATAAAAAACTATATATTTGCCTTGAGCCTTAAGCAGAATCTTGGACACCCGCCATTTCACGCATGTGGGTGATAATACGAACAGGTTTAGTTGACTGTAATTCACTCATTGCGTAAGACGTACATAGGGAAACTGCGGGGACTTTTTTTTTCAAATTTGTAGGCGTACTAATCGGGAAACTGGGATGACTTATTAAAACACCCTAACAGCAATATGATGGTAGAAATTTTGTGTTCATCTTGAAGTTTTTGTTTATCAGATACTTTTCTTTTGATTTAACGGAAAGACGGACAGGCATTGTTAAAATGGCTCATCACTATGCATTGGTCACGGATGCATGCTCATATAACTCATGAAGTTTCTGATGCACGTTGCTCCATGCTTCACTGAGTAGTATAGAAATAAATGTCGACTTTTCGTAAAAGACGTAAAGTTCGGGTTTTTTGGGTAGCAAATGAGTACAATTGTGTTATGATTTCTATCGTAGTATCTAAAGTTCCTTAATACTTCAGTTCTCTAGCGGATAGCTTGGCGGAATAGTCTGCATGCGAACCACTCTTTCTTATCTCTGCTTTTGGCTTTTTGAGCGAACCCATCAATTTGGTCGTGTTCAATAGAATTTTATTTTGTGGAAAAAAGTTAAAATTTCGTAAAAAAAATTTATTTATGCAAATATTCTGATAATTGACATTTAAGAGAAAGAAATGCATGGAATTCATGGTCTCTACAGGTCTCTAGGGTTGTCATATTCCAGACCAGCATTAGAAGTGTATATCGGCGTAAAGTAGAAAACAATTGGTGGCTTTTCAATCTTGTATACTCTTCAATGGGTATGTTAGAGTAGCTAAATGTCAGTAACCCGGCAATAAAACCATCGGAGACTTGGAAAAGACTTTAGCCTAGATAATAGTTAGCAGAAACATACTTGTCTCCCAGTCTTTCTATTGAAATCAAGATTACGATCACAAAAACTCGTCTAAGAGAACAAATTTTCTTAGTTTAAATTTTTTTCAAATCGTTTTTCACGTTAATCCCAAGCATCATCAAACCCGATCACTTTGTTTCGCCAATAAACCTTAATAATTGCTCTACCAGCAGACGAAGAAGAAGAAAGAAAAGAAACCAGCAAAACTTATTACCGCCCGGCGTGCGTAGCAATTGAGAAGATGCTTGATTTCGCGGCTCTTCTCGGTCTACTCGTTCTCGTTGACTGCTGAAGCACAGCTCAATGTTTTCGTTTCAAACTATGGCCTGAAAATATAGAGCCTTTGCTTGAACGCTTTATCTTGCACGTTAAGCAATTCCACGATGGAAAATCAGCTAAACCAGCTGAGTTAAAATTAATCGTTTATAAAAACTATATACAATAAGCCATTTTTAAATCCTTGGAGAGGATATATGGAAGAAATATCAATGATAATTCATGTAGATGAATTTCCGCTCTATCTAAACTGTTGTTGGGTATGAAACGATTCTGCCCAAGCTCAATGTACTGTCTTTGCTTTTTTAAATATATTCCCCTAATTACGTTACTTCCGTTCAGCTATGGATATTGCTCCATTTAGTAATATGAGCAAGATATCTATAATTTTATATTTAGTTGTGGTCAGTGTATTAAATTTAAATAATAAATAGCTTTAAACATCGGCAAAGTGATACATTTTTTGATCGTACCGCATGTCGGTTGTGTTATAAGTAGTATCAAATTTGTATGGATGTATGGAACTCATAGAGATAGAGATAGATAGATAGAAGATAGATCCACTTTTTATTGTACTGATTCAAGCTTGTCAGTCCTTCTGTCTAGCTGTCTATTTAAATTTAATGGAAGGATATGTTTTGACCCAAAGATGAGCCTTATTCGAGGGGAAATGGATTAGATCACTTTCGTAGCTACTTCCTACATTACCCTTTCCTTTGTAAAAGTGATTATAAGAACGAAGGTTTAGTTTTTACATATCAATCTGTGACAGTAACTTTATGTAAAAATTAATCGTTGCAGATTTGGCTGAGATCGGTTTTTTTGATCAAAACCCACATAAGGGCTTCCATGAAAGTTATGTCCCTACATAGAATAAACGAGGCAATCTTTGGTATTCTATCACGAAAACGGATGAAAAACTGCACTGGGAGACGTGAACTGGGCCTTGGAACAAGTGATGTAAGAAACCTTATAAGTTAGTAAAATAGCACTTATAACACTTAACATTGGACAGCATAGTGATATGCGATTGGTGCACGTTCTCAGAAGAGAGTGTTTAGATTAGCGAAATAACTTTTTTATACAGAAGCAAACCCGTACAGATTGATATAGGAATTCTTATCAATCAACTGTCAAAATATTAATCGGAGAAAGCTCCGAAAAAAAAAATCTTATTAAGAGCCCCAGCCATCATTTTTTTCACTTTACATATTTACAACTGGACCTCTACTTCGTCCAAATTAATATCCATTCTCGCCGAAAATTCCAAGAAGAGTAAATTAACATGAAATGGATTTAATGCAATTGCGAGAGCATCTATTGCCTGAAGACTAAACTAAAAGTGAAATCTATATTTGCTGTAGTTTATAAATTATATTAAAGCAATTCAATTCCATTTTAAAGCTTGAAATGTGAAGAATTTACTTGGCATCTCCACTTCGAGACTAACCTACGAGTTTTTGTGCTTCGAATCGCCTTAACAGATTCATTTCCTTTTCATCGCCAGTCCCGATTCGCCATAGAAAGCTGTCCTGTTTTTTGCTTTGCAAGCAATTAAACCGCGATACTGAAGCAATAATACATCGAACATTTTGAGCGTTCCATGATTTATGTCTATATGCACTGAATAACTCAATAATACTAAAAATGTATGCATGTAGAGAAAAGTCAAAAGCATCATTTAATCGTTATGAACATTGATACTTCATCCACTAGATGCCACTGATCGAAAGAAGAAAGAATCTTCGTAAGGTATTTGTAAACGTTTGGGTCTGTACCAGGAACTCAGGAGCGACATAAGAGAGCTGTTGATTGTTATTTCCTCAAGTAAGGGAAAGAAGCAAAGCAAAACCAGTGAATTCGGCTAAAGTATTTTCCGCTACATCAGCAAAAGAAACTATAACGTTCCAAATCTTCTATAGCAAAAGCAAAGCAATGAAATTTTTGTGCATCAGTCGTAGTAAACATCAATTTTCTATTGCTCGAGAGTAGAATCCACTCGCGTCCGTTGAAGGGGGACGATTAAATGATAACTAAGCAAATAATTATATTTTAAATGTTTAGGTTGGGATAGGAATCTAGTATGGCGTAACGTGTACTGTGTACTGCTATTCAAATTGACCGCGACAAGATTGCGAGGTATTTTACTAAATTAGCCCACCTTAGCCCTTTTAGTTGATGGGGACACATAACCAATTTTTCTTACAGAAAAAAAATTAAGAAGGAAGAGAAACAGCTTTGAATATATGTACTACTGCCACTAGTACTACTACTGTTACAATAACAAATTAATACGGTAAATCTCATAGGACAATAAGATGAACAACATATGATATAGTTTAGACTTTCCTTATGCAAGCAAGTTTCTACAATAAATTCTATTGAGATGAATACTAAAAATGAAATATGACAAAGAAAATGAATGACAATGAGAGAAAACTCAAATTTTGACACTAACAAGCGGAGATTAGCTTGACATTGTTGACATAGGATTGACCCAACAGAAGTGAAAGCAAGCTCGTACATAGAGGTAGACATGCTTAGCATGTAGGGATTCATGCAGATGTAGATTCGCGTGATTGCTTGCATTTGCGGGTGTTTGTGATGGGAAAAGTATGTTAATATGCGTACGCCTCATTTCGCCAGCTGCTAAATATCATTATAGCATACATGGTGGGCGAAATAAAAACAACGAAGCAAAATGTTTACTAGTGGAAGCGGATTTAATCTAAAGCTCTTCTTCTTTCTGCGATACTTTTTACTTGTTTCTATTTCGTTTTTTTCTTTTTCTTTATATCAGTATTTCACGCAATTATGTCTTTTGCTATGACACCATATGCTAAAATGGCAATAGTATCCAGCCATCCAGCCATTCAGTAAAATAACAAAAAAAAAAAAAAAAAAAAATATATATATATATATATATAGAAGGAACGCAAAAAGTGGCTAAAATAGCTATATGCAAAGATAGGAAGTCGTTGGATGTTTTCATATAAAAGATGGCATTAAAAAACAAAAGCAACAACAATAGCAATAACGATGAGATTGTAAAACAAATTTAGCATATTGTTGCATTACGCTGCTATGCACATACGTATCTACCAATGTAGTGATGATATTGCAGCCTTCTCTACGTTCTGTCTGCTGATCCAGTAAGGCGTGAAACGCAGAGAATAAAAAAGACAAACAACAAGCTTACAAACTAAGAGTTCATATAGAGGTTTGCATGCATAAAAGTAGACCCTCTATGATGTTCTCGGGCACAGCAACAGTGTTTCATAAGAAAATCTCTGCAACAATATGTTGCTTATACAGCTTTTTAATGTTTTGCCTTTACCGCTACATACACGTACGTACATACACTGAGAATTTTTTTTTTTTCTTTCCTTTCTTTTTGTTATTGTACCGCCCGTAATGCTTGAGTGGTATTAAACCTAAACGGATTTTTTCTTTACTCGGGCTTTTTGTCCCCATACTTGTTTGTCTTTCTTATTTTTTTTTTTACTTTTTAAATCCAAGTACACAATTCAACAAACAACCCAAGAGTGTCCTAAGTAACATAAAAGACTCTTGTAGTGTAAATATGTGTATATAAGGCATTATACTACAATATATTTATATGTGTAAATATATGAGTGTGTGTATATAATTTCGGTGCTTGCATGCGGAAAACTTAATCATTTTCATTGTATATTATTTTGCTTAATATCCCTTAACACATAACTTCAGACACTGGGAGAAACGCATACATTATCATATGCACACATACATATATATATGCATATATATATATATATATATATAATTTGTTAATAAAAAAAATCAATATTTTTTCTTTCCGTATATATCTTGGGCGTACTGACAAAAATGTTTTTGCTTAACTCCAGCTGGTAAATGCTAAAAATCTTGCTAAAGTAAAGTTTCATTCATTCTCATTCTCCTTTACTCTTAACACTGTTTACTTTTACTTTTTTCAAGCATTGTAACGATTTTCGAAAATGTGTGTATTAACGTTTCTCCTGTTTTTTCTCGTTACATTTTTGCATACATTTTTAAGTTTAATTCCTCGCGGCATCATCAAATACTCGTTAAGTTCTCTCCAGGAAATCACAGAGTAAGTCACATCGAAAGCGAAATAAATAAATAAAGAAAATAAAAGACGATAAAAAAAAGGAAAATGAAAATAAAATTGAAAATACAAAGAAGATATTTATACATATCTTATATATATAAAGATATATACTATGTGAAGACGTGTAACCCTTTTGCAATATTAATGTAAAATGAACTCGTGTCGTGTCATTAGTATCAGTTACCTAAGCGAATTGGTACCTCTGCATCTTGAGCACATTCATGTCGCTTTCACATTCATCGTATTCCTGTATAATTCATTTAATGCTATTTAGAAAACCATTAGAGTTGGTTGAAAAGGATATACATTAGAAATTTATAAACTTGCTTCGATATCTAGCGAATCATAAAAACAAATAAATTGTCTTTAGGGTTTTAGGTCTTAGGTGTTATGGTAGATGTATTATGATTTCTCTCGGCGCTTTTTTTTTCAAACGATCAAAAATGAATGTATTTTATGAAGTTTTTGTTACGTTCTTCTTTACAGTCTATTAAAGTGTTCAATGTAGTTCATACTATCGTGTTAAATATAAAATATAAGGATCGACGATACAATGCTTATCGATATAGTAAGCCATCCCTGGGACATTTAATGTAATGATTGCGAAAGCAAAGCTTTTAAGAAGGGCCTCAATATTGCAAATGCTTCCCTTCTCAATCTAATCTGAAGTATTATTCTGCTGTTGCATGATCGTAATCGTTCATGGACGGTTTGATTCTTTGACAAAATCTAGCTTTCAGCAGTTTCCGTCTTTTCTTCCTTAGTCTTAACCATTGAAAGGGGACTGTGTGGACATTAGAAATTGACTAGTGCTCAGTACGATCGAGTTCGCTGCGAAAATCATTGATATAACGAAACTGGACTAAAATAAGTTGAAGTTGTTGTGTTAATTGTACTTGTCCCGCAATATTGAAAAAATAAAAATTCTACGCTGATGAGCGCATGATTGACTTATTGGGAATTTCGACTTTTGTTGGCTTTGGTGACCAATTTCGAGAGGCTCGATTTGTATCCGCAAATATTTTACACTATTTATATATTTTTTAAGTGTGGAATAGAGCAAACTGTAAAGATAGCCAAGTTGGCTGCCATTACCGGCGCTTTAGAAATGATTAGCAAAACCAATCACCGAGATAAGCACAAATGGAAATAGATCGTCGCCTACTCCTTCTTTCCGTCCTGGCAGCCAACAAAAGCAGACTTATTTTGGATTGATTCCAATAAGAACATGTAGGCCAAGTCTGTTAACAACTTACACAAATCATAAAATCTTTAGTGCACACTTATAGTAAGTAACAACAGTCTACGATTAATAAAAAATAATCGTAGTGATAAGTTATTGTTAAACAAGTAAAAACACTATAGTAAGACTTGGCTCATCATTAATGGCTGTACAACAACTTAAGGCAACAACGATTTTTCACAATAACGCCCCGCATGCGCATTGGTCGAAAAAGTGGTCTGATCCGAGCTGTTTTCAATAAGGGTCGTTACTGCTCCAGAACACGTCAAATCAAAATTTGCGCCTTGTAAGTTAAACATAAACCACAAGATGGACAGACGGATAGACAATAATGATAATATTTTTAACAATAATAATTACTATTCTACCTTGGCAAAAGGTAGAAAGGCAAAGGTCAATCTCAAGATTTTCTGAGCGTTGTATACATCAGCACAAAATCAACATACCCTTGTACTACATACGGTTTAAGGTAAGAAAACCAACGGAATGTAAAGCCGTAAAATCTTAGATAACAATAGCTGGATAGTTAGCTCCAAGTAAAGTGATATAATATAAATTATGGTGGGATTCCGTTGGCGTCATTTGCCCCATAACTTCGTAAAAGACTTGGTCCCACCCGCCGGGCCTCATACGTGAACATAAATAATCTTGACGTGACTCTAGGAAGGCGTGCCCCTTATCTCTGGCATAGAGATGGAATTTCGTTTTTTACGCGATGACACTTAGGTCGGCCAAATAATTAGGCCAATGATTAGCATAAATTAGAATTCACTTCTCAGATTTCTCTCTTCTTGATGCCCTTTTATTGCTTCTAAAATCTTTTTATAAAATTGCTCAATGCCCTTTAGCCATAAAATGGATCCAAGAAATCAAAACACTTATAATTTTAAGATATGCATTAGTTATATACATATGTTTATTTATTTGTTTATTTATTTTTTTTTTGGGGGGGCATACAACTTTTCAATTAATTTTTGCAAAAGAAAAAGTCATAACAACTAATCTTTAATTTTCTTTAGTGCTTAAAATTGAAAGCATTTTACTTTAGTATATGTCGTGGATATGTTTTTCTTTTTATTTTTTAATAAAGTTAATGAAATACCAAAAAATATACACACGTACTATTATTTTATATATGTAACTACAGTGAGTTCGGTAAGAAAGCGATAGAAAATGATAAGATGTCAGGAGAAGCGCCACCATCACCGCTATCTTCACTGTCATACAACGAAAGTAACTTTTCTTTATTTGATTTAGTGTTGTTTTCGTTTCATTTCGTTTCTGTTTCGACTAGTGGCTTCCTCTTACATACCCTCCTCATTGTCACGAGCTCTTCACTATTCCTGTTATATAAGTTGAAAATTGTTCTTATGCTGCTTTTTTGTGGTTTTCTGAATTTCTCTAAATGTCATTTTGCTGTCAACTCGTGGATAATAAGATTACAACTATGTAGAAATAATAAGATTCGGCTAAAAGTTTTCTCATTTTTTTTTTTTTTTTTTGTTGTTCTTACTTGGTTTTGATGCATAAATATTTCCTGAACCAAACTTGAGGTGTGGGTTTAAAAATTTTAAAAATTTTTAAAGAGAAAGAAAGTAAGACATGGAAAAGAAAATAAACTTTTTCTTTTTTTTTTTTTTTGGTTAACATTCTTGCGAAGATTGTAATGGATTTAAGCGTAGACAACAATTATTAAGCGGCTTAACTTTTGATTTTATTCTATTTGCGTGTTTTTTTTAATAACTAAAAAACGATAAAAATTCAAAATGTCAGGTACATAACGTTTATATGACGGGTTTTCTTTTCAACAGTATAACAGCAGTTATCTCCAAAAAGTAATTATTACATACGCGAGTATTGCGCTTTGATAATAGGCAATAAGAGGATTAGAGATTATTCGCAACATTTCTGAGGCAAGATAAATATGAAATCCTTAAGGGGTGAAGGAGAATGATTATGAAGACGGTTAAAGCGACCAGCATCGACAGAAGAAGAAATTGCCAAGATTTAGCTTGTATTTGACCAACTTCGAGCTCCCTTTCAACTACACGTACGGCCAGAAACAACGAAGTATATAGATGTCCCAACAATTTGTTCAAGATTGAGATTAGGTGATTCTTGGGGACTTTTTACGTACCTGTTATCGACAACAGCAGTAGCGCGTATAATTAGCTGTCATGTATCTGCTCGCTCGTCACCGGTGCCAATATGAAATAAACGTAAATTACGATATTAGGAACTTAGTTTTGGATAAGACTACAAAGACTGTGTACTTTTGAGAAGGCTACGTATGATAAGACTTCTTAGAAGCCTATGGACTTTGACTGGTTTACCACGAATAGTGACTGGATTTTACCTTAAGGGTCTTATTGTACAAAAATTCGAAATTCTTGACTAAAAATCGTTCAAACCCGGATTTAGGACTAGTTTTTAATATTTTAGTCATTTATTTAATTGTTTTGTTCCGGAATACAAACTATATAATAATAATATAATACGAATAGATTCCGCGTAGAATAACTCAGGTGTGATATGGAAAATTGGATAAAATATGTAATATATATAAGTGTAAATAAATAAAATTAAAAAATATACAAATAATATAAATCGTTTAGATAAAGATAAATATATTAAATATCTAAATATAATTTTTTTTTGTTAATAAAAAATTTGTTGATATGAAAATTTTCATTGAAATTTGTCAAAGCATTTGGCGAATGTGGAATTTACAATTTTTCAGTCCTTCAAATAAAAACTTGCTGTTTGCTTCATAAATACTGGTTGTGCTGCATGAATTGTAAGCACTTTTATGCATGTCATAACACATATTCACTTAAAAACACACAAAACCACAAAACTTTATATGGCACTGCTTCATAAACATTTCAGAGAATGCGACGTCAATATCAAGAAACTATTAACGGAATCTCTGCACATGCATAAAATGAGAATGTAAGAGCAAGCGTACAAGTGCCTGCTAATTAGCAGCGTTACTTCTATTAGCGATAACAGATGCTCAAAAATTCCAAAAAATTCTAAGAAGTTCCTGAGCTCTATTATGCACAAAATCTTGGAACAAAATGTTGAACCATCTATGCATTTCGTCGTCTTTGGTACCATGTTTAACTAGATATATAGCAAAACAACAATAGGAGTTTCATTTTTATTACATTAATAATTCTTATTTATTTATTTGGTTTCTTTTTCTACTGCTTGTACTTCTCGTTTCCGTATTTTAAAGCTTTCAATAGAACATTGTATTCATTGAAGTGCTTATATTTTGCATTGATCACGGCTTCACTTTCTCCTGCTTCCTCTAACTCAATAAAGCAATGTAACCAATTTCTTAGTTTCGTATCGAACGGCTTAGCTTTTTTACCTTCGAATAAGACTTTCAACTCGTCGGCTTTCATATTATACTTTTTCAAACATTTTTCCATAATATGAAAAATGGTATGATACTGTAAGAAAAGCAAACATTTAATGACTTTTAAAATGCGTTGGTTCATTATCTAAAAAATATTTGTCTGATCTTGGCAAAGAGTGACTGATTGCAAAATGATGGAGAATTGATAAAAAAACATTTTGATTCACAATGAAATCTGTAGGTATGTAAAGCTTTTCTCGTTACTAACGGTTAGTTTTTACGAGAAAAAGGAAAGCTCGTTGTTAATTGTTGAAAGCGTAACGAACTCGAAACGTTAAACCGAAGCGACGAGATTTGTTTAAAAAAAGTTTTCTTTCAAAAGTCGGGTGCTTGTCAAATAGAGGTCTCTCAACCGGATTAACTGGACCCATAATAATCAGCAAATAACTTTCGCAATGGACCGAAACTGTTCTAAACCATACCCTCTAATATTTGAACGCTCTGGCCTTTCTTTAGACGTAAGTAAAATTCATATTTATATTACTACTGCGTTTTACTGCTTCATTTACCTTTTTGTTCATTTTAAGAATCTCTATAGCGGTATCGTATTCATCGAGATTATCCGGTATTCCTGCGTATCTCTCTTTATCGATAATTTGTTTGCCTTTCATGGTGCCAACTGCCTCAAGATAACAATGTGCCCAATGCTTCAACTTCTTATCTATCATCCTAAGATCCTGCACTTCGAAGAAATTATCAATCACATTTATTTTCACGTCGTGCTTTTCTATGCACTTCTCTAGATCTTCGAATACTTTATTTGCATCCTGAAAAACACAAGACATAATCATTTTCTTTTGTAATTACTCTAAAAAAGAATTTCTTACCTTTCCATAATACTGACTGGAATAAGTGAAGTTAACAAAGGAAGCAAAAATCAAAAGGATTATATACCTCATTTTGATGCAATCAGCGATCGCAAAAGTTATTAAATGTTGATAAAATGCACAATGAAACTGAAATTCTAAGCAAATGTTTTTTATACCACACCTCACTTGCCGTAAAGAGCATATTAAGTTTGCGCGGAAGTATGTGACCTTCAAAGCCGCCTTTATTATACCGGTCGATTAAGTATCAATTTGAGCATCGATTTAAGGTTGCTTTCGTGGATATCCGTCCATGCATATTATGTTCAAGCTGAAGATTTCAATTTTTGAGAAATTTAGAATACCGACGAACGTTCTCACAAAAAAATGAAGCCAGAAAAGTATTTCGACATATTAAATTGAACCGAGCTTATTTAGGTTCGATAGGCCAATATTTCGAACTGATGTAAAGATTTAACCGTTTCTTCAAAACGTGAGTGTTTGTACGGCAAGAGGAGTCTAATAGTAATAAAAGATTAATAAAATCAAGTTGATATAAGTATTAACTATATCGAGTTTGGATCATATTAGTCTACTTGTCGGACGTCATCCATATAAGGGTTCTCATGAAAAATAGGCTTTAATAGAGCAATAAAGCTTAATTTTGAGCATTTCAGCAAAAGAAAATGGGTAAAGAATTATAAGACCTTAACAAGAAAAAGCCTTGTCGTACGAAGCTGCCACGGTATCATTTTTGATATTTTAGCACGAAAACAAATGAAATTAAGCCAAGTGGTGTAGTTCTTGTTCGACGATAACGCCCTTATTTTTTTATAACGTGTGAAAAAATACAAAAGTGTGACTAATTTTACATGTAATGTTTAAATATTTTTCTAGCAACGTTGTTGTTCAATTAATACGAGAGATGAATAAAAAATTCCCGTTTTCTTTGCGCAGCTCGTTCAACAACGATCTCGACCATCTTTTTTGTGCAATTAGAAGCAAAATTTCTAATCTTTTTATTGCTGTGGTGTAGTCTT
Organism: Glossina fuscipes; assembly: GCF_014805625.2. Classification (NCBI taxonomy): domain Eukaryota; kingdom Metazoa; phylum Arthropoda; class Insecta; order Diptera; family Glossinidae; genus Glossina; species Glossina fuscipes. The sequence goes on from NW_023998440.1 coordinate 2,378,724, forward strand.
CACGTTCGGATCCTTCTCTGCAGAATCAAATGAAGAAGTCAAAACATTAGAGAACGTGCTTCATGCGTGCACTTGATTTCTCATAAATAGCATGTCGTTTAGCTTTGGGCATCCTCTGATATGCGGACTTTGACGAAAAGTATATCTTTGCCAGACACGAATGTGTAATTTTCGGCGTATTCGAGCGGGTAACTGTAATAGGCAAAGTATTGTAGGGTATCTAAAGGTTGGCCTTGGCCGGCTCTAACATGCTTACTTGCTTTAATTGTTATTTTAGGAGCCTTTAGCGATAGCTATACAATAATCGATATTTGCCGATATTCTTGCATATCTTTTCATCTTCGATTACACGTTGTATTGAACGTAAAAGATTGCCCGAAACCATAGTGTCATAATAATTAAAGTGTAATGTCTAGCCACGCCAGTTACATCTTAAGCTAAAATAATACTTCGCATTCAATAGCTATCGTATCACGTTTTTCTTTGCATGCATTCAGACGTTTAAACATCGTAGACAGCCGTGAAAAGAAAACTTTACAAAAGCTTCCTTATTAATTATTTTTCATATGAATTACTTTTGTAAAATTTTCATCGAAACGTCAATAAGCGATGCAAAGATCTCATATGTTATATGTCTTGATATACTAAATGGTTAAGAAATAATTAAGGACTTATGTCATATAAAATTTCACAATGAAAATACAACTTATATATAATAGTCATGGTCACTGTTAGAGGTGGATTCATAATATCATAACTTCTGCTATTTTTAGAAGAAAGCTTTGGAGAGCCTATAAAGCGGTATCGAGCAACCGTCGCCGAGTCCGCTTACGTTGAAGATTTCAATTAAATGCCATTAAATATGAATGCTGTTTTTTTTTTTTTTTGAAAGGAGAAAATTCACGCAGAATGCATAAAATTGGCCCGTTGATGAAAAAAGTTACTCACCCCTGTTATAAAGTATATATCACAGCAACCAATAACTCTTGCAACTGATATACACGTGTCGTGAAGCGATCAAGAAAGTAGCCCCACTAAAACAATTTGATCTTGTAAACTAACTATGGAAATGTCGTGAAATTTTTGAAAATATTTCATTTAAAAGCTAGTACTATCCAGGAACCATACAGGTGCATCGTAGGTGTTGTGCTGAGTGTGTCTGATAGAAGCGATGTATTACATTCTTGATTAGTAATTCTGAATCGTTCTAAGTACGTCTGTAGCTTCGTCTTCCCTTCTGTGTACTTATGAATCGTCTTTAATGAGAGTTGTCCCACATATTAAGAGAAAGCGCGCCTTCAAATTTAGCAAACGAGTGAACAATACATTTGCAGCATAACATAGACTGACTGTTTTCAATAACAAAAAATGCTATTTCTTTCTCATTACTCACACTTTGGAAAAGATAAAAATATAATACCTTTACGTACATTTTAAAGGTGATGTGAAAGTGCCTGCATAAAAATGGAAAACGCTTGCTACAACTGTCCAAATTATAAAATTTATCCTACTTAAGATGATGGGCATAAAAGATTCGACCAAAGTTGACTACAAGATCCTTTCCGTATTTATAAGAACATAACAGTCCTTTGCGTAAACAAATTATTTTTAATGGTTAAAAATATGCTTGAGTTGGTTTCCAACGTACGTGGCTATAGAAACGCAATTATAAAAATTTTTTCTTCTTTAACGATCTTCACTAAGCCTATACGTCAAGAAGTTTAGAGATGCAATCGAAGTGAATGCCTAAATGTTCTAAGTCTTCACTAGGGAAATTTTTTCTCTTCTTTTGTTCACTTTAACAACGGTAAATGGGGATGCTTTCTTTGGACAATAAACTTTGAATTCGATCTGAAAGAGCTGTCAGGACATTAAGGTGCCTGGATATGCATTAAAATATTACAATATGCGACCTTCTAAATACTCGGCTTCCTATGTTTCGTTGGGCCGTAAACGTGTTAGTAAATCAATGCACAGATCGGATCCAGCAAGTCATCTAATTTCCGCTCAATTTATTTTGACTGTATTCTGTACGGATTTTTACGCGATCTAAGCTTAAAATACATCGGTCAACAACAGCTGGTACTAAGGAAGACACAAACATTTTTTTTTTTTGCACAATTCGAGGGTATTCATCAACCCAATTTTCTCCGAGAGTGACAATCAATTAAACACTTTTCTAAGACTTTTGATGTGTTTTTATCAAAATTTGTTTCAATTTTAGCAAACTCCGTTACTTAGTCAAAACCTGTTTCCATGGAGTGTTGATAATCGCTAGAGATTGTACTGATACTGGCAGCCCTTCGGGCTTCATTTCATACAATTTTGCTTTAAAACCATCAACTTATTACATGGCGCGTTTGTTCCACTTTTAATGCATATGGTACCAATTTGAAGAAGTACTTTCTCATTCAAATTAGAGTGAATATAGTATAATTTGATATTCTCAGGACCAATATTCTGGAATTATATCGATTTCATTTAGTTCATATTTGTGTAATACAAGTTCAATTCTTACTTTAATTTTTGTTCCATAGCTATGTAGGCAAAGCGACGGCGCTGTCACATGTGTGATCAGAAACAAATAACAAACAAGAGAGAGAAAACAAGAGTTCATTAGTTTAGCGTTACCATCATGTTCTTCTTTACCGCGTTACCATCTTACAACACTTACACTTACATTTACGTTATCAACTGTCTTCTGTAACTTAAATTTCCGATCGTCGAGAGTAATTTTCTGCATTATTTTTCGAGGTATTTTTGGGTGTAATCGCCTTTTTCGACCATTCACTGCTTTCAACAAAATCAGCGGCTGTGTGATCTTGTTAAAAATCAGGAAACCCTGACATATTGTTGATTTTGACAAAGAAGAGTGTGGGCTATGCGCTAGCTAGTCGGTGGTTGCAGATCCGAAACTCAGTACGGTAGTCAAATTGTAAAAAAATTAATAAAGTAGAGCTAGTTGGATTTAGTTGGATTTACAGCAGAAAACTTAATTGTTGGGCGTTAGCTATCACACCATATATTCCTGCAAGCAAATTGATTACGCAAATCTGAATTATAATGTTTCCATAATTTAGTTTAGGGATTTTAATTCTTAAATTGTCGGACAACTCGTGACGTAAAGTCGATCAAATGTTTCGCTTATTGTCGCCTATTGTCTACCCACATTTTTTTCGAAACCTCTTTTGCAATCAATATGTTTTATATTAATCTTAAGCGGAAACAATAACTACAACAAATCAATTTGTTTTTCACGTTCGTCTTCTATTACACCCCATTCTATTCTATTCTATTCTATTCCATTATATCCTTGTGCCCTTAGCCAATAGACTATGCTATTGAGTTTGTTATTGCTTGTGTAACAATGCGATACTACGAAAGGTATGTGGCCTTAGAAGCTATTGTCAAACTTAAGAATTATTATTCATTCTTTGATCTGTTCTCCGTTCATTCATAAAGTTTGAAAGGTTCGAGGCAACAAGCAAAATTTGCGTGATAATCAATATAGGTTTGGTTGGTATCATTTCGTGGATTTCGAAATATGGAAGTGGCAAATGATTAGATATGATGGAAATGCGCTTTAGGCAGTTATATGATATCATATATTGTATGAAATACCACATGATACAGAATGCGATTTGTCAATAATGTCGTATTTTGATAGATGATAAGATTGGATATGATATAATCTGCGGAATGATATAATACAGCAAACTTTTACCAAGTTGCAATTTAGTCACAAACGAACTCATGTCAATTTTAACTTTTTCAGAACAAAATGGTCGGTGTTCCGAAGTCGCTTTAAAGTGTACTGCGTCAATTGCTTCGCTTTCATTTAGAAATATCTCCATCGTCAGTTTAGAGATATAGCACTGAATTCATAGATTCTGTAATAAATGAAAAAGCATTTAATAGCTGGATTTGGTATTGAGTAAATAACATGTTTTTGTCTTATTTCTTTGTTTTTGTTTTTTTCTCTATGATGAGATTTTTTTTCATCGTAATATTGTCTCGCCTCTATAGTAATTTACAAGGATGCGATGGTAGTTTTCTAGTTTTCGAGTTTCATTTTTTATTTCTTACAATAAAGTGAAACAGGATTAATTTTTTTTTACATCGTTATTTTTTTAATGCTGATTCTATCTAGCAATAAAAATAAAGACTAAAGCGGTAGTGATTTTCATTGTAAATTGATTGTAAAATTTATGTATTGTTCAAAACACTTTGGCAAATAGTTTTTTTTTTTGGCTAAAGAAAAGCAAATGCCATGATATAATCGTTTACGCATCAGTTAGATTGTCTGGGGAAGCCGGAAAAGAATTCCATATATATACGTTATACATTGTAGAAGATGAAATACGTAAGCAATTCGACGACCACCTGTTTCTATTTTCAGAACAGAAGTTATTAAGTGCTTGCATGTATTTTGATCATTTTTTAAGGTATTTATTGAGAAATGTGGGTGTGATATATATATTGATCAAAATACTTTCGATCGTTTTCTATAACTTTTACGGTTACGTAAAAGTTTCTATAATTGCTAACGGTTACACTTGCACTAAAAACTTACATTACCTTAATATCCACCTTATTATCTAACTATACCTATGGTTGCCATATGGCTCACTTTTTTTTGTGGATTTAGTTTGTAGTTACCAAGACAGTTTTCCCTTTTTCAATCCCATTTTTGAGGCAGTGGAATATTTTTCCCATCACATATTAGCGAATTAACACAAAGTTACGCTTTGCTAATAATATTTTTAGGAATATTTTGCGTTTTTTCTATGCTCGAAATAGATAGAGAAATCTTTTTATGGGATGGCTATGAATATTTTCTTCGATTCGGTTCAATCGATTCGAAGCGGTATCCCAAAGCAGGCGGAGATGATTGGTGTGGACCGGTAGAGGTCCAATTTTTAGCGGATAGTTTTTGAAGAGGCAATGGAAAAATGAAGTGCTTTTGAAATGAGTCGCGATTTAGCCCGGTTGAGGTACAAATCATATTTTCAAATTGTTTCGATTAATGCCGACAACATCAACAAGGTTTTTAATTTTCGATTGACAATTTTCGAGCATGAAATCTTTGATTTTCTTGACTTGGCTTGTTGACTGGGAAGATGTTGAGTCTCGTTGGCGACATTGTTTGCCTTGAACTCATTCTCAGCCTCCTTTAAACTGTTTTTGCCATTCGCAAACGACGTAGTCTCATCACCAAAGAGTTTATGTAACGTCCAGAGCATTCGCTTCACAAATAAAGTCTAACGCAATACAAAATACTTTGCTCGATGAAATCAGGCGTCATGAAAGTGGGAAATTACAGTTTTGTGTGGTTGCAAAAACGCGTTTAACTCTCCAGCAATCGAATGTATCGGTGCAAAACTCTACACAGATGCTAACGATGGTAATATCATTCCACAAAAACAATAATTTCACAATTTCATATTTCAGTATAAATGAAAAATGGACGTGTTGCAAAAGAAAATATTTCACCCCAACTGACGCTTTCACTCCCCGTCGTAAAGCCATTATTAGATATTCATTAACAGGTTTTCCTATTTATGCAAATATTCTTTTATTCATTTATATTATTTTTTTAATAATAATTGTAGTTTCATAACACGTAAGGTTTATATAAATTTTTCAATAGATAATAGACTTTGTAATTTTCAGTTAATTTTCATGCGAGCGTAACTGCTCTATTACTTCATAGGAAAAACTTTATTAAATAATTTAAATAAAAACATTACAACGCAAACGTTTTTCCATTAGCATTAATAGATTTTTTCATTATATATTATATGAAAGAAAAATTGATTAAAAAACGAACAAAAGATTGTCATTAGCTCCACACGAATCATTAATACGGATCCACCGTATTATTTTTATTGATTTTAAGCGAATCAATATTGAAAATATATTAAATGAAATAGGAGTGAAAGTAACATGCTAACTGACCATGATAGTTGCATTACGTATATTGCTGATTATCCTTGCTTTTGAGATTAAATATGATTGGGGGTCAAGTGGGCAGTGCAATTTCTTAAAAGCTCTGCTAAGCTCTTTTATATTAAACCAGGGGAGATTCTACGGACAATGCTTTGCTTTTATTCATTTTTTCTCAATAATCGCAAGATCGGAACAGTTATCTGAATAATAGGTATTCACCTACGTAAAGATAACTTCCACATCTATGATTGTATGGCCGATCTGGACTTTCTATGGGTCAAAGGATTGCTGTTGCTCTTAAACAAGCTGAAGCGTAGGAAGAACCGTGGAGATGAATGGTACGTATATTTATATATGAAAGCCTTATATTCATTTTGTATATACAATCGTAATAGCTTCCACGCATTCACACAAACGCGCACGCACCCACACACGCTTTTCAAAATTAGTGTAATTATGTTAACGCAGTATTTTGCCAGTGTTTTTTAAATATTCCGCATAATCGACTGGTCGACAATAACGCAACAATACAATGGCTTTTTTTTTATTAAAATTCGCTCCAGCAGAAATAATAGAAACATTAAAAAAAAGGAATAATGGTTTTCCGCAGATTAAACTAAATTAATTATATCCATTATTAATCGATTGATCATAAAAGCTTTAGTGCAAATGCCTTGCACTACATAACGGTGTTCTAAGCATTAATGTCAAGCGGATTACTAGAGTACCAGAATGAACGTAAATTAATTGGTTATTACTATTCTCCTGTATACTGTTATATGTTTTTACGAAAAACAAATTATGATAAAACCTACTGAGACACAGAGTGATGATATTTTGAATGAAACTGAGATACAAAGTCGAGGATTCATGGCGCCTACCACATTGTATCATATTTAAAAGAAAAAAAAAAAAAAAAAAAAAAAAAAAAAAAAAAAAACATGTACACCACCAGCGTAGAGGCACACCCAAAGCCAGTGCAGATCCACGTTGCGAATAAGCTTCTACACCATTGTAAACATGCAAAACCTTAGTAACCGATAACGGTGAACAGCATCAGTTAACACCACACACAACTGAGGCATGCTCAAATATTGGTCTAACTAAGCACACGTACAGCCTTTTTGTAATGTAAGGATCCGTCAGCCCCTTGCACCAACTCTGAATGAAACCAACCGCGGACCTAGCTTTACTTCAAAAGAGCTCAATGTACAAACTGAGACGAATAGAATACCTATATCGATAAACGAATCGAAGTTTTGCAACATGTATAAATCAATGAAATATTCAGTAGCGAATGAGTTCCCCCTTGAGTATGAAAGCTTCTTGGATGTTTTTAGATTGAATTTCATAAAATTTAACGAGCACCATGTACCAAAGTTATTTAACTCAGTGTCAAGCTGATGCGGTAACGATTCCAAGGAGCCCTCACTCCCACCGAGGGGAGACCATTAATGTATAAATTAAATGAAAGGGGTGCTAAGTGCCTACCTTGAGGAACGCCAGATGTCATGGAAAATTCATCCGAGGTGATAACGTTAAACAGAACCCTGAATCTATTATGCAGATAAGAGCTCATCCTTTTCACTACTTACGAAAAAAAGCCATAGGCCTGGACTTTGAAGATACGTGCGAGAGCCACTAGAAAAAGGCTTGAAAACATGGCAAGTACATTCTAAGAGATTCGTAACAGTTGGTCTTCCTTTCCGAAAGCCATGCAAGAAAGTAGAAATATAAGATTTCATAGCAAAACCCAAATGCTGATTAACAATGCGGTCAAACAAGTTCCAGATGTATGTAAATAGACAAGCTTCACCCGAAGGATCTTGGCAAGCACCAATCTGCAGTAGACCAACGCTGTCATCTCTACCGGCAGATACTCGAGACATAGCGAGTGGCCTCCTCACCCGAAGGAGTTGAAAGTTAGGCTAAAAAGCCTTTAGCGTTATTTTACGCATAGTCACTCTTTTCTTTGGATCAACCATAAAATGCCGGCTAGCCAACACCAGACCACCCTTCTTCAAGATACATTAGCGTCGGATGCTAAATCCGACATGGCGGGTGGACACCATGCTCATAATTGACAGAATTTGTGGCAAGGGTTTAACGTGGGTTCCTGCCTGTAAGGCTTAACCCCACGGTGGCCCAAACCACTTTTTTAAGCGTACTACGCCCCCTGGCGAGTTAGACAATCCCCACAGAGTAGGGGCCTAAACAGCACCAGAGTCCAGATCAGTTTATTGTGTATGGAACAATAAACCCCACTCCGGTGAGTGGCGAGGCCTAGCTGCACTCATTGTTCCATTTTAGCTAGGAACTCGCCAACCACAACCACCACGAGTACTCCCCGAAGGGCCGCACCCAGTAGTCAGGACTCACCAATTGATCAACTGACTGCTTCCGCCATAAGGCTTCCACTGTGCTTGTTGATCAATTACCACCTTTACCCGCAGGCATTCATGACATGTGTTCAAAAGTAAAAATAGGTAAAAGGGGAGAACTTATTCGTCATACCCCTTTTCCATAATTGACAGTTGAATCGGAAATAGCAGTTGAAATATTTCGTCGGAAGTATTAGCAAAGAGATTTGAGATTTCAAAATCACCAGAGAAGTCAGAGCCATTGGAAAAAATATGCGAAGGATACATGGAGGTTTTTCTTTTGGAATTGACAAACTTAAAAATATATCTAGGATGAACAAGCAGTGAGGATTTTATCAACTGCACTGCCGAATCGTTTCCCTAGAAACTTCACGTTCATACGGCTCAGTCATTGTATATAGAATTACGAGCTCTTCAATCTGTTCGGATTCGCTTTGTCGTATTTAAATGAACTTGTAATCTTAACATCTTACTATGACACAAAATTAACTGAATTTGCTTACTATTATCGATTACCAAGCTTTTGTATGTTTGCTAACTGCTAAGCAGCTCACTTACAGCTCGAATCCGTATCGGAGGCGTGTGTGCCTCCGTGCTAGATGTGTGCATGCTTTTTGCCTCTCTCTCTCTCTCTCTCTCTCTCTCTCTCTCTCTGTCTCTCTCTCACTTGTTTATTTACATGAATTTTAATCTTCTTATATCTTCGTCACCTTTGTTTCGCTTCACTTTTCTTTATGTACTTTATATTCGTTTTCAATAGTAATTAGCATGAGAATTACTCCTAAGAGTCAGTTGGATTCGGCTCGTAATTAATTTTAGCTGAATTTACTTTTGCTGCTCTATATACTGCCCATCAAATAGTTCATTCCCAATATACTTTTTAAGATTTTTTTTTCTTTGGTTTGCTTTTGGGTTTTTAATTTTTGTCATTTACATAAATTTTTTCCTAAATTCCGCATTCATTTGTCCCTTTCGCGACATCGAAAGCACCGAAAATAATTATTTGATTTTGTTATCTTGGAGTTTGTGAGATTGAGAAATCTTTCCATGTCCATTAATTATGTGAAGTATGTGGTTTTATGATGATTTTTTAACCTTATTTCCCTTTTCGCACCAGATGTTCAACGTTTTTTTTTTTGCTTTCGTGCTAATATATGACATTTTGCTTTCGCTCGTAGCCTATCGAGTGTCATCAACTCAATTCTCGTTAATGAGTGCTTGTGAAATCCACAAATCAGTAATAGCGAAAAATATGGTCGAGTCGGATGCGCATTCGATGTCGACTGCCATAAACCTCCAGCTCCAGCCCCGTGGAATCGAATTCAGCTGATGGAACTATATCCTAATACAGGGCTGATAACATCTCCACGAGAGCACATTGTAATTCGTTCTGTTTACTCTATCCGATCGTTCAATTGTGTGTTGGCTTTATCCAATTGTCCGCATTCAACCTGCATATTTTTAAAACTATATGTTATTAAAACCCTCACTTCCCAATAGTCTCCATCAGTACGTTTATTACTACGTTCCTTCAAGAACACGTATGCATTAATCTTTTAGAGACCTCTAACCTCTAAGAACATCATTCAGTTCTTTTCTTGATTAATGAACTTCTTTTACTTACAAATCATCTTGAATTTCTTTAGTTTTTCACTTAATACCAGTTTCTATATCAGTTCACCTGACCAGTTCAAACTACACTCAAACTTACCTTTAAACCCATCTTCCAATAATACTTAAACTTAACGTATAGTTTGTATGGTGCTCTTAAGGTGTGTGAAAACGAGTACCCGACTGGTCTTCAGAAGTTCAAATGAAAATGGCATGCGTTGCGCTAAAGTTTAGGTTCACTAAATAGAAAGCCCACACATTGGAGGATGACCAGAGCATCACCCCTCGATAAAGGGAATACGTTTCATGATAACTCCTACATATGTTAGGGTGTAAGCAATAGATCTGTGTGATCTGCTAATATCTTTGTTAAATTGTTATTAAGGACTCATTTTGATCATAAAGTACTAAAAGTTAAGTTTTCCTTAAGGGCTTATTATTCATAAGAAATCTTTTCTGGATTACGGTCTAAGTAACTCAACTTTGGTCCAATTAAAAAACATTAACAACTAGACCCTCTTGGCATATAAAGTTATACATGACTTGAGAATTCTTATCCAAAAACGAGATCGAAGTGGTCTAAATGCAATTAGGAATCAATTTTAACTATGAAATATTGAAAATTACACCTTCTTCGAATTTATTCTTCCATCTTATAAACCGATTATCATGTCTTCAGTTTTTCTTTTTCCTATACATTTTAAATTAAAGCATCTTTGTTCTTTTTTATCGCTTCCAACAAATTAACTTTAATTTGTCATCCTTTCTAATTACTGTCATATGCACGCACACATAACAACAACATGCATCCCTCTTACATATATTCAAAAGAATGCATTCACATACTTTGGGTATAATTTGAGCAAGGGACTAGAGCTCATAATTTATTATCAGAAAAACACTGTTTTACTAATTACAATAAATAAGTTAATGTTTTATGGAAATTTATTAAACTCAACCCTTTCCTTTCTCCCAACTATCTCTGTGCATTTCCTTAACATTACTCATATATAAAATAAATATGACAACAATGCAAGTGCACTCAAGGCTAAGAGAGAAGAACATGTACGAAAATGAGAAAACAAATGTATGAGAAAAAAATGGGTAACGGAAAAAAGGCAAAATATCGGTAGATATTTTTTACGTTTAAGAACGACTTCCATATATACTTCACCTCCGCTTGTATTAAGAGGTATGCTTATAAAAATCTTTCATCAGTTGAACATGAGTTCTCGAACAGGGTCCGAATGTAATGTTAGGGAAGAATGGCGACATTGAAACCTTCACTTCGACCTTCACAGAGCTAGAAACATCCAAAGACGGACAATCGGACAATTGAAAACAAGAAGAAAATAGAGGGAAATAAGTATCGACGGACTAACGGAGATGAAAGAGATGAGAAAGATTAACTAACTCGTACGATTGAATTAACTCGCATTCATATTACGTTCTCCGTTGACATGCCTCTACACTTTCATTCTGCAGTGATGGATATAAAAAGGGAAAAAACAAACAAAGTGTGGGAGTACAAGCGGAGAGAAAGTTTTTATTTTTTGTGACTTTTTTGCGTTTGGTATTTTGTGTTTTTTCAGCGTAAAGAAAGTTATAATTAATGGGTTCCTGTTATGTACTCTTTTATATGAAAATATGCAAACTTATGCCGTCTTCATTAGAGTTACGTGGCAGTAATTTATTTCAATATTTTTTTGCTCTTTCTGCATCCGATAACTTTTTGCCATTTAAAGGTAAGCACAACAACTAGGTAAATAAAAAAAGCTACGGTAATACGGCGTAGTAGTAAACGATACAAGCAACCGAAACACTTTAATTAGTTCAGATTAAAATCGCAGGCATCATTACTTTCTTACAAACGATTCGAAACTGAAAAGGATATACGGGATTTTTCTAAACTTTTATGTAATAACTATCTCTTCTCGCCAAACACGTCGTACGTTGTGTGCCTTAGATTGATTCCTTTTAGTTGGCTTTCTCTACCTTATTGACGCAAAGAGAAAGTGCAACATTTTCAGAATTTAAATAATTTTCAAAAATTTTGATAGCCATGTTGGAATCAAGCGAAACTAGAAAGCTTCCCCTCGTTCGGGAAAGCATAAACTTTGTGTGGTTTAGCTTGACAAATCGATCCGACAACATCATCTGAAGGCTCCAAGCCAGTAACTGCACGAACTTGCAATTCCTGATTTTCCACCTATTAACCGTGGTATGCCTTAAATGAAAAAATATTATAATATTTCATATGTTCCAACCCGTGTTTTCATTATAGTGTTAATGTAAATAGTCCCATGAGCTTACCTATGCAGTTGATTGTGCGGTTTTTTTAAAAAGTTGATCCAAAGAGCTTGATGATCCCTACATTACGAAAAGGCTGTACATGTGTTTGGTTAGACGCACACTCGGGTATGCCTCTGTCGTGTGGTCTCCTTCCTACGTCGATTCAATTGAATCTGTTCAAAAGCAATTCTTGCTGTTTGCCCTTACGAATTTGGGCTGGAACCCGATTGCCGGTCTTCCACACTATGACAATAGGTTGCTTATGTTATCCTTACCGCCACTGGAGAAACGTAGATTTGTTCTTGGGGTTTCCTTCGTAATCAAATTAATAAATGGTACAAATGACTTGCCCGCATTATTTCGTGAGACAGGCTTTAATGTCCCCAACCGCTTCTCTAGGCACTTTATCTTGATAAAGCTTAGTCAATGCAAATGTAATATAATTACGAACCGTTTAACCCGTTCAGAGTTGTTTGCAAGAACCTAAATGATGTCTATCACTTATTCTCATTAACGGAATCTTTAAAGTGCATTGAAGCAACACTGCTTAATACGCGCGATTTACCTATGTCGTACTTGAACTAACTTTTAACCTTAAAAAGTCATTATGAGTCGAAAATTAATTGTTGTTAACTATTATCGGTTGCCAAGTTTATGCATGTTTGCTATGGCTTAGCAGTTCCCTTGCAATTTGGTTCTCTACCGGTTGTGGGTGTGGCTCTATGCTAGTTGTGTACATGCTTTTTTTCTGTTTTCCTTTTTTTTTTTCCTTCTTACTTCTTTTATTGTACTTATACTAAGTTTTAATATTAATTAATTTAAGATTTATTTTAAGAGTCACTTGAACTCGACTGCCATTTTGTTTTAATTGAGTTTCTTGTATAAGTGGAATAAATAAATAAAGTAATAAATAAATAAATGAAATAGGATCAATAATTTTCACTTTCAAAAAATGAAATGAAAGGATTAAGAATGAAGCGAAAGGGATGAAACCATAGATGACAATGACATTTTTAATAGTTTACCCCGTCAAAAAGTTCCAAAGTTGGGAAAATGGCTACCACGTGAATTGATTCATGGTATTTTCATAGGCATTAAGCTTTGCTGTGTATGTGGTTGTAGTGTATTACGAGCTGCTAAAACCCGAATGAAATTGTTACTCCAGATGCCTACCGACGTCAGCTGAACAAACTGAACCAGATGCCAGAATTTGTTAATTTATGTTGCACCTATTTTCCTCCATAAGTACCTTTTTCAAGTGAAAAATTGCTTAAAATATACGCAAGCGCCGAAAACAAAAGCATTTTCTTAAAATAACCACAGATGACAATTCCAAAAGAATTTTGAAATTTCGGAAAGAGTTCGATTGTGTATATCTGACGGCGGCGACAATTACCAACAGATGATTGAACGAACGTCGTTGCACCGAGCACATGTGTAAGTTACCTAATTATGTTGCTTCGAGAGTCGTTTCTTGCTGTTTCACAAAGGTTTGACATATTACCTAAGGGAGATTTGCTTTGTGCCGCTCCTCACCGCATTAACATGTGATGACCTTGGAGATAGCTATTTATAATGTTTCAGAATATTCTTCTTTGCGATTTTTTTTTACCTTCGTTTACCTTCGCGTAATAAGTTCTAGCTTTTTTTCCTTTAGCCTATTGATTGACAGACCAGATTGATTAAAGAGAAGAGTGGTAGACACCTGAGAACTGCGAAAATGGAAAGTAAAGCCGATGTAGATGATCGACTGGACAAATTCAGATTAGCGGAATGATAGGTTAGCAAGCCCTGCCTTAAAACCAATAGGCAGAAATGCACTTTTGAGGAGATTTGTTTATCTTCCATCTTAGAGATTGAAAATTATTTATTATTATTATTATTATTATAATTTTAGACTAATGAAATAAATTCTTGGACTAAAAAAAAAGGACATTGAGCACTAGCAACACAGGCTATCGGCTCTAATTATATAAACGAACATAAGAGATTGAGCCTAGTAGTTCTGAAGCTCATTTTAGAATGTCCAAAGGGTTAATCGTTCTAAATCCAATATTTCTAGCCAAGGAAAAGTTAAGGCAGTCGCAGAGAATGTGCTTTATAGAGAGATTCCGTCCACAACTGCAAATTGGGGAGGAATACTTCTTCAGTATCCATTGGTGAGTTGCAATTGCATGACCAAGATGAATTCTCGAAAATGTTTGGATCTTGGTTTTCTCAACATTTGTTGGATATAGAGGCGGAGTTAATTGAGGGTTAATGCAAGAGTAGTGTTGATGATGGTATTGTAAATTTCCTTCTGCAATTTTCTCTTTAACTTTTCGTCCAATGTGTCTTTGAAGATCCAACTTTTCCATGACATCATCCATAATTAGAGGAGCAGAAACAGCATACTTTGCCGCTCGATCAACCTGCTCATTTCCCACAAAACCGATGTGACTTGGTACCCATAACATTTTAATTTTTCCATCGGGTTTTGTAATTATATTCCCTAATTTGTTGATGGTGCTCCATCTCGAAGTCGAACTATTCCGAATAGCTTGTAATGGAGACAAACTGTCGGTAACAATGACGGTGTTGAGTTTGATTTTATGGGCAAGGTTCGTAGCGTGAAGCATAGCTCTGGCTTCGGTTGTGAAAGTTGATGTACTTTCGTGAAATATGTGATTGAGAAGAATCTGTCCTGTAGCATCCACCACGGCACAAGCAGGAGCTAGATCAGAAAATTTGGAGCCGTCTGTGTATAAAAGATTCCAACCAGTACTCTCCAATACTTGGCTTTTTTCAGATATTCTTCTGTTCTTCGGTTTAACACAAAAAGAGTGGAAAATTTTTAAGGGAATGTTCAATTGCTTTGTGGCGTACAAGCAATAGTCAATTGCAGATGGTGACTTTGGAATTTTCTTCGCAATAATAATCTTTCTCACGTGATCACCGAGAATAGATTTGTTTGAATTAAGAAGCTTAAGGATTATTTTAGCTTTTAACTCATAAAGTCTATTGCAAATAATATAGAAAGTGAAGAAGAGCTTCTACTTTAATTTTGAATATCAGAAATACATAGAAAAAACGTACATGTCTAGTCTACTACGGCTACCTTTATGACTATAAAAAAGCGTATACAAAGATCCATGATATATATTTACGTTCCAATTTCTATTGTTCAAAAAGTCTCTCATCCCTAAACGTTCCATTTCTTTTCAAATGAAATTTAATTAAGTCTACACCATATATAATGTGTGTCTGGCTCAACCCTTAAATGAAAGAAAGGCTCATACGTCTTACATGAGACACATTTTGCAACATTTTGATTAGACAGACAATCTTTTAAAGTGTACTTTATAAAGAGTTCAAGAAAAGTTTTCTTATATTTTGTTGGTGCATATTTACGATGTTAGAATTAATAGAGGTATGAATTCTAAAGGAAATAAATTGTACTCGTTGCCAATCTACGCATACATGTGTGCAGATATGTAACGCATTCGAACACACAATCCATTATTTATGACTTACAAACTGATATGACACTTTTGCCACTGATAACCTCTTTACCCATGAATCTCTTCGAATAGCGGATGTACATGTATGTGTAGGCATGAATATGAATATATACATATATAAATATACATATATGAATATATATGAATATATATATATATATATACATATGTAGTTGTGCGAGCGTAATCATATGTTTACCTTTATCATTATTATTTGTTTTAATTGTTTGTCGTTGTAATTTGTCAAAACTTTATGTGCATAATAATAACGTATACGACGGCAAACGTACACGTAAAGCACACACGTTCACATTTCTTATGTCAATTTATTATGCTCAGCATGACAAATGTTATTTAATATAACCGTAATTTATGTGAATAACACAATGATTGAGTTTTAATTGAGAAAAAGAAATAACAAAACATAAACTTTTATTTTAAAGTTCTTCTTCTTTTTCGCTCTGCGTTCCACTCGAATAGTAAATATTGCAATTATTTTAGTTGGGAAAATCTCTTGCAACCGTTTATGACTCTGGCATGTCTACAAGAGATAAAAAACTTTCACTTCATTCACTATTCCGATGGAATCACTTCTTTACTTACATCTAAACTTATACATCACTTTTCTCGTCTCCTCTGAGAAATATATAAACTCTGCAATATTTTCCACTCGATGAACTCAGGGAGTTTAAAAAACAAAAGTTATTGCTTTAAAAATGGAGGATGGGTGATCACAAGAAGGTAACTTGCTCATGTAGCCAACTGTAGACGGCGAAGAACCTCTTGCTTCCAAAGATTTCAAAGTGGTGAAGATAATCATTAAAGTATCCCGTTAGCATTATTGAGATCTTGAAAGGCTAAGCCTATCAAATGATAACTTGCAAGGAATATCTTAAGATTTGAACGCGATGGAAAGGTATCTGACGTAACAAATACTAGAAAATTCATAAAACAGGCTCCGTTCAGATAAAAGGCGTTCCTTAATTACTTTGAAAATCTTGTACAAGAGGTCTAGTGTAGACTTAAATACGACTTTCGCTAAATCTAACCAAACCAACCAGACCATCGTTTAACATTAAGATTGTAGGGTAATTGAAAGCGTTACCAAGTATCAGGGCTGCTCTTTGATTCAGACAAGCAAAAACTTGACTGGTTGACTGTGACACTCTGAAGACTCGATGGTCAAAACGTTCACCGCATTCAGGGGAGCACTTCAGATGTATTCTTGATCAGCATCAGATTCTAATTGTTATCGTCCACCTGTCTGTCCACCTCTCTGGATGAATATTCTCCTGCTTGTGCAAATTATGCTATCTCTCTCTCATTACCCATAAATTGTTACAGATCGAATAATAAAAATGTTCTGCGGGCAATTCAACAGTATAGAAACAGAAAAAGGTGACAATGCCTACCAAATATTATACCAAAAATGCACTTTAATATCCACCACCGAAGAACGGGTATATAATAATTTCCCCAGAACGTTTGTAACATCCACAAAAAAGCTATCAAAAATTCCATAAAGTGCACAATTCTTAAAGAACATATCAAATTCGGAATCCACCTTAACGTGTGCGCCCATCTATTCATATATTCATCTCTGTAAAATCTGTATCCAACTTTCTTTGTTTCGTAGAAATAAAGATATCTGCCCGAAATTTTGCAAAATCATTACAAGTTCTTGCGCCCGGGTTGGCATTGGAAATGAGGCAAACCGGTCGAAGGACAGGTCTTTAGTACCACGAAAACAAAGAAAATTTCTGTTTTAGAAAACAAAAACAGAAGTAGGCTGTTGTTTATTACTCGCATTACAACAATAACAATCTCCATATCCGCTTTTTGGCCATAGCTGGAGGTCATTTCCACACTCATTATATATTAACGAATTCGAACTGTAAGCACTACGATCTACCTAATTAAGGCTATTCTAATATAAGCGTAGGTTTGTCGCACCTTTGTCTTAACGCATGAAAAGAAGCATCGAAAGTTAAAGCATCTAAATAGTCGCGATTAGCAGTTGTATGACAAGATCTCCTTTCCTTTAGGACGCGTATGTGCAAAGTGCTTATATGTTACTTGTAGGTGTATGTTGTCGCATATCTCCAAAAGAAGTATATGTTCTCGCGGTTTCTGCCCTGCTGTTGTTTTTATATTTAATGAGACTTTTTTCTCTTCTCCATGGGACAAGAGAGTAAAATGTTCTTCATTCATTTACTTATTTCAATTTAGCTAAAAAGTCAAAACCCGCACCAAAACTAAAGGCACCAAACGTGGATGCCATTTCAGTGAAAAGATTGTTTATTCAGAGATCTGACGTGTTCATCATATAAACACTTAACTCACTCACTAACACATTCGAATAAAGAAGCTAGTCAAATAAATCAAACAAATAAACAGTCCAACTGAAGAGCAGCAGAAGTTTGGTTGCATGATTGGTTCATTTCGGTTGAAAACCGCATTTGAGAATGCTTCTAGCGTGAGTGTAAGCATGTGTGTGTGTCTGTAATGTTTGCATGCGAAGAGCACACAAAAGTGTAAAACTCTGCGCATACATAGGATTCTTGGTTAAAAAAAAAAATTATAGCAAAACTTTTCATTTTTTGTTCAAGTCAAATAAACAAAGTGTATAAGAAATGTGTTTACATTTACTTTACTGTAATGAAATAGCAGTTTTAATTGGTTTATTTTTATATACCTTTTTAATGTTGTACGGAGTGTAACGAAAACACATTTCTAATTTACAAAATTAAAAAGTTTTTTTGCAAAACTAAAATGAAATTTTAATGCATTTAAAAGACTTTTTGTCATAAAAAAAGCATTTATGCTGGTAGCTAATACTTAAAGCGAGCATGATTTAACATATGAAAACAATAACGCAATTTACAATACACTTTTAGGCTTAAAAAAAAACAAAAAGATGTTTTATCGCAAATGTTGAGCAGGAAGAGATTAAAGCAGTTTTCGGAAAGTACGACGATTTGCCAGCCCAAGCACTTATAAGTAATTAATTTTTGAATATTTCTATGATCTCATCTATCCGGCTGTTTATGCCTACCACCAGTCTTTCTGATGAAGTTTAGAGCCTTTAAATTGTAGCTGCAAGTCTAGTTGAAGCCTTGGAAGGCGGTATGGGATTTTATGAATAGCGCCCTGCGAAGATAATCTGAAGAAACAAGAAAAAGAAGGATATCTTTAGACGTATCCTTAATTCTATCTTCGGGATCCTTATGCCTACCAAACCTTTTAGGTTTAAACAGTAAATTCCCGTCACACTTAATTAAAATTATTATACTAAAAAAATTATTGTAATAAAACGAGTAAGAAAATTATACTCGCGCAAAGCCGAACTTTAGAAACTCTACATCGCTTTGCATGGCACGGTTATTCACACGTTTTGGTAGTAATATACCAAAAGTAATACATCCTTTTCATTCAAAGGCATACTTTTCTTGAAAGTCCGCATGTTGACGTAGACGTTCGTCATACATCACATTATGTGATACAAATTTAGTAAACTCAATTTACTTTGTAGCGCCCGCGTACATTTGAAGTGTAGGGGTTCCGTCGATCTGCTTTGACCACTACTCTATTCCAATAGAGTAGATAAATTATAATAACGGGCTACCGTTAAGGAGAACCCGTCTTTGCAACTCTCTCTCTCTCTCTCTCTCTCTCTCTCTCTCTCTCTCTCTCTCTC